>NC_061514.1:61101888-61434738 GCF_022539505.1 Lolium rigidum | reverse complement strand
CAAACCCTAGCGGTCTCTCCTCCACCACATCCCGCACGCTCAAGCGAAGCTCCGCCGGATTCTCCCGCCACCACCGACACCACGCCTGGTCGTGTCCGTCGGATTCAAGAGGAGCTACTACTTCCGCTGCCCGCTGGAACGGGGAGGTGGACGTCGTCTTCATCAACAACCGAACGTGTGACCGAGTACGGAGGCTGCGCCGTTCGTGGCGCCGGAAGCGATCGTGATCAAGATCTTCTACGCGCTTTTGCAAGCGGCAAGTGAACGTCTACCGCAGCAACAAGAGCCTCATCTTGTAGGCTTTGGAATCTCTTCAAGGGTGAGACTCGATACCCCTCGTTGCTACCGTCTTCTAGATTGCATCTTGGCTTGGATTGCGTGTTCGCGGTAGGAAATTTTTTATTTTCTATGCAACGTTATCCTACATCTCATCCCCTCCAAGATAAGCCACAATAACACAAACATGTCTCCAATCCACTGGCCGGTGAAACAAATTATGGAGTACTAGCCGAGGCATTTGGTGGAAAATAGGTGTAGTAATATATACACGGGGCGACTAGTTGATGTCGCTAAGCCATATTCCAACTCACAAGTAACACTACAAAGGTTTAGGCGGTTGCAACTCATATCTCCACTCATAACTACTAGCACGAATCATGAGAAAGTTTAATATTCTGATTTTTTAAAGTTCTAATTTCGTTTACAAATAGAAAAGTTTCAGTTGTACTCCCTCCGTTTACTACTAGTTCGTGTTCCAGGTTTTGTCAAAGTAAAACTTTGTAAAATTTGAATAAATATCTAGAAAAAAATATCGGTATCCACAATGTAAAAGTTATAGTATTTGAATCACCATAAATTGCATTTTCTTACTACGTGTATTTGGTATTATAGTTTTTGATGTTTGTTTCTAGAGTTTTGATCAAACTTAGTAGAGTTTGACTTAAAAAATGCTAAAACGCAATCTAATAGAAGAAACAGAGGGAGTAACTTATGTTTGCATTAATCGCGATGCAAGCTTACATGTTTTTTTTTCTTTAACAGATCCACTGTCATAGCTTATATCTTTTTTTTCTTTAAGTAACCCGTGCTGAAGAGTGGGGGCGGGACGAATAAAGTGCATAGTTTTTCTCGGCGTGGGGCCGGCGAGCGGACACATGGGCGGTTGCACGTCCACACCATCCATCCCAGAAAATTGTTTGTTTGTGGTTCCCTTGCTTTTCGCTGACTCAGCGATGAGTAGTGAGACGTACAGAAAATGATTGGGAATTGAAATGTTCAACGAATCTGACGTTGGATACTCGTGGAGAGTATTAGTATCATTACTGTATTTGATTTCATTTCATTTCCTTCGACTTGTGCTCTTATTTACTCACCTCTTCCCTCACGATAGTATGCTTGTTAATTCTTCAGAGATTTCATTCCCTCTTACCCGTATCTAACTGACAAATCAACCAGGTTCACTAAACGGTTTGTTGGTACATGTTCAGTTTTTTCTTCAGAGATTAGCTCTCATCACGAGGAGCCGAGGAGGAGCAGTTCGTTTGCACCGAAAGCATGAGGAGAACACACGGACGATGGGAGTACCGGAGTAGTACTTAGGTGTTCAGCAAAAGGAATCAAAGCAGAGTCGCTAGGTGTTCTGTAGAAGACGCACAGAATTGTGCCGTTGATCACTCGTAATTTTTGATCGCCCTTGCATCGTTTGATTTGACTGTACCTTCCGATCAGGATCTGCTAGTTAAAAAACTTGATATACTCAAAAGGGGAAAATAAGATTTGATATCGGTAAAAAATTGGCAAGTATAACACTTTTTATACGATTGCCTGGAATAATTACACAGCCACGGTGCTGTTGCACACCGGCTCTCCTCATCATACTCAACCCCAAAGGATCAAATCAAAAGCGGGGATCTCCTGCCATGGCAAGTCACTTGCTCTAGCTACTATGCTAAAAGATCGATCCGGGTCAGCTCAATTAGCTAGCTCGCCGCGACCTCGGCGGACGCAGACGCGGGCACCTGGAGCACGCGATGCCACTGGTGTAGGCAGGTTCGCACTCTCTATTGAATTGCATGCACTAACCAACTATTCCAAAAGCCCAAGCTGATGGAAAGATGTAGGCAATTTATTTCAACACTCACCCTACGTCTTTGCCCTTTGGCCTATTGTGACGCATGTTTGGGGAGCCGCAATATTTCTTTTTAATTCTTGCGTTGGCCAGGATTTGATCCTAGGACCTCCTGCTCTGATACCATATTGAATTGCATGCACTAACCAACTATTCCAAAAGCCCAAGCTGATGGAAAGATGTAGGCAATTTATTTCAACACTCTCGCGGGTTAGCTCGCGACGGGCACCTCCCTGGACTCCTCCCGATGCCCTCGCGCAGACGCCGTCGCCGACGAGAACTGCCTCCGGGTGGCAGCCTTGGCCGCCTGCCTGGCGTCGAGGCGCATCTGGTGGTGGCGGCAGTCCTCGCTGCAGAAGGGCGTGTCCCCTCTGTACATGAAGACGTCGCTGTCGCGGGCGAGCTGCTTGGCGCAGAGCGCGCACGCGTCCTGCGCGGGCATGCCGGGTTCGCCGACCGGCTCGGCTTCGAAGAAGAAGGAGCAGGGGCAGGATACCGACGCCGCCATGGGTGGAGTATGTGTGTAGGCGGTGGCTGCTTGAGAAGAGCAGAGCTGAGCTTTGAAGTGCGCTTGCTGGTTCTGGTGCGGGAGGAAGAGGGAGCGAGCGAGCTGTGTGGAGAAAGCGAACGGGGAGGTGGGGATATATGGCCGGGCGGCAGGGCGACGGAAACTGGTTTGGCTCGGGCGAGACGAGCTCACCGCACGCACACGGGATGGGGCAAAAACCGCGCGCCGGACGGGGCTAACCATGGACGACGGAGTGGTTTTGGTCTTTTCTATTGGAGGTATGACCTACGGACCCGCGGTGCCATACGGTGGGTGGCCCGGCTGCAGACGCTGTCCACCTACGTGGCTCCACCGCCACGAAAATGACAGCCATTCAGCCACCATGTTGCTATGTCCGAGAGCTGTGAACGTGGGGGTCCCAACGTCTAACAGAGACGGAGAGAAACCCCTCCCTAAGGCCTTGTTTGGATACAGAGATTCTATAGAACCGATTTTCCATAAACTCAGCTAACGGACTAACCACCTAAAATCTTGTTTGGCTGGAGCGATAAAAGTGTGGATTAGCAAAACTTAGTTTCCACAAAACCAGGAAAATGAGTTTTGGCAAAAACGACTATTTCACGTTTTTCTCAAAACGCGATTCTAGTTAACTCGATCCCAACTAGTACCTTTCTTCATCTTGCAAATTCCTGGACGAGGCATTGCCCGACGCAGCCGCCATTGCCTTCCTGATGCTGCAGCAGTGGCCGCCGAAAACCTATCGGAGTACCTTCTTGCAGTCGCCCCAATGGCCAGTGCTGCGTGCTGCGTGGGCACGCCGCCGTCGCCTTGTCGTAGTCCTCGTCGATCACGTTGGTGCTGCCGTTGTTTTGTGCCGCCTCCAAGCTCTTCATGGATAGCGTCCATGAGTCCTGAGATAGATGCACCAGTGACATGGCCACGTCCTCCTCCTGCGTACGTTCCTTCGAAGATGCTGCTGACGGCACGGGATCCGGTGCCGGCGGGCGGCGGCTCAAGGCGAAACACACACCACCGCGCGGAGACTCAGTGTTGCTATCACCGTTCTGCACGACTGACAATTCACCAGCCGCCGCGCGCCGCAGCAACAACAGCGCAGAATTCAGGTGCCCCGACTTTGCAGCTTCTCTTTGGAATTGGGATCCCCGCGACGACGTTGGTCAGCCACTTCGTTTGCGCAAGCTCTCACCATCCAGGATCCAGCATGTCCGTCGAAGAGGTGGTCGCCGAGACGCCGACGTGGCTGCTGCTGCGGTGGAACGCACCAGCTAGCAGCCTAGCACCTAGCAGCGACGTGTGGCCGCCGAGGGCGCTATCAATTGGAACAGCAGGAAGCAGGGTTGCATGAGGATACGGAACTAGTAAACCGGTTTTAGACTTTTGGAATCCAAACACGATTTTCCATAAACTGGTTCTTAACAGAATAATCCGTAAAACTGGTTTCCCTAAAAATCAGCCTAAAACTTGTTTTCTGAAAACTGGACGCTAATCCTCGGTATCCAAACAACCACTAAACATCGCTCTCGATGTACCCAAAAACCTATGAGTAGTACTAGGACTCGTTGGAGGCCCCTGGGGCACAATCCAAATAGAAATTGATTTGAATTTAACTTATTTTTGGCATGGGAAGTAACGATTTTTCAGCCGTCCCAAGAAATTTTCGCGGGCCAGAGCTCGGAATTTGCTCCATCCGGAGTCCCCAGCAGCACGAAAAGTTAGGGACGTGACTGAGCCATTTTCGTCCGTCCGAATGAAAAAAGAGGTCTAAGAGACATGGATGGAGATGCTCTTACCGATAGGGGTCTACTCCCTCCATAAATAAGTGAACATTTAGCATCAAACTTTGTTTAAAAAAGTATATTTCTACCTTCCAATATACTTTAAAGTAGTTAAAATTTCTTCTCTCTCAATGCATGGAAATCAAACCTAATAATATTCACCACATGTTATCTTCATTTTATACATGCTCTTAGCTTATTGAAGGTTAAATAATTAAAGAGGAGAGATGTTGACTTGCATCTTTCCAATGCAATTGTTTCTTCACTAGATAATATGTCTTGAAAAATCCGCACGCCTACTGACTTGTGGACATGAGGAAGTACGCATCTCAAAAAAAAATTGGTATAAGGAAAATGCATTTGTAGCCTAACTTATTGGATCCCTTAATTTAAAAAGTTTTACATTATTGTTTGAAGATTACAAAAATTCTAGGAAAAAAACATGTACATATAGTGATCGATAATTTTGCCAAACAGGTAGATCAATAATTTTTAGTGTAGGGTGGAATGCATTGAGACTTCACACGCAAAAACTAGACATTATTTCCTATCCAAGCATATTTTTCAGATTATTTTGAACTTTTAAAATTCATTTTAATTTTTCCAAAATGAAGAGCTCAAGTGAGCCGGGGAGCCAAATTGAGGCGTCATCAACCGATTCCAAATTCAAGAACCCTGTACGAATACATGTTCTAGGGTATGTTTTTCCAGATTTGTAGTCGCTATACTTTTCGCCGTGAAAATGAATACTCTTCTCCAGAAAAGTCTATGTAAATATTCGCGGGATTTGCAACTTCTCAGCTAGCGGAAAACTAACTTCGTGTTCAATTAAATCTTACACTATTTGATTTGCATCTTTATTCGTGCTACTCATGAGTTGCAATTGAAATTTGATGACAACATCTAACTTTGAACGAAATTGGTTCTCAGTCAACCGAGAACTAGTCACACCCAATATTTACCCTTAGATTGTAAACATGGAGGAAATTGATGTCCCTCTGGTTGGAATCCTGGGCATCAAATCTGCATCATGAGTTGGATCCGATCGGTTTAAACTAACATGATCGTGCTAAGGCTGATAATTAGCCAGCCAGCCTTTTCGCCAACTTCCGGGACAGGTGCCCCACATGGTTAGGCACGCTAATAATAGGCCAACAGGGCACACTTGTTATCATAATGCATATGTTATTTTCTGAGAAGATACAAGAATTTTTCGTATATTACTATGAGTCTTTATGATGCCTTTTCACAATGCATTGTCTCTGAAGAAAACAACTCTACAAGGCCTTGTCTCTTAGAATTGTATCTAAATTTAATGAATTTAGCCTTATGCATGGATGTGATTGGACTAGCACTATATTTTATCTATGATTCTTTGTAAGATTTGTATTTTAGCTAAGATAAAACAACATTCTTTTGCATCATTTAATATGGTGCAACATCAACAAATTACCTAACCGCCTGATCTTTTGGAAAACAAAAGGTAATCTAGCTGCCCCTTGTTTCTAACAAAATATAGTGGGCCATAGAGGAATTTTCAGAGTTGTGGTGCATGCGATGCTACCCAATCAGACGGACAAGCTTGTCCCGCACCGCACCACTCAGCAGCGAGAGCCACTAGCAATTTTTGTATGCGCAATTTTTGTGTCGTTCAACCGAGAGGCTGCCAGGTTTCATTACGTGTAATTTATTTAGGAGCTACAGTAGTACGGAGTAGTAGTACAGCAGAGTAGCAGGCTTCGTTCCGGGAGACAGCTTTGCGGAGATCTGCGCCCGGTTTTGTTTATGTGCGAGGTAGTGTACGTGATCATTCGCGGCTGCCACTAGCTAGCTCGGCATTTTCATTTCCTACGGGAGAAGCTACAACGCACACTTGTTGCACAGCCAGTGGCCCGTTAAAAGATTACTATAAATTACTTGTACCAATTGACATAAAGTTTAGTGTACTACTTTCTCCGTTCACAACTATAATGCTCTGTTTGGTTGCACCGAATTCGGCTCTGAATTGAATTGGCAATGGAATACCAAATCAACGATTTCAATGGAATATCATAATTGTTGTTTGGATGCGCATGGTATTCGTTTGCTTATATGGGGCTCAGGAAGACGGAGCGAGCGAGTTGTGTGGGGAGAGCGAGGGGGAAGGTGGGCATATATGGGGCTCAGGCAATACCGTGCGCCTGACGGGGGACGACAGAGTATTTTGGAGTGGTGCCATACGGTGGGTGGGTGGCCCGATTGCAGACGCCGGACACGTACGTGGATCCACTGCCGCGAAAACGACAGCCATCATGTTATGATGTCCGAGAGACGTGGACGGGTCCCACCGCCTGATACCGACGGGTATAGGTCGCTCTACAAATGTCGCTCTCCTTGTTCCCCAAAACTGTGTGCTAGCCATACTGGTCTAGGTATCTCAAAAAGAAAAATAGTGGTCCACGGATAATGTATCTCGAGCCCAACTTATTGGAGCCCTTCAGTTAAAAACGTTTAAAATAATTATATTTGAAGCTTACAAAAATTCTGGAAAACATGTACTTTCTCTGCTCTCAAAAAAACTTTCCAAGTTGAATATAGATATATTTTAGCTATTGTTTCATCCGTATCTAGAAAAAAATAATTGCGATTTTCATCTAGAGTGGAATGTATTGAGACTTCACACGCCAAGGCTACACATTATTGACAATACAAGCATATTTTCAGATTACTTTTAATATTTTCTGAAAAGCTCAAGTGAGCCTAGAAGCCCAATTCTAGCCGCTTTTCTCCGTGAAAATAGATACTCTTTCTCCATGAAAGACTAGAGTAAGACCTAGTTTGGCAGCAAAGTTTTTCTAAAACTGAAGTATCACAAAGCTGAAATAATTCAGCGCATTGGGAAGGGATACCACAGTTTCATGATACCATAGTATTTCTCAGTTTTGGCAAAAACTTCAAGGTGTTTGGGAATTGCTATTTTAACGTACTTTTACTGGTTGTTTAGTTGCATGCAAGATCCTTTTTAAATTTTACTCATAGGTGTGTTGCATGACTGTTCCATGCATAGCTGAGCGTGAGTTGCTCACATTGAATGGTTCAGCTGAAGACGTCTACAATCATGCTTCGATGGGTCCTACTGCCTTCATTTTAAGGAATAGAAAACACGTAAAACAAGGATGTCTTATTTCTTAAAACGGTATAGAATCCAGCCTGTCGCGAGAAGAAGCATGGCAGGTGTCATAGGCGAAGACAACGAAGCAGATGCGTTTTTGTGTTTAAGTAAAAAAGAGGTTCGGGCTGAAATTTATAATACGTAAAAAAAATGAAGTTTTTGAGATACTTCAGTTTCCAAAACCTCCGTATTTCGTAGTCTCAAACGATTTGAAGTATTCAATACTTCATAATTTTTGGAGACTAGACTATTTTCGGAATACTTCAAAGAAACTAAGCTCCCAAACGGGGCCTAAATATTCACTCTTGGATATTAAACATGATCGAAATTGTTGTTCCTCTAGCCGGAATCCTAGGCATCAAATCCACATCATGAGACGGATTCGATCAGTTTAAACAAACACCATGGTGTTCATTGTTCAGGACGATAATAATCCCACCAGCCTTTTCGCCAACATTTGGGACATGTGCCCCACATGGTTAGGCACGCTAATAATAGACCAACAGGGCGCACTTGTTATCATAAACATACATGATGTTTTGAGAACATAAAAGAATTTATCATATACAATCTTTTGGAAAAAAGAGACGAAAGAAACGGTAGGTGCCACTTTCATTTTTCAACTTTATATAGTTGTCCGTAAAGGAAGTCTAGGAGCTGTGGTGCATACCACCAGGCAGCAGCTTATGAACTAAAGGAAATTTTTGGAACCTGGGTATTTCTGAACCCGATTAAACTTAATTTAGAACTAAATTACGTAGTTACCCTGACCTATAAGTTACATAACGGGTGAGTTTTCTTGATACTATTTATTTGAAACATGTCTTTTTTTCCAAACTACATATGCTTCCGAATTTACAAATAAAAATAGCATGCACATACATATGTGCATCCTCTAAAAGCAAAAAAATTATTTTAACTTTTTCAAGATTCTGAAATACGATTTTTTGCCTGCACAGTAAAATAATTTGAATCATCATTCGTTTTCTGGGTTTAGTCAAAGTCAAACTTTGTAAAATTTGAATAAATATCCAGAAAAAAAATATCGGTATCCACAATCTAAAAGTTATAGTACTTGAATCACCATAAATCGCATTTTCATACTATGCGTATTGGTATTATAGTTGTTGATATTTGTTTCTAGAGTTTTGATCAAACTTAGTAGAGCTTGACTTAAAAAATGCTAAAACAATCTAATAAAAGAAACAGACGGAGTAACTTATGTTTGCATTATTAGGGCATGAGCAATGGTAGCATACACAACTAGCTGCTCCATGTAAAAAAGTTGTAATAAGCAACATGGTGAATTTTATCTCTCCAATGGAAGCTACAACTTTAGTCAGAAAAAAGAGAGAAGGGACCCCACAAATATGACACTATGTATCTCTTTCTCTCTCCAAAAAGCATGCTTTTAGGGCTTAAGATCCCACTTTTTGAAGAGGAGACTACTTCCTCATCCGAACCTACTTTGGACCACCTGAACCTAACTAAAGGTGTGAAGCAGCACCTCTAGGGCAGTGCATTGGGCATGCCCTTAGCGATGCAAGCTTACATCTTTTTTTTTTCTTTAACAGATCCACTGTCATAGCTTAGTACTCCCTCTGATTCATATTAATTTACTCCAATATGAATGTATCTAGAACTAAAATATGTCTAGATACATCCATATTAGAGTCAATTAATATGAACCGGATGGGATACTTTTTTTCTTTAAGTAACCCGTCCTGAAGAGTGGGGGCGGGACGAATAAAGTGCATAGTTTTTCTCGGCGTGGGGCCGGCGAGCGGACATATGGGCGTTTGCACGTCCACACCATCCATCCCAGAAAATTGTTTGTTTGTGCTTCCCTTGCTTTTCGCTGACTCAGCGATGAGTAGTGAGACGTACAGAAAATAGATGGGAATTGAAATGTTCAACGAATCTGACGTTGGATACTCGTGGAGAGTGTTATCATTATTTGATTTCATTTTAGTATTTCCTTCCACTTGTGCTCTTATTTACTCACCTCTTCCCTCAGGACAGTCTCGGTATGCTTGTTAAATCTTGAGAGATTTCAATTCCCCTTACCCGTATCTAACTGGTTAACCGCCAGGTTCAGTAAACGGTTTGTTGGTACATGTTCAGTTTTCTTCATAGATTAGCTCTGATCACGAGGAGGAGCAGTTCGTTTGCACCGAAAGCATGAGGAGAACACACGGACGATGGGAGTACCGGAGTAGTACTTCGGTGTTCAGCAAAAGGAATCAAAGCAGAGTGGCTAGATGTTCTGTGGAAGACGCACATAATTGTGCCGTTGATCACTCGTAATTTTTGATCGGTCTTGCATCGCTTGATTTGACTGTACCTTCCGATCAGTATCTCCTGGTTAAAAAACTTGATATACTCAAAAGGGGGAAACAAGATTTGATATCGGTCAAAATTGGCAAGACAGCACTCTTTATACGATTGCCTGGAACAATTACACCGCCACGGTGCTCTTGCACACCGGCTCTCCTCATCATACCCAACCCCAAAGGATCAAACCAAAAACGGGGATCTCCAGCCCAGGCAAGTCACTTGCTCTAGCTACTATGCTAAAAGATCGATCTTGGACAGCTCAATTAGCTAGCTCGCCGCGGCCTCGGCGGACGCAGGCGCGGGCACTTGGAGCACGCCATGCCACTGGTGCACGCAGATCAGCACTCTCGCCGGTTAGCTCGCGACGGACACCTCCCTGGACTCCTCTCGGTGCCCTCGCGCAGACGCCGTCGCCGACGAGAACTGCCTCCGTGTGGCAGCCTTGGCCGCCTGCCTGGCGTCGAGCCGCATCTGGTGGTGGCGGCAGTCTTCGCTGCAGAAGGGCGTGTCCCCTCTGTACATGAAGACGTCGCTGTCGCGCGCGAGCTGCTTGGCGCAGAGCGCGCACGCGTCCTGCGCGGGCATGCCGGGCTCGCCGACCGGCTCGGCGTCGAAGAAGAAGAAGGAGCAGGCCACGGACGCCGCCATAAGGTATGTCTGTGGTGGCTGGCTGAGCAGAGGTAGCGAAGCTTGGCGGTGCGCTTGCTGGTGTTGGTGCGGGAGGACGAGGGAGCGAGCGAGTTGTGTGGGGAGAGCGATGGGGGAGGCTGGGCATATATGGCTGCGCGGCAGGGCGACGGGCACCGCGAGGCGACGGAAACTGGTTGGGCTCGGGCGAGACGAGCACATCGCACACGGGCTCAGGCAATACCGGGAGCCGGAGTGGTTTTGGTTTCTTCTATTGGGGCTATCACCCGCGGTCGGTGCCATACGGTGGGTGGCCCGGCTGCAGACGCTGTCCACCGCGACGAAAACGACAGGCACCATGTTGTCATGTCCGAGAGACGCTTACGCCGGTCCCGCCGCCTGACAGAGACGGAGAGAGGCCGCTCCAGAAACGTCGCTCTTGTTATACCACCAAAGTGTGTCGTGTGTGCTAGCGATAGTGGTCCAACCATTTTTTTTTTTAAAATAATAGTGGTCTACCGAAAATGCATCTAGAGCCCAACTTATTGGATCCCTTAATTTAAAAAGTTGTACATTAATGTTTGAAGTTTACAAAAACTCTAGAAAAAAAGCATATATATTTTGCCAAACAGGAACATCAATAATTTTTAGTGTAGGGTGGAACGCATTGAGACTTCACACGCAAAAACTAGACATTATTGCCTATACAAGCATATTTTTCAGATTATTTAAGAAATCTTAAAAGCATATTTAGTATTTCCAAAATGAAGAGCTCAAGTGAGCCGGGGAGCCAAATTGAGGCGTCATCGACCGATTCTAAATTCAAAAACCCTGTACGAATACATGTTCTAGGGTATGTTTTTTCAAATTTATAGTCGCTACTTTTTGCCGTGAAAATGAATACTCTTCTCCAGAAAATTCTATGTAAATATTTGCGGGATTTACTAGTTCTCAGCTAGCTGAAAAACTAACTTCATGTTCAATTAAATCTTACACTATTTGATTTGCAACTTTATTCGTGCTACTCATGATTTATAAAAGGAGTTGCAACTGAAATTTAATGACAACATCTAACTACAAACAAAATTGATTCTCAGTTGACGAGAACTAGTCACAACCAATATTTACCCTTAGATTGTAAACATGGAGGAAATTGCCGTCCCTCTAGTTGGAATCTTGGGCATCAAATCTGCATCATGAGTTCGATCCGATCGGTTTAAATTAACATGATCGTGCTAAGGCTGATAATTAGCCAGTCTTTTCGCCAACTTCCGGGACAGGCACGCTAATAATAGGCCAACAGGGCACACTTGTTATCATAATGCATATGTGATTTTCTGAGAAGATACATGAATTTTTCGTATAGTACTATGAGTCTATGATGCTTTTTCACAATGCATTGTCTCTGAAGAAAACAACTCTACAAGGCCTTGTCTCTTAGAATTGTATCTTAATTTCATGAATTTAGCCTTATGCATGGATGTGATTGGACTAGCACTATATTTTATCTATGACTTTTTGTAAGATTTCTATCTTAGCTAAAATAAAATAACATTCTCTTTCATTATTTAATATAGTGCAACATCAACAAATTACCTAGATATCACGCTAAGAACCTTCCATGTAAAACGCCTGATCTTTTGGAAAACAAAAGATAATCTAGCTGCCCCTTGTTTCTAACAAAATATAGAGTGGGCCATAGAGGAATTTTCAAAGTTGTGGTGCATGCAATGCTACCCAATCAGACGGACAAGCTTGTCCCGCACCGCACCACTGAGCAGCGAGAGCCACTAGCAATTTTTGTATGCGCAATTTTTGTGTTGTTCAACCGAGAGGCTGCCAGGTTTCATTACGTGCAATTTATTTAGGAGCTAGTAGTACAGCAGAGTAGCAGGCTTCGTTCTGGGAGACAGCTTTGTGGAGATCTGCGCCCGGTTTTGTTTATGTGCGAGGTAGTGTACGTGATCATTCGCGGCTGCCACTAGCTAGCTCGGCATTTTCATTTCCTACGGGAGAAGCTACAACGCACACTTGTTGCACAGCCAGTGGCCCGTTAAAAGATTATAAATTACTGAAGAAAGTTCAATTTTGGTCCTTGAATTCTCGTGAAAATTTACTTTTGGTCCTAGAACTTCCGTTTGGTTCAAAATGAACCTTAAACTCTCAAATCATTCACCTTTAGTCCTTATCCTGGTTGAGCTAGGTAAATATCTACCATGGGTGGCCAAAAACTCAAGACAATGGTGCAAGGGTACAGAGGCGGGACGATGCTGATAGGAAAGCAAGCAAGCCTTTATGGCGCAACGCTTCAAGTGAATTGGAAGGGAGAGAAATCAAGCGAGAGACTGGTTTAGAGATCCAAGGGTTTCGGTTTTTTTTGCATTAAGATGTTGGGTCCAACATCTAAGCTAGTTTGCGCTTGTGTCCTAAACCAAATCGGTTGGTTCACTATTTCTTCCACTTTGACATCAGCGATTTGCTCAATTCAACTAAAAAAGGATGAAATGTGAACTATTTTGAGAGTTTAAGGTTCGTTCTAAACTAAAAATAATTTTTAGGACCAAAAGTAAACTTTCCCAATAGTTGAAGGACGAGAAGTGGACTTTCTTCTAAATACTTGTACCAATTGACATAAAGTTTACTGTACTACTTTCTCCGTTCACAACTACTCCTACTTTATTTCTGAAAATTGTACTATATTTTAACATTTAGTAGATTTATTTCTTTCTTCGTAAACTTAGTCATATGTATGTAGGTTAACTCACTATACTGCGTGTCTAGTGAGCGTGGGTAGTCTTTATTTTCAAACTCTCAGAACTTGTATTCAAAGTTTTAAATAAATCTGAAATAAAATTCTAGATGTAGCCAATGTTGTATTCTACAATAATATAAAATCTCAACGCAAACTGATTTGTATTCTAGGCTACACAAAATTGATAAAATCTGACAAATTTTATAGTCTTGAAATGTGCGCTATTCACTATAAAAATTGTTAGAATTTGTCATTTTTTGTGTAGCCTGGAATAAGTAGTTTGTATTGAGATTTTACACCATTGTAGTTTACATCATTACCTATGCCCGGAATTTTGTTTCGGGTTTTTTGAAACTTTGAAATATGAATTCGAAGTGTTTGTAAATAACGGGCTACTCCCTCCGTCCGTATAAGAGTGGACGTTTAGGGTCTTGCCCTTTTCCAGAAATAACTGGACGTCTGCGTTTCCTGGTGGAAATTTTGCATTCAACCCCTCAGTCTACGCCTCGATGTCACCGCAGCGGAGAATCCCCAATCCCCTTCTTCTCCCCCAACGTTCCTCTCCTCTCCTCTGATCCAATCCACAATTCCCATCGCTCCAGCCTCCAATCCATGGTCGTCTCCTCTTATCCTTGAGTAATGGCGCCCCGTCCATATATGGTGCCGGCGAGGAGGCGTGCATCTCACTTGAGCCATGGCAGGTGGAGGAGGGTAAAACCTAGCCAAGGTCGTCGCCACTGCCGGCGGCGCAACTCACGGCGGCGGATCTGGTTGTGGAGGATCACCGGTTCTTGTGCAGCCAGGTTCCGGCCGTATCAACCCTCGGTGATGAGCCGGCGGCGCCAAAGTGGTTGTGGGGACAAGTTGGTAGACCTCGATGGCGACGAAGCCGTTGGGCAGAGCGGCGATGTACCTAGCGGTGCTGAGCAGAACGGCGCGACGGCCGGAGCAGGACATGGAGCTAAGCAGGATGTTGTGGTGGCTCGAGCTGTTCATGGTGCTGAGCAAGACGTTGTGGTGGCTCGAGCTGGGCATGGTGGAGAGCATGTCGCTGAGAAGACCTGCAAGTAGCCGCATTATATCTAGGCCTGGCTAATAAAACCAAAAACATTATTTTGCCAATTGAGTTTTTATTTTGCACGGTCCTCTTTGGTTTTGGTTCTGATGGCAGCTTGTAGAATTTCATAGTCTTTTGAGTGGTTTTAAACCACTTTTCATTTAAATGGATTATGTTGCCCATGTCCTTGAATGTCGGCCTATCTTGCAAACTTTGCTGGTCAAACATAGAGTTACAAAACTGGAGCCTAGCCTTCTTGTTTGCTTCCCTCAAATATGGCTTGAGTGAACTTGAGTGCCTATCTAGCATGCCCTCCTTGAAAATCTTATGCAGTGTTGATTTCTTAAAACCTAATGCTCTTGCAAGACTGCGTATAGTTCTCCTTTGATTTCAAGGAATGTCAGGAACCGTACTGAGGTCAACTCAATCCTTTTGCGCCCACAGTTTGGTGGCTTTCTTGATCTTACATCAACAGGTATGCCTAGTCGACGACACTCCTTCACACTTCTCCAAACACGTCTAACCTTGTACTTTGAAACATGGAACATGTTTGCAACTTCTCTAGTTGCATTCTTTGGTAATGTCAACTGCCTCTGTCTGTTCAGGACATTTCTGGCAAGCAATTCTGTATAAATACCGGACTTTTGTGCTTCTGTTAAATTCTTGAATTTGTCTCAATGATCTTGCTCATTATTTGCTTGCTCATGCTCATTGTCTCCATGAAACTGCTCATTATCTGCTTGCTCATGCTCATTATCTGTTTGCTCATGCTCATTGTCTGCATGAAACTGCTCATTATCTGCTTGCTCATGCTCATTGTCTCCATGAAACTGCTCATTATCTGCTTGCTCATGCTCATTGTCTCCATGAAACTGCTCATTATCTGCTTGCTCTAGCTCATTATCTGAATCATACATATCCTCAAATTGAACCTCTATGTCCCTGCATACACACCGTAGTCCTCCGGGTGAACATGCATGTCTTCTAGAGCAATTCCTAATTCTTATTTTACAAGTTATTAATAGGCTCCTTTCTTATTATACATTGCTTGCAGCTCCTCTTCCACGCTCATGAAAGCACTAGCTTGGTGTTCAAGCTCATCATCTACAAGGTGAGGACATGTTAGCATCATATATTAAGACAAACTGACTATATATATACATCATCTCTAGATCTGTAATTTATTTTACTAACCCGATTCATCTGATTCATGCATGTCATCTTCTCCATGGGCAGCATCTCCATCATGGTCGTCTTCTCCATGGGCAGCATTCCCCTCTGAAAGATCGAGATGTCGCCTAGAGGGGGGGGGGGTGAATAGGCAATTACAAACTCTTTCGGATTTGTCTTGTAAGAATGCGGAATTAAACTATCGTTTAGTTTACAAGCACAAACCCTAGATATGCTAAGTTCAACTAGGTATAACAATAACAACTAGAGCTAAGCAAGATAGGCACAAAATATATGTACCACAAGTGATAGCAAGATATATATATATACTTCAAGCACGATGGTTATCACAAGGAAAGAGAGCTCGGGTATAGAAATAACCGAGGCACGTGGAGACGAGGATGTATTCCCGTGTTCCCTTGCTTTGCAACAAGGTACGTCACGTTTGGAGGAGTGGAGGTCCCACGAAGGATTCCCCGCGCCACGAAGGCTCACCCTATTCTCCGAACCACACCCACGAAGGATAATGGCCCTTTCCTTATGGTTAGCTTTTCCTCCGCTCCGGAGATGGCAAGCTCCACAACCACTTCACAAGCTCCACGAAGGAGAAGCCCGGGCCTCTTCACAATCTTCTTGAAGAGATCACCGGAGCACCAACCGCCAAGCCAACTAGGAGGTCGCCCTCCAAGAGTAACAAGCTCACGGTCTCTCACTCGAACTAATCGTGGTGGAGAGCTCAACACTATGCAATGATGCAAAGCAAGAACACTAGAGGTGTTCAAGTCCTTCACTCTCAAATCCCACCCAAGCAACAAATCCTAAGATGAGATTGGAGAGGAAGAACAATGGGGAAAGTCAACAAAAGACTCCAAGATCTAGATCCTAAGAGTTCCCCTCACTTAGAGGAGAAATGGATTGGTGGAGGTTGTAGATCTAGATCTCCTCTCTTAGATCCCTCAAGAATGAGCAAGAATCATGAGAGGGAAGGGAGAGGAAGCAAGCTCAAGAGGTTCAACAATGGTGGTCAAAAACATGCTCAAGAACCCTAGAAAACTGTTGGGGAAGAAGCCCCTTTTATAGCTGATGTCTACGGGTGCTTCTATTCTTGTAGACAGTGTTGGGCCTCCAAGAGCAGAGGTTTGTAGAACAGCAGCAAGTTTCCCTTAAGTGGATCACCCAAGGTTTATCGAACTCAGGGAGGAAGAGTTCAAAGATATCCCTCTCAGGCAACCCTGCAACCACAAAGCAAGAAGTCTCTTGTGTCCCCAACACACCTAATAGGTGCACTAGTTCGGCGAAGAGATAGTGAAATACAAGTGGTATGAATGAATATGAGTGTTTGATGAAAATTTGGCATGGTTATATACATATATTCATGTGCGCAGAATATCAAAGTAAAGGAGAATACAGTGAGAATCGTAGACATGTACAAAGAAAGGAGTAGAAGCATTTTTGTCCAGATGCATGAAAAAACGTATACATGTAACAGCCCAGAGTTTGCAAGTCATGATTATTTGATTTCAGCGGTACCCATCATAAGTGCACATGGGCAGATCAATTGGTTCTGGGATTACTCAGTAGTATGTATGTACATGTGCTGGCTGGCACGTGCACGCGGCCAAACCTGAACTGAACCGAACTGCCTCCAACTTTATCGTTCAGTTTGGATGGATAAATATCAGCGCCGAGTATTTTGAATAAGTTTGGCCGAGCGCTTCGGAGAAGTGGTTCAGAGCTGGGCGGCGTAGTATTTTGAAATGGACTGGTCACCACAGATTGCTATATAAAAGACTCTTACGAGAGGCAAAGGGGAGATCTTCTTTTTCACTCGACCGACGGCAACGGTGCAAGACACTTGATTTTCGCCTACAACATTCATCGCCACATCGATCAGATCCATTTCCAATTTCATCCATCAATCCATTCATCTACTCACCAATCCCAGTTCCACTCAGGGCCGGTCCTGAGATTTCACAGGCCCGGGGCGGAACTAAAATTTTGGGCCCCTCTTACTAATTACTATAAAAAAAATTGCCGCATATATGAGATGATGAATAATAAGTACTTTAAGTATATCCAATTGCAATATTCATATAAAAATAACAATGTTTACATGATACTTTAAAATTTTCTGCGCCAATTCCTAGAAGCAAAGTCAGTGACGATGGAATCAATATCAATCTCGTCCACTAACTTCTTCTCGATGCATAGAGTTGCCAAACCATTTAACCTCTCTTGAGACATTGCATATCTCAAATAGTTCTTCAATAATTTCAACTTTAAAAAGCTTCTTTCAGCCGATGCAACAGTCACGGGCATAGTAAATAAGAGCCGATAAGCAATAGAAATATTAGGATAACAATCTGCTTCTCTAACAAACTCAAAAATCTCCATAGCAGACATTGGTGTATCTGGCAAAGTGAACTTCATAACACTTAACTCGGAAATAAGTGCATGCAACTCAACATCACATGTATCAGGTTTACCAGATTTACCCGGCTGAGTAAATTTTTTTGCAAATTTAGTGCACTGTTCTTGGAGTTGAGGACCATCCAATGCCTTCAAGGATTTAGAACTCATTAAAAACTCAAATATACTTTTAAATGACTGGAGTTTTTCAAATCTGCGCTGTAAAGATGTGGCCGCCATATCGACCATAACCAAAAAATAGTTAACTTTAAAATCCTGCTCAGCTTGAAAGATTGCTTCCTCGCATTCAGTTTCATCAAATTGCTTTTTCCTCGAAGCATGACGCTTTACACGAATTAGAGCAGATAGTTAAATTTCAAGAGAACGGCGGCGGCCGGCCGGCGTTCTTTTCTTACCTTCTATGCAGATTCGGTGCAGCCGTGCAGGGGGACTGGGACTGCGGCGGCCAGCGAACAACCAGGCAGGGCAGCAGATCGTCGCAGGCTCGCAGCGTCGGCGGTGAGCAGTCACGCAGGGGCGGCGGTGAGCAGTCACGCAGGGGCGGCGGCGGCAGGCAGGAGAGCTGGAAACCGCCTGGGCGAGGACGCCGGGCGCGAGGCACGAGCGCGACGTTTCTGTTCCGCGTATCGCCCTATGAAACCAACTATCGAGTATCGATCAATGATCTGCGACCTTGCCTCTTGGTATGACTCCTACAGTCGTACGCAGGCCTACTCTGCTCGTACGTATTCCTGGCCGGCCGGCCGGATCGGCAACTAAAAGAGAGAAAAAGAAAGGCCCAAAGTACAGATCGAAGCCCATCTAAAAGCAGTAATTTGATTTTTCTGCAACTTGTAGTAAGCCTATATAAAAAATTTGGGCCCCTAATATTTCTGGGCCCGGGGCGGCCGCCCCGCCGGACCCCCCCCCAGGGCCGGGCCTGGTTCCACTACCGCGAATTCTCGAATCCATCACAGGGAGGAGGAGCAGTTTTCCCCTTTTAGCTTCACGATGATGGAGCAAAGTAAGCATGGTGAGTAATTTGCACATTACGTGCATTTCTTTACAGGTTTGGATTCTTATGCATACAGGTTTTCTGTGTCGCCGGCGATGGCACATGAGGCTTCGAGCCATACAAGATCTATGACGGGTGTTCGTTGTCCCCGATCGCGGCGTTATGCCTACAGGTTTTCGCGTCGCCGGCGATGGCGCACGAGGCTTCGAGCCATACAAGGTCTATGACGGGTGTCCGTTGTCCCCGATCGCGGCGCTATGCCTACAGGTTTTACGTGTTGCCTTTGATGGCACACGAGGCTTCAAGCCGTACAGATTGCCTCCGATTCATGGCATAATTGTGCCGACACTGAAGATTAATTAAAAAGGGGATGGATGAGGGAGAAATGAGAAAATAGGTGGATCGGTGGAGATTTTTAATACAGGTGCAGGTGTTCTATTTGGAAGAATAAATGTTGCCTCCACAGTCTTGATGGTCTCCCTACGAGGAGGGAAAAATATATGTTGTGATAAACAATTTTAGTGAAAAGCAGGTTCCTCTAGTGGATGTACATGAGAAAGCATGCAAGTATTGCTCCTTCAATTTTCATCGATGGATTAATTCACAGGCGTTATGTCGGAATCAGCCAGAGGTTCTTTATACAGGCTAAATTTGAATCATCCATTCATTGCTAATGGAGTTTATTCGCACATCCCGATCGACGAGGCGGGACTCAATGTGTTCGCGACCGACGAGGCCGAACAACTATCTTACAGGTGTATGAGAATCTTTGTCATATGAAATATGACGATGGCAGGTTATGAGAAAGATGATGGCCAAGCAGGCAGCCCGTCATCGTCCATGAATATCATCTCATGAGTGCACATTATTTTCGCTTAAACAATATATTCTTTTGAGGAGCCGATGATGACGACCGTATGAAGACAGCTTGATCGGAGGTATTTCACGGTCATGTGACTGTGAATGTAATTAACTGGGATGTCTTTCGAGACCCCAGGAACCAGGAATTTCACAATCGTTTGCATATCGGATAAAGATAGGCGCAATACAGGAAATATATGAAAAAGGAGACATGTAGCTCTTATGGATTAATTAATAAAGAGTGCGAGTTTCTCCGGCTTGATATTGTTTCCGTTTATGTTTCGTTGTATACAAATGTATACTGGCACGCCCGCACCTCAAAATGCCAATGCAGATGAATTTAAATATTTATCTTGCGAAAACAAATGGCACGCCCGGTGGGACCTGAGTTCTCCTCCCATCCTTGCTGCTCTTCGTCGGTCGTCGGATTCAGCTTGTGTTTTGCCAGCGTTTTGCACTTTTCCCTGAATGCCGTTTGAATTGGCAAAGTTCTGACCAAAGTACATCTCGTGCAGGTGGAAACTTTCCCAACCCCAACACAGAGGCTATTTCGAAGCAGCTAGAGCCTTGGGTAATTCATTTTGGGTCGATTCCGCCAGTCGTAGTCTCAAGCACCGACTTAGGCACGAAGATATATCAGGTAGCTAATCTTTCAGAAGACTCAAAGAAACTATGCAAAGGTGCTGCAGAAGTGAAGAAGGAGCGTCATGCATTCATATGTGGTGCTAGAAACGTGCTAAAGAGCCATACAGGAACTACAAACAGGAAGGCAACTAGCGGTGAATTATTTTACTCGCTACAGGGCCTGAATTACGTTGGTTGCTGTCTAAATTTCGATGTTGTTCGAGCCCGGAAAATGAACAACAAAAACTCTCACCGTAATTACAGGAGGAAGAGACAGCAGGTGAGAAAGCTGCAGTCACTTTTGGGTTCACGTATCTCTGAAAACCTCACACCTACAGAAGAATATAAGATAGATAATCAGGAATGCAAACGACAAAAGCTCGTTAAAGATGAGTTCGCCATCTCTACAAGGGGATGGGTTTACCAAAAGGAACGCGCTACTGAGCTCGTGAAGGAAACCATTATGGACGAGTTTTGGAGGCAAATTATCAGAGACCCAAATGCGGTTGCGAGCCAAGAGCAGTCTTAAAAAATGGCTCTCGCCACCCACAAAAATTTATGTGGGTACCATGTAACCGTTTCGCACGGAGAGAGAATTCTCGTCCTCAGGAGAATAACAGGTTTGGTGTTCTGGATAGTGAAATCCCAGCACCTACAGCAGGAGAGCTTCGACATCAGATCAACCAGATGCGAATTCAAATCGGGGCGTGGACCAAAGACGGCAAAGTCCGTTGGGGGAGAGCTCCAGGTTTCATGGACATCACTCTCAAAGAGGACATTTTGCTCCGACGGATCAAGAAAACGGCCACTATTCGCTAGCAGCAAGGCGAGAGTATAAGCCTCGGTGGCGCGTCAAGTCGGTCCCTAGAAAATTGAATTCATCAAGTGGTGTTTCTTTATATTCGCCACAAAGGTTGTGCAATTGCATTGCAGAACCGCGACAAGGACATTCTGTACAGGTAGACCAACATTCTTCCACGGTTGGCAGGGTGTCAAAGACTCATCATGTATCAACGATCAACCAGCCGCAAGCGCGAGAGACGCAGGAGAACTCGAGAGGCATTGTGCCAAGAGTTGCAAGATCTTGTCTTACAGCATGTGCATGTACGTGTTCGTTCAGATGGCCGGGTTTATACTGATAATGATAGGATTACTCTACAAATATCTCCTAATCTAGGACAAAATGAGAGATACAGACTCCTTAATAGAGCAATTGGCTCGAAGCCTAGAAAGGTTGAACAACCAGGTGCCAATAAGGATGTTGGCAAAAGCTCTCAAACAACTCTACAAGAGTCGAGGAATCCACATCGGCAACATCGGCCTCAATCAGGCCGACATCACTTGACGAGGCCAGTGATGATGAGAGTCAAACAAAGAGAGCAAATAAACATACACGAGTAACCACATCAAGGATGTGCGGCATGGTGACTCGTTCGGTCGGTGCAAAATTCGGACTCGAGTGGGAACCACCACTTGTTCGTCATGAATTCTCATATCCATCGGATGATGAAATTTTACCGAACCCCACTCCAATAATCATGACAAACCCATCACGCCCAAGGGACTATTCGGGAAAGTCCGCAACCGCAACAAAAGAGAGAAATGAGGCAATGGTAGCAGCCTCATGCCTTCCATTGACATCAACAAGCAACCAGAGTCCCAAGGCCAAGACTTTATTGCATACAAGTGATTATAGCAGGCCTTATGCTAGTATCAGTTCTCGGCTCCCCAATGATCCGAGCCAAATACATCAAATTGCAGGGCGTCCTGGAGCTCTTACACGTCTAAGAGGAGTAGCTCGAAATATTACAATGGACTCATCCAGCGGTTCGGCCAGGCATACATCGGACGAAGGATCTGACGCCGAGTCCTCATCATCATTACAGAGGCTTGCGGGTTCACCCGATTATTTCGAGCTAACTCCCTCCGATCCTTCGGATGATGAGGATATGGTGGGTGACGTAAACCTCGCGCCAGTCCATGTTCATGGTAACCAGGGTGATCACGAAGGGGAGCACCCACCAGAAACTGCCACAGTCGTGAACAAGGAAGCAGATGCTCACCTATCAGAACAACTTCTTCTCAATCACGAGGGAGCCTCAGGCACAACTAGTGCAGAAGCGCGAGGACAAGATTATGGAAGAATGATAGATTCCATTGATGCAAAGATTGACCAGCTTTTCCATATGATTGCAAACCTTGCTACCAGTGGATCACAACCTATAAATACTCCGCAGCAGTTTGTTGATCCTCAACTGGCTGAGCTTGAGGCAATGGTACAGTCTCATCACCCACCTCATGCAACCGCAAGTTTTGCCGCAGCACAACCCACAGTAGGTATACATGTCAATGAACCAGTTAGGGCCGACCACGCTGCATTCGCTGCCCCTATACCAGGAGCATTGAGAGACTACCATGACATTGCTGAAAATATAATAAATAGGAAAATGAAGAAAATCGCAGAGGAGCATGCTCCTAGAAATCTTGAAAGCGAGTTGGAGAAGCCTTATGAGGCATGGCACGACAAAGTAGCTTTTCCAGCTGGGTGGCACCCACCCAAGTTTAGGCAATTTGATGGGAATGGAGATGCAAGGGAACACCTAGTATATTTCGAAGCAGCCTGTGGTGACACGGCTAACACCCCTTCTCTATTGCTTCGTCAATTTTCAGCATCACTGAAAGGACCGGCTTTTCATTGGTATAGCGAGGCTCCCCGCGGGCTCGTCCCGTAGTTGGCAGACGATGAAGGATCTATTTAAATCTCACTTCATAAGCATGAGTAAAGATACTTCCCTCCTGGAGCTATCACAGATAAAACAAGGTAGAGATGAAAAGATCGATGACTATATTGTCCGATTTCGGGATAGTTATGTACGTTTGACTAGAGAGATGCACCCAGAAGATGCTGTCGACATGTGTGTTCATGGCATGCAACAACATTGGTCTTTAGAGGTCTCCAGGCGGGAACCAAAGACGTTCAGTGCTCTTGGTAATGTTGTGGCCGCGACAAAACTAGAATTTGAAAAGGCTCCACATATTATGGAATTGTATAAAAATGCTGGTACACCAGATTACGCGAAGAAGTTTAATTCAACGGCCAAGCCATTTAACAATGGGGTCAAGCCTAAGGTACAAGCAGAGAGCAATACAACTAGGTTGTCGGCCATGGCTGCAGTACCTCGCCAGAATTTGAATCCCTTTGGGATGAGGAATGACCAAGGGCAAAGGCCACGACCTAGTATTCATGAATTGCTAAGGAAGCAATACATTTTTCGAAGGGATTTAGTAAAAAAATTCTTTAACCAGCTATCACAACAAGGGGCATTGAACCTGCCAGAGCCGCGACGGCCTGATCAAATGGGGATGACGGACAATCCTCTCTTCTGCCCATACCATAGATATGTCGGTCATGTCATTGAAGATTGCATTTCGTTTAAAGAGTGGCTCCAGAGGGCAATCGATGAAAAGAAATTGACTTTGGATCCGCAGGCTGTGAATCCTGATTATCGCCAAGTGAACATGGTTTCTATCAATGAGGCTGATGGAAAAGAATATAATAGGGAGCCTTATTGGAGACTATTCTCAGAGGTGGAACACCAATTTGAGGGAGTCCGACTCGTACCAATGATACCTGAAAATGGCCCATAAACTTGGAACAAGATCCATCGTAGGCGAGTATCAAGAAAATAGGTATAGTAAAGTCTGTGGATATCTCTTCTACTGCACATAATACATTAAACTACAAGGGGAGGACTAACCCAAGCCATCGCCCTATGCCACCAAGATTTGTACCAAGGTCGGAAGGGGATGAGTCATTTCCTCGGGCGAGGCTAACACAACCCACTTTAGGCCAGTTCTTCCCACGAAGCTGGAAGCAAGGACAACAAAGTATGACACTGGAGTTAAGTGATGAACCAGAAACATCTACAAGCAATGTCTCTTGCAACGCGGTCACCTCGAGCGGGAGCACTGATGATTCTGAAGGAGAGGTGGTATTTACGGAACATGAACGCGAGGCACTTGGAACCGATGCAATATCAGAAGAGGATAAGAGAGAAGTAAATATGAATTTACGCGGGGGAAAGGATTTAGCAGAGCCCATAAGGAGCAGGAAATACAGGTTGGAAAAAGAGAAGCCAATAGCTAACAGGGATGCAACGATCTCCAAAGTCCAACAAGAGAAGTCAAAAGAAGAGGAGGCAAAGGATCATGATGTAGAGTACAACGTCATTGCCCACCTGAAGCGTATCCCAGCCCTCCTAAGTGTTTATGATGCATTGGTGCTTCTGCCAGAGCTTAGAGAAGCTCTAATTAAGACTCTGCAAAAACCAGAGAGTTATCAAGCAGCGATGGCAAAACACAGGTTGTTAGACAATCTTCTTTATGCTAATCAAATT
This sequence comes from Lolium rigidum, assembly GCF_022539505.1. NCBI lineage: Eukaryota > Viridiplantae > Streptophyta > Magnoliopsida > Poales > Poaceae > Lolium > Lolium rigidum. The sequence goes on along the minus strand of NC_061514.1, from coordinate 61,409,906 downwards.
ACATTTTCCGAAGAAGATCAGATGCTTGATCATGATGATCATAACCGCCCTCTTTACATCGAAGGGAACGTTGGAGCTGCGCATCTGCGGAGAATACTGATTGATCCTGGCTCCGCCGTGAATATCTTGCCTGTGCGTAGCTTGACTCGGGCAGGATATATATTGGAAGATCTAGGTGCCACTGAGGTAGTAATTTGTGGATATGATAATCACGCAAAGCCAGCATTAGGTTTCATTACGCTAAGGTTACAGATGGCATCTTACAGCTTCAAAGTTAAGTTCTTCGTCATAGAGGCGAATGCATCCTATTCTGCACTTTTGGGCGACCATGGATACATAAATATCGAGTAGTCCCCTCTACGCTACATCGGTGCTTAAAGTTCATGGATAAAAATGGGGAACAACAATGTATATCTGGTAATACATCTCCATATACAATTCAGGAAGTGCATCATGCGGACGCAAAATATTATTTCCCGAGCATCGAGCCAGGGAAACAGCAGGGGCGAAGCACACCTAATGCTGATGTCCTAATAACGCCAAACACCACTAGTGTTACCCCATCCACCACAGAAATGAAATTCTTGATCGCACCTTGTTCATCCGGCCCAGGATCATCGATAGGGAAGCTAGAAGTACGAAATGATAAACAGGAAAAAATGGAAATTGAAGGCTTAGTGAATAACCATGTGGGGAGGGGTTTGTCTACAACTGCGCCAATCCTGCTGAGAGCAGATAATGCTCCCACAAGTACCTCACCACTAAGTACAGGGTCAACAGGAGGATGCACGCTGTCAGCCACAACCCCTATCCTATTAAAGGCACATCCTTGTAAAGATCATGCAGCAAAACCTGAAACGGAGTCTCTAAGTATAATGCCCAGAGTTTCGAATGAAAGCCTCCTGATGCAGCCGCCTTCTTTGTACATTTCTGTTACTACTCCACTAGATGTCTTGGCGGTTCGAAGTGCTAATAAACGCGCCATACCCACTCTATTTTACAAGGTTCCAGAAAGGCAACCATGTGATGATGTGTATAGGTTACCAAATGAAGGTTTTCAAGTTGAGGAAGCGCTCACGACTATGAAAGCGAGAGGATAGAATGATTCCTTTGCTTAGAAAGGCAGGAATATTACTACAGCCAAATAGTAGATTACCATCACCACCAGTTGTTTGTGAAGAGTGGTGGGAACAAGCAAAGAAATTAATTAAGAAAGGAAGCAATTTTCATCCAAAGTACGGCCTTGGTTATCACGAGGAGGATTCTTCGGATGAAGAAGAGGGGTTACATGCGACACACAGAGTTAATAGTTCCATGATCTCTGAGTCAAGAAAAGGAGGTTGCCATTACTCGGGGGAAGTGTCTTCCGATGAAGACGAGCCAATGGAAATTTATCCATCTCCACATCAACCTCGCTCTCTTAGAGCTGCAGCAAATGCTTGTCAAGGCCTAAGAAATGAACAACATCTCCTCTCTAGTATGCATGAAGTGATGCCAGTGGCCCATGGGGAAGTTCTTGATGCTGCTCCTGCTCCCCAGAGCTAGAAGATGGTGTTAAACTTACAGTTGATGAGTTAACTGAAATTAATTTAGGGACAGAAGATGATCCTTGGCCTATGATACGTCCCCGACGTATCCATAATTTCTGTCGTTCCATGCTTGTTTTATGACAATACTTACATGTTTTGCTTGCACTTTATGATGTTTTTATGCGTTTTCCGGAACTAACCTATTAACAAGATGCCACGAGTGCCGGTTCTGTTTTCTGCTGTTTTTGGTTCCAGAAAGGCTGTTCGGGCAATATTCTCGGAATTGGACGAAATCAACGCCAAAGATCTTATTTTTCCCGGGAGGCTCCAGAACACCGAAGAAGAGTCGGAGAGGGGCCAGAGGGCCACCACACCATAGGGCGGCGCGGCCTGGCCTAGGCCCGCGCCGGCCTGTGGTGTGGAGCCCCCAGGTGCCCCCCTGCGCCGCCTCTTCGCCTATAAAATCCCTTTCGACCTAAAAACACCGTACCACTTGACGAAACTCCAGAAAGACTCCAGGGGCGCCGCCACCATCGCGAAACTCCAATTCGGGGGACAGAAGTCTCTGTCCCGGCACCCTGCCGGGACGGGGAAGTGCCCCCGGAAGCCATCTCCATCAACGCCATCGCCTCCATCATGCTCCGTGAGTAGTTCCCCCATGGACTACGGGTTCTAGCTGTAGCTAGTTGGTATTCTCTCCCCCATGTACTTCAATACAATGATCTCATGAGCTGCCTTACATGATTGAGATTCATCTGATGTAATCGGTGTTGTGTTTGTTGGGATCCGATGGATGATACATTATGATTAGTCTATCTATAAAGTTTGTGAAGTTATTGTTGCTGCAATCTTGTTATGCTTAATGCTTGTCACTAGGGCCCGAGTGGCATGATCTTAGATTTGAGCTCTATAATTATTGCTTAGATTGTATCTACAAGTTGTATGCACATGTCACCGTCCGGAACCAAAGGCCCCGAAGTGACGAAATCGGGACAACCGGAGGGGATGGCGGTGATGTGAGGGACACATGTTTTCACGGAGTGTTAATGCTTTGCTCCGGTGCTCTATTAAAAGGAGTACCTTAATATCCAGTAGTTTCCCTTGAGGCCCGGCTGCCACCGGCTGGTAGGACAATAGATGTTGTGCAAGTTTCTCATTGCGAGCACGTACGACTAAATATGGAAAACATGCCTACATGATTAATGAATTGATGTTCTTTCTTAATGCCTTATCAATCCTATCAATTGCCCAACCGTAATTTGTTCACCCAACACTTGTTATTGGAGAGTTACCACTAGTGTAGATAGCTGGGAACCCCGGTCCATCTTTCATCATCATATACTCGTTCTACATGTCAACTATTTTCCGGTACCATTGCTCTCATATTGCTATTACTCGCTGCTGTGTTACTTGTTACTATTGCTCTCATATTACTGCTACTTTCACATCACCCCCGTTGCTAGTGCTTTTCCAGTGCGACTGAATTGACAACTCAGTTGTTAAGGCTTATAAGTATTCTTTACCTCCCCTTGTGTCGAATCAATAAATTTGGGTTTTACTTCCCTCGAAGACCGTTGCGATCCCCTATACTTGTGGGTTATCAAGACTATTTTCTCGGCGCCGTTGCCGGGGAGGCATAGCTCTACTCATAAGTTCACCCGGGGAGTACACTCTACCTCTCTCTCTCGCTTTTATCTTATTTTGTCTTGCTAGTTTATTTCTGTCTAGTTTATTTGTGCTTAGTTTATTTCTGTCTAGTTTTACTTTGCTTAGTTTACTTTTGTCTAGTTTATTTTTGTCTTGTTTTATTTTCCCTATATACCCGAAAATCCATAAAAAATTGAAAAACCTAAAAATTAAAAACTGCTGTTATGGGAGAACCAACAACCTACTTGGAGCTTATAGAATGTTATAATAATTATAGAGAATCAAGAACTGGTAAAATAATGAGTGCTATGATAGAAAAATTGAATACAATTGCTGAAATCTTGCTTGAACGCCATAATATAAACTGTTGCTCTCAACAGGATACTAAACATCTTAAATTTCAATGTGGCTTTAGTGAGGAATTTTTAATTAAGAACTATAATCGGAATTGCTATATTCATTATGGGTTCGAAGAGGTAGAACAATTTGTCTTATTTATGGGAGCCTCCGAGATAGAATCCTTCATGGTTGAGAATTATGAAACTTGTGTTGTTTGTAAGGGCCTTAAAGATTATGTCTCTACTATCCTTAATTCTTGCATAGAATGCTACAAGTAGGGAATCCTTATATCCTTGATTATAAAGAGAGACACATTAATGCACAAAAATGCACTCACAATTTGCAGGAACCGGTGGAAGAAGAAATTGATGAACCTGAAAGCTCATTGGATGAAAAAGAAGAAGAGAGCGACGAACAAAAGGAGGAAGAATGGATTAGCTACCCATGTCAACCTTCTAATGAGAGTAACTCTTTATCTCTTACACTATTTGATTGTCCTCCATGCTTACCTGAAGAGGTTGAATGTTATGTTCCCGTGGATTCTCTTGAAATAGTACCTATGAGTAATACTTGTGAGAATGATTATGCTAATGTTATTTATGATAATCCATGCTACTTTGATAAATCTTATGATAATGCTTTGTTTGTGCCTGATGTCGAAATGCATGGTACTAAAGAATTTTGCTTGGCAAATGTTTATGATAAAGCTCTAGATGATGGTCCTATGTTACTTGATAATATTAATTGTACTACTAATGAAAATGGGATTGGAGAGTTCTTGACTTATTCTATGAGTCCCATATCTATTGAGATTGATCACCTACCTTGTTATATTATTAATAAAAGTAAGTTTGAAAGTTTTAATTCCACTATTCTTGAACTTGATAAAAATTATGTGTTTGGAAATCATGAAAAGTATGCTGCATGTGATAGTTATATTGTTGAGTTTATTCATGAAGCTACTGAAAATTATTATGAGAGAGGAAAATATGATAGTAGAAATTTTCATGGTGCTAAAACACCTCTCTATATGCTTAAAATTTTGAAGTTACTCTTGTTTTATCTTCTTATGCTTATCACTTTGTTCTTCATGAATTTATTTGTGTACAAGATTCCTATGCATAGGAAGTGGGTTAGACTTAAATGTGTTTTGAATTTGCTTCTTGATGCTCTCTTTTGCTTCAAATACTATTTCTTGCGAGTGCATCATTAAAACTGCTGAGCCCATCTTGATGGCTATAAAGAAAGAACTTCTTGGGAGATAACCCATGTGTTATTTTGCTTCAGTAATTTGTTTTATATTTGTGTCTTGGAAGTTGTTTACTACTGTAGCAACCTCTCCTTATCTTAGTTTTGTGTTTTGTTGTGCCAAGTGAAGCCTCTAATCGAAGGTTGATACTAGATTTGGATTTCTCGCGCAGAAACAGATTTCTATCTCGTCACGAATCTGGGCTTATTTCTCTGTAGGAAACTCAGAAAAATCTGCCAATTTACGTGCGTGATCCTCAGATATGTACGCAACTTTCATTAGTTTTGAGTTTTCTTATTTGAGCAACGGAAGTACCATTTTAAAATTCGTGTTTACTGGCTGTTCTGTTTTGGCAGATTCTGTCTCTGTTTTTTGCATTGTCTCTTGTGGACTTTAAGTGAGGCTTTCTAGACGTGGAGAGCTGTAGCTAATGTTTTATTGAGTTCTTGCAATGTGCCACTACAGGACCAAGGTGGATTCAAATTTTTTTTTGAGTACTAACCCCTCTAATGAAGTTTATGAGAAGTTTGGTGTGAAGGAAGTTTTCAAGGGTCAAGAGAGGAGGATGATATATGATCAAGAAGAGTGAAAAGTCTAAGCTTGGGGATGCCCCCGTGGTTCATCCCTGCATATTTCAAGGAGACTCAAGCGTCTAAGCTTGGGGATGCCCAAGGCATCCCCTTCTTCATCAACTTATCAGGTTTCTTCTATTGAAACTATATTTTTATTCGGTCACATCTTATGTGCTTTACTTGGAGCGTCTGTGTGCTTTTATTTTTGTTTTGTTTGAATAAATTCGGATCCTAGCAATCCTTGTTTGGGAGAGAGACACGCTCCGCTTTTTCATATGAACACTTGTTCTTCGTTTTACTTTTAATGTTCAATGATAAAAGTTGGAAGCTACAATACTTATTGGTATTTGGTTGGAAATAGAAAATGCCTCATAATGTCTTGAATAATTTGATACTTGGCAATTGTTTTGAGCTCTCAAGTAGATCATGATTAAGTTTTTTCATGTAGTTTAAACCTATTAGTGGAGAGCTACTGTAGAGCTTGTTGAAATTGGTTTGCATAATTGATCTCTCTTAAGGTCTAGATATTTTCTGGTAAAAGTGTTTGAGCAACAAGGAAGACAGTGTAGAGTATTATAATGCTTGCGATATGTTCTTATGTAAGTTTTGCTATACCGGTTCGTACTTGTGTTTGCTTCAAACAACCTTGCTAGCCTAAGCCTTGTATCGAGAGGGAATACTTCTCGTGCATCCAAAACCTTGAGCCAAAACCTATGCCATCTGTGTCCACCATACCTACCTACTATGTGGTATTTTCTCGCCATTCCAAAGTAAATTGCTTGAGTGCTACCTTTAAACAATTCAAAATTTATTACCTCTGATTCGTGTCAATGTTTTATAGCTCATGAGGAAGTATGTGGTGTTTATCTTTCAATCTTGTTGGGCAACTTTCACCAATGGACTAGTGGCTTCATCCGCTTATCCAATAATTTTGCAAAAAGAGCCGGCGATGGGATTCCCAGTCCCAAATTAATTAACAAAAATAGACACTCCTCCATGGTATGTGATTGTTGGACGGCACCCGAGGATTCGGTTAGCCATGGCTTGTGTAAGCAAAGGTGGGGAGGAGTGTCATCATAATAAAACTAAAATAAAAGGGCACTCCTTCATGGTATGAGATTGTTGGCAGGCACCCGAGGATTCGGTTAGCCATGGTTTGTGAAAGAAAGGTTGGAAGGAGTGCCACCCAAAAATAAAATAATTTATGGGAGCTGCTCTTGAAGGTTTGTCTAGCAAGGGGGTTAGAGTGCCCACTACCATTCGTTGACAACAACAAACACCTCTCAAAACTTTACTTTTATGCTCTCTTTATGTTTTCAAAACCAAAGCTCTAGCACAAATATAGCAATCGATGCTTTCCTCTTTGAAGGGCCATTCTTTTACTTTATGTTGAGTCAGCTTACCTACTTCCTTCCATCTTAGAAGCAAACACTTGTGTCAACTGTGCATTGATTCTTACATACTTGCTTATTTGCATTCATCATATTACTTTGTGTTGACAATTATCCATGAGATATGCATGTTACAAGTTGAAAGCAACCGCTGAAACTTATATCTTCCCTTGTGTTGCTTCGATGCCTTTACTTTGAACTTATTGCTTTATGAGTTAACTCTTGTGCAAAACTTTTGATACTTGTCTTGAAAGTACTCTTCATGAAAAGTTTTGCTATATGTTATCTATTTGTTAGCAACTATAGATCATTGCCTTGAGTCACTTCATTCATTTCATATGCTTTGTAATAGTATGATCAAGGTTATGTAAGTAGCATGTCACTACGTAAATTATTCTTTTTATCGTTTACTCGCTCGGGACGAGCAGGAACTAAGCTTGGGGATGCCGATACGTCCCCGACGTATCCATAATTTCTGTCGTTCCATGCTTGTTTTATGACAATACTTACATGTTTTGCTTGCACTTTATGATGTTTTTATGCGTTTTCCGGAACTAACCTATTAACAAGATGCCACGGTGCCGGTTCTCGTTTTCTCGCTGTTTTTGGTTCCGGAAAGGCTGTTCGGGCAATATTCTCGGAATTGGACGAAATCAACGCCAAAGATCTTATTTTTCCCGGGAGGCTCCGAACACCGAAGAAGAGTCGGAGAGGGGCCGGAGGGCCACCACACCATAGGGCGGCGCGGCCCGGCCCGGGCCCGCGCCGGCCCGTGGTGTGGAGCCCCATGTGCCCCCTCGCGCCGCCTCTTCGCCTATAAAATCCCTTTCGACCTAAAAACACCGTACCACTTGACGAAACTCCGTAAAGACTCCGGGGCGCCGCCACCATCGCGAAACTCCAACTCGGGGGACAGAAGTCTCGTCCCGCACCCTCGCCGGACGGGAAGTGCCCCTGAAGCCATCTCCATCAACGCCATCGCCTCCATCATGCTCCGTGAGTAGTTCCCCCATGGACTACGGGTTCTAGCCGTAGCTAGTTGGTATTCTCTCCCCCATGTACTTCAATACAATGATCTCATGAGCTGCCTTACATGATTGAGATTCATCTCGATGTAATCGGTGTTGTGTTTGTTGGGATCCGATGGATGATACATTATGATTAGTCTATCTATAAAGTTTGTGAAGTTATTGTTGTTGCAATCTTGTTATGCTTAATGCTTGTCACTAGGGCCCGAGTGGCATGATCTTAGATTTGAGCTCTATAATTATTGCTTAGATTGTATCTACAAGTTGTATGCACATGTCACTCGTCCGGAACCAAAGGCCCCGAAGTGACAGAAATCGGGACAACCGTGAGGGGATGGCGGTGATGTGAGGGACACATGTTTTCACGGAGTGTTAATGCTTTGCTCCGGTGCTCTATTAAAAGGAGTACCTTAATATCCAAGTAGTTTCCCTTGAGGCCCGGCTGCCACCGGCCGGTAGGACAATAGATGTTGTGCAAGTTTCTCATTGCGAGCACGTACGACTAAATATGGAAAACATGCCTACATGATTAATGAATTGATGTTCTTTCTTAATGCCTTATCAATCCTATCAATTGCCCAACCGTAATTTGTTCACCCAACACTTGTTATTGGAGAGTTACCACTAGTGTAGATAGCTGGGAACCCCGGTCCATCTTTCATCATCATATACTCGTTCTACATGTCAACTATTTTCCGGTACCATTGCTCTCATATTGCTATTACTGCTGCCGTGTTATCGTTACTATTGCTCTCATATTATCGCTACTTTCACATCACCCCGTTGCTAGTGCTTTTCCAGGTGCAGCTGAATTGACAACTCAGTTGTTAAGGCTTATAAGTATTCTTTACCTCCCCTTGTGTCGAATCAATAAATTTGGGTTTTACTTCCCTCGAAGACTCTTGCGATCCCCTATACTTGTGGGTTATCAGCCTACATATGTCAGTGCAACCCTCACCGATGAAGAAAGAGAAGAATACAAGATGTTCCTGATGCAATATGGAGATTGTTTTGCCTGGTCATATAAGGAAATGCACGGGCTTGACCCTCACGTCGCAACACACAAACTCGCGATTGATCCACAATTTAGGCCAGTAAAACAGCTGCCAAGGCGCTTCCGCCCTGAGTTACAAGACCAGATAATTGCGGAGGTGGATAAATTGATTGCTGCTGGTTTCATAAAAGAGGTGCAATATGCTCGTTGGTTGGCAAATATTGTACCAGTCATGAAGAAGAACAATCAAGTGCGAGTATGCGTGGATTTTCGTGATCTCAATCGTGCTTGTCCCAAGGATGATTTTCCCATACCCGTGACCGAAATGGTGATTGATGCTACTACCGGATATGCTGCTCTGTCGTTCATGGACGGATTTTCAGGATACAACCAAATTAAAATGGATGAACGTGATGCCATTGACACGGCCTTTCGAACACCCAGGGGCAACTTTCATTATACAGTAATGCCTTTTGGATTGAAGAACGCAGGGTCCACCTATCAAAGGGCCATGACGCATGTGCTTGAGGGTCTCATACACAAGTCTCGTTGAATGTTATGTTGATGACATAGTGGTAAAAAGTAGAGAACGAGAAGGCCATTACGAGGATCTTCGGGTTGTCTTTGAGACCGAGAAAACACCAATTAAAGATGAACCCTCTCAAATGTGCTTTTGCTGTACAATCGGTGTGTTTCTTGGTTTTGTTGTCCATCATCGTGGTATAGAGATTCAGCCAAAGAGCATTAAAGCAATTATTCAGATGCCACCCCTCAAAATTTAAAGGAGTTGAAATCTTTACAGTGGAAAGCTGGCATATATTCGGCGGTTCATATCCAATCTCTCGAGACGTATACAACCCTTTTCCAAGCTCATGAAGAAAGGTGCACCTTTTGTGTGGGACGAGCAATGCCAAAACGCCTTTGAAGATATTAAGCGACCGAGAATCTTCCCTAGGCGCCCTCCTTGCACAACATAATGATGAAGGGAAGGAGGTAGCATGTTATTACCTTAGTCGTACTATGGTGGGCGCGGAACGGAATTATACAGGTATCGAAAAGTTATGCCTTGCATTAATCTTCTCTTTGAAGAAATTAAGGGATTATATGTTATCCCACGAGATCCAACTCATTGCAAGAGCTGACCCCGTGAAGTATGTTCTCAGCCAACCCACGCTTTTAGGGAGACTGGGAAAATGGTCCGTTTTAATGATGGAGTTCGATATCGCGTTATGTGCCACAAAAGGCCGTCAAGGGTCAAGCACTTGCCGATTTCCTCGCGGCACATCCCGTACCTGATGATTCACCTTTGGTGACTGACCTCCCTGACGAGGAGGTATTTAATGTCGGTGCAAGCACATGGGAATTATATTTTGATGGTGCCTCCCGCACGGAGAAAGATCTTGATGGGACACCCAGAAGGAGAGTTGGAGCCGGTTTAGTGTTCAAAAATCCCATGGGTGGGACATTCTACCATTCCTTTTCTCTTCTCAAAGAGGAATGCTCTAATAATGAGGCAGAGTACGAAGCTCTCATCTTTGGTTTGTTGTTAGCCCTATCCATGGATATACATAACCTTCATGTATATGGCGACTCGCAATTAATTGTCAGGCAGGTTAACGGTATTTATGAAGTGCGTAAGCCGGAATTGGTTCCTTATTGTCAAGCTGCTCAGAGATTAATGGAAAATTTTGAAATTATTCAGGTGAATCATATCCCTCGAGGAGAAAATGCATCAGCAGATGCATTAGCAAAGTTGGCTTCTGCACTTACCTTTCTGGATAGCCAGTCCGTACAAGTCAGGGTAGAGGAAAGATGGCTCCTTCCTGCTGTTCTTGAGGTCGTCCAGGAGGAACACGAGGTAAATGCCATCGTCATTACTAATGTCGAAGCTGGTGATTGGCGTAAGCCCTTCTTGGATTATTTTGGTCATGGAAACCTTCCAGATGATCCCGTGGAGAGACGACAACTGCTGCGTCGAGCGCCCTCCTATTTTTTGAAAGATGATGTTTTGTATAAGAGATCCTTTGATGGGATTCTCCTTCGTTGTGTGTCACGGAATGAGGCTGATGTGGTACTCAAAGAGGTACACTCGGGGTATGTGGTGGACATCAAAGTGGAGCTAAAATGTATCACAGACGTCGAGCTAGCCGGGTACTATTGGCCAGTGTATCATGACGGATTGTTTAGGTGTTGCTAAAGCATGTCATATGTGCCAAATTCATGGAGACTTCAAACACAGGCCACCCGCGCCGTTACATCCCACTATCCCTTCTTGGCCTTTTGACGCACTGGGCATTGATGTGATGGGGCCTTTTGATCCCCCATCCTCTGGAGGTCATCGTTTCATCTTGGCGGCTACAGATTACTTCTCAAGGTGGGCTGAAGCAGTTCCTTTACCTGAGGTGAAGACTAAGAATGTCATCAATTTCCTTGAGCGAAATATCATTTATCGTTTTGGTGTCCCTCACCGCATTACCTCTGATAATGGCAAGGCGTTTAAATCCCACAAGATGTACAGGTTTGCCGCGAAGTATAAAATACATTGGAACTTCACTACAGGGTACTATGCGCAGGTAAATGGACTAATAGAGGCATTTAACAAGACACTTGGAAAGATATTGAAAAAGACGGTTGCAAGTCATAAAAGGGACTGGCATGACCGCCTCTTTGAAGCTTTATGGGCATATCGTGTTACAGTCCGGACACCAACGCAAAGCACACCATATGCTCTTGTTTTTGGCAGCGAGGCTGTTCTACCACTTGAGGTTGAAATACCCTCACTTCGAGTGGCAATACATGATGGACTCACGTGAAGACGAACAGGTCAAGTTACGGTACTCGGGAGCTGGACACCGTTGAAGAAGGACGCCTACAAGCGCTTAAAAATCTTGAGCTATATCGTAAGAATATGGTTCGAGCATATGACAAACTCGTCAAGCCACGAGTGTTCAGAAAAGGGGAGTTGGTGGTAGTTCTCCGACGTCCCATTGTGCTCCTAGGAAAAAGCAAAGGCAAGCTTGAACCCAAATGGGAGGGGCCATATATCATTGAACAGGTCTATGACAGTGGCGCCTATCAACTAATTGATCATGAGGGTCAGCACCCAATGCCTCCCATTAACGGCAAGTTTCTCCAAAAATATTTTGCCTAAACAAAAAAAAGGGATCGCCTCGCTCCGTACAGCATCCTCATTGCTGATTATGGATTACATGTTTTGTTTTTCAAAAAAAATAAGGGCCATTGTTCGCCCAAAATAAAATAAAAATAAAATTAAAAGGGCTCCCCTTATCGTTGTTAGATCGGAACATATGAGTATTGGTTGCATGTGAATTTGGTCACCGAGGAGTTATTGGATGAAACAATAAGGTTAAAATCAATGTACAGGTCCTCGAGGCAGGTGATATACTCGAAATAAAGGTGTGCAAATTCGGAGTAGACCAAGAAGCTTGCAAAATAACAGGAGCCGGAAGAAGCATACAAGATGATAGCAACCAAACGCTACGCTGGCCCCAAGTCAGGGGCACATAATCGCCCTCATAGTGACATCCCTTGCAACTTTACTCATGGATCGCCACATAGTCTAACAATTAAAGGCGGAGCCCACATACAAAAAAAAAATCTTTTTATGCAGAAGGTTCTGTTTATACACTCATGCCATGTTTCTTGGCTAACAGTACGATGGTATGATATTTCGTCGCAGTCAGTATGATATTTCGCCATGATATGATATTTCAAGGAGCAGTGAAACATGCCAACGCGGTTCATGTTGATCTGTGAAACCTTTAACTCAGCTGGCTGGCACTGTAGCTTATAACAGTCGCAGCGGGGTTAAAAAAAAAATCTCTTTTGAGGTGTGGCAGGTTTTTTTCGCCATGACTTCATGAGTTTATCATCTCGTTGGCTGGCACTTTTAAAGTCGCAATGAGATTGACTTTCTGTTATGGCATATACACGACATGGTTTATTCGTTGTGGTTTTGCCTAAAATAAATAGGTTTATATTTGAGATTCATCACCGTCTTAGTCGGCACTGTTGATGTCTCAACATGATCGACTCCCTCTCTCTGTGTCTTGGTGTACACACAACATGGATTGCGTTGTGGTTTAAACCCCAAGTTTACAGATGAGTTCAGACTCTCGACATGACTTTCGTCGTGACTTTATACTCTCTATGGCGTATACACAAGCATGGATCTTCGCTGTACTTCTGCTAACTTACAGAGTTTAAGAAATGAACTGAAATGAAGCATATCATTCAGTATGCATCATGGGAAGTTCTGGCATGGTTTCGTCAAGTGCAGAAACCCATGACATAAGAGGAAGACTCCAACTTGTCGTGAAGTAGATTGGTTTCTATGAAGGTAGGCTGGGCAGCAAAGATGGTTGAGGTAAATATGGCCACGGCGTGCATGAGTATATATATACAGGAATCAGGATGGGTATGATTAGTTGAGATATTACCAGCCACGATTCGTGAACCATATTCTGTTTAATCTATAGCTGGAGCGTTCAGTTATTCCAGGTCGCATTCAGTTAGGATATAGAAATAAACTAAAGAACTTTAGACCTGCCGGCTGGAGAGGTTCGGATATGCCTAAGCTGCTAGGACGCGATGCAGCGTATTTGTTTCGCCAAGCAGAGTACGAATTGCTACGCATTCGGACTCTACTAGGCGAGGGGCATTTGTTTGATGAAAATTTGGCATGGTTATATACATATATTCATGTGTGCAGAATATCAAAGTAAAGGAGAATACAGTGAGAATCGTAGACATGTACAAAGAAAGGAGTAGAAGCATTTTTGTCCAGATGCATGAAAAAACGTATACATGTAACAGCCCAGAGTTTGCAAGTCATGATTATTTGATTTCAGCGGTACCCATCATAAGTGCACATGGGCAGATCAATTGGTTCTGGGATTACTCAGTAGTATGTATGTACATGTGCTGGCTGGCACGTGCACGCGGCCAAACCTGAACTGAACCGAACTGCCTCCAACTTTATCGTTCAGTTTGGATGGATAAATATCAGCGCCGAGTATTTTGAATAAGTTTGGCCGAGCGCTTCGGAGAAGTGGTTCAGAGCTGGGCGGCGTAGTATTTTGAAATGGACTGGTCACCACAGATTGCTATATAAAGGACTCTTACGAGAGGCAAAGGGGAGATCTTCTTTTTCACTCGACCGACGGCAACGGTGCAAGACACTTGATTTTCGCCTACAACATTCATCGCCACATCGATCAGATCCATTTCCAATTTCATCCATCAATCCATTCATCTACTCACCAATCCCAGTTCCACTACCGCGAATTCTCGAATCCATCACAGGGAGGAGGAGCAGTTTTCCCCTTTTAGCTTCACGATGATGGAGCAAAGTAAGCATGGTGAGTAATTTGCACATTACGTGCATTTCTTTACAGGTTTGGATTCTTATGCATACAGGTTTTCTGTGTCGCCAGCGATGGCACATGAGGCTTCGAGCCATACAAGATCTATGACGGGTGTTCGTTGTCCCCGATTGCGGCGTTATGCCTACAGGTTTTCTGCGTCGCCGGCGATGGCGCACGAGGCTTCGAGCCATACAAGGTCTATGACGGGTGTCCGTTGTCCCCGATCGCGGCGCTATGCCTACAGGTTTTACGTGTTGCCTTTGATGGCACACGAGGCTTCAAGCCGTACAGATTGCCTCCGATTCATGGCATAATTGTGCCGACCTGAAGATTAATTAAAAAGGGGATGGATGAGGGAGAAATGAGAAAATAGGTGGATCGGTGGAGATTTTTAATACAGGTGCAGGTGTTCTATTTGGAAGAATAAATGTTGCCTCCACAGTCTTGATGGTCTCCCTACGAGGAGGGAAAAATATATGTTGTGATAAACAATTTTAGTGAAAAGCAGGTTCCTCTAGTGGATGTACATGAGAAAGCATGCAAGTATTGCTCCTTCAATTTTCATCGATGGATTAATTCACAGGCGTTATGTCGGAATCAGCCAGAGGTTCTTTATACAGGCTAAATTTGAATCATCCATTCATTGCTAATGGAGTTTATTCGCACATCCCGATCGACGAGGCGGGACTCAATGTGTTCGCGACCGACGAGGCCGAACAACTATCTTACAGGTGTATGAGAATCTTTGTCAGATGAAATATGACGATGGCAGGTTATGAGAAAGATGATGGCCAAGCAGGCAGCCCGTCATCGTCCATGAATATCATCTCATGAGTGCACATTATTTTCGCTTAAACAATATATTCTTTTGAGGAGCCGATGATGACGACCGTATGAAGACAGCTTGATCGGAGGTATTTCACGGTCATGTGGCTGTGAATGTAATTAACTCGGGATGTCTTTCGAGACCCCAGGAACCAGGAATTTCACAATCGTTTGCATATCGGATAAAGATAGGCGCAATACAGGAAATATATAAAAAAGGAGACATGTAGCTCTTATGGATTAATTAATAAAGAGTGCGAGTTTCTCCGGCTTGATATTGTTTCCGTTTATGTTTCGTTGTATACAAATGTATACTGGCACGCCCGCACCTCAAAATGCCAATGCAGATGAATTTAAATATTTATCTTGCGAAAACAAATGGCACGCCCGGTGGGACCTGAGTTCTCCTCCCATCCTTGCTGCTCTTCGTCGGTCGTCGGATTCAGCTTGTGTTTTGCCGGCGTTTTGCACTTTTCCTCGAATGCCGTTTGAATTGGCAAAGTTCTGACCAAAGTACATCTCGTGCAGGTGGAAACTTTCCCAACCCCAACACAGAGGCTATTTCGAAGCAGCTAGAGCCTTGGGTAATTCATTTTGGGTCGATTCCGCCAGTCGTAGTCTCAAGCACCGACTTAGGCACGAAGATATATCAGGTAGCTAATCTTTCAGAAGACTCAAAGAAACTATGCAAAGGTGCAGCTGCAGAAGTGAAGAAGGAGCGTCATGCATTCATATGTGGTGCTAGAAACGTGCTAAAGAGCCATACAGGAACTACAAACAGGAAGGCAACTAGCGGTGAATTATTTTACTCGCTACAGGGCCTGAATTACGTTGGTTGCTGTCTAAATTTCGATGTTGTTCGAGCCCGGAAAATGAACAACAAAAACTCTCACCGTAATTACAGGAGGAAGAGACAGCAGGTGAGAAAGCTGCAGTCACTTTTGGGTTCACGTATCTCTGAAAACCTCACACCTACGTAAGAATATAAGATAGATAATCAGGAATGCAAACGACAAAAGCTCGTTAAAGATGAGTTCGCCATCTCTACAAGGGGATGGGTTTACCAAAAGGAACGCGCTACTGAGCTCGTGAAGGAAACCATTATGGACGAGTTTTGGAGGCAAATTATCAGAGACCCAAATGCGGTTGCAGAGCCAAGAGCAGTCTTAAAAAATGGCTCTCGCCACCCACAAAAATTTATGTGGGTACCATGTAACCGTTTCGCACGGAGAGAGAATTCTCGTCCTCAGGAGAATAACAGGTTTGGTGTTCTGGATAGTGAAATCCCAGCACCTACAGCAGGAGAGCTTCGACATCAGATCAACCAGATGCGAATTCAAATCAGGGGCGTGGACCAAAGACGGCAAAGTCCGTTGGGGGAGAGCTCCAGGTTTCATGGACATCACTCTCAAAGAGGACATTTTGCTCCGACAGATCAAGAAAACGGCCACTATTCGCTAGCAGCAAGGCGAGAGTATAAGCCTCGGTGGCGCGTCAAGTCAGTCCCTAGAAAATTGAATTCATCAAGTGGTGTTTCTTTATATTCGCCACAAAGGTTGTGCAATTGCATTGCAGAACCGCGACAAGGACATTCTGTACAGGTAGACCAACATTCTTCCACGGTTGGCAGGGTGTCAAAGACTCATCATGTATCAACGATCAACCAGCGCAAGCGCGAGAGACGCAGGAGAACTCGAGAGGCATTGTGCCAAGAGTTGCAAGATCTTGTCTTACAGCATGTGCATGTACGTGTTCGTTCAGATGGCCGGGTTTATACTGATAATGATAGGATTACTCTACAAATATCTCCTAATCTAGGACAAAATGAGAGATACAGCTCCTTAATAGAGCAATTGGCTCTGAAGCCTAGAAAGGTTGAACAACCAGGTGCCAATAAGGATGTTGGCAAAAGCTCTCAAACAACTCTACAAGAGTCGAGGAATCCACATCGGCAACATCGGCCTCAATCAGGCCGACATCACTTGACGAGGCCAGGTGATGATGAGAGTCAAACAAAGAGAGCAAATAAACATACACGAGTAACCACATCAAGGATGTGCGGCATGGTGACTGTTCGGTCAGTGCAAAATTCGGACTCTGAGTGGGAACCACCACTTGTTCGTCATGAATTCTCATATCCATCAGATGATGAAATTTTACCGAACCCCACTCCAATAATCATGACAAACCCATCACGCCCAAGGGACTATTCAGGAAAGTCCGCAACTGCAACAAAAGAGAGAAATGAGGCAATGGTAGCAGCCTCATGCCTTCCATTGACATCAACAAGCAACCAGACTCCCAAGGCCAAGACTTTATTGCATACAAGTGATTATAGCAGGCCTTATGCTAGTATCAGTTCTCGGCTCCCCAATGATCCGAGCCAAATACATCAAATTGCAGGGCGTCCTGGAGCTCTTACACGTCTAAGAGGAGTAGCTCGAAATATTACAATGGACTCATCCAGCGGTTCGGCCAGGCATACATCGGACGAAGGATCTGACGCCGAGTCCTCATCATCATTACAGAGGCTTGCAGGTTCACCTGATTATTTCGAGCTAACTCCCTCCGATCCTTCAGATGATGAGGATATGGTGGGTGACGTAAACCTCGCGCCAGTCCATGTTCATGGTAACCAGGGTGATCACGAAGGGGAGCACCCACCAGAAACTGCCACAGTCGTGAACAAGGAAGCAGATGCTCACCTATCAGAACAACTTCTTCTCAATCACGAGGGAGCCTCAGGCACAACTAGTGCAGAAGCGCGAGGACAAGATTATGGAAGAATGATAGATTCCATTGATGCAAAGATTGACCAGCTTTTCCATATGATTGCAAACCTTGCTACCAGTGGATCACAACCTATAAATACTCCGCAGCAGTTTGTTGATCCTCAACCGGCTGAGCTTGAGGCAATGGTACAGTCTCATCACCCACCTCATGCAACCGCAAGTTTTGCCGCAGCACAACCCACAGTAGGTATACATGTCAATGAACCAGTTAGGGCCGACCACGCTGCATCCGCTGCCCCTATACCAGGAGCATTGAGAGACTACCATGACATTGCTGAAAATATAATAAATAGGAAAATGAAGAAAATCGCAGAGGAGCATGCTCCTAGAAATCTTGAAAGCGAGTTGGAGAAGCCTTATGAGGCATGGCACGACAAAGTAGCTTTTCCAGCTGGGTGGCACCCACCCAAGTTTAGGCAATTTGATGGGAATGGAGATGCAAGGGAACACCTAGTATATTTCGAAGCAGCCTGTGGTGACACGGCTAACACCCCTTCTCTATTGCTTCGTCAATTTTCAGCATCACTGAAAGGACCGGCTTTTCATTGGTATAGCAGGCTCCCCGCGGGCTCTGTCCGTAGTTGGCAGACGATGAAGGATCTATTTAAATCTCACTTCATAAGCATGAGTAAAGATACTTCCCTCCTGGAGCTATCACAGATAAAACAAGGTAGAGATGAAAAGATCGATGACTATATTGTCCGATTTCGGGATAGTTATGTACGTTTGACTAGAGAGATGCACCCAGAAGATGCTGTCGACATGTGTGTTCATGGCATGCAACAACATTGGTCTTTAGAGGTCTCCAGGCGGGAACCAAAGACGTTCAGTGCTCTTGGTAATGTTGTGGCCGCGACAAAACTAGAATTTGAAAAGGCTCCACATATTATGGAATTGTATAAAAATGCTGGTACACCAGATTACGCGAAGAAGTTTAATTCAATGGCCAAGCCATTTAACAATGGGGTCAAGCCTAAGGTACAAGCAGAGAGCAATACAACTAGGTTGTCGGCCATGGCTGCAGCACTCGCCGAATTTGAATCCCTTTGGGATGAGGAATGACCAAGGGCAAAGGCCACGACCTAGTATTCATGAATTGCTAAGGAAGCAATACATTTTTCGAAGGGATTTAGTAAAAAAATTCTTTAACCAGCTATCACAACAAGGGGCATTGAACCCGCCGCAGCCGCGACGGCCTGATCAAATGGGGATGACGGACAATCCTCTCTTCTGCCCATACCATAGATATGTCGGTCATGTCATTGAAGATTGCGTTTCGTTTAAAGAGTGGCTCCAGAGGGCAATCGATGAAAAGAAATTGACTTTGGATCCGCAGGCTGTGAATCCTGATTATCGCCAAGTGAACATGGTTTCTATCAATGAGGCTGATGGAAAAGAATATAATAGGGAGCCTTATTGGAGACTATTCTCAGAGGTGGAACACCAATTTGAGGGAGTCCGACTCGTACCAATGATACCTGAAAATGGCCCACAAACTTGGAACAAGATCCATCGTAGGCAGTATCAAGAAAATAGGTATAGTAAAGCTGTGGATATCTCTTCTACTGCACATAATACATTAAACTACAAGGGGAGGACTAACCCAAGCCATCGCCCTATGCCACCAAGATTTGTACCAAGGTCGGAAGGGGATGAGTCATTTCCTCGGGCGAGGCTAACACAACCCACTTTAGGCCAGCTTCTTCCCACGAAGCCGGAAGCAAGGACAACAAAGTATGACACCGGAGTTAAGTGATGAACCGTAAACATCTACAAGCAATGTCTCTTGCAACGCGGTCACCTCGAGCGGGAGCACCGATGATTCTGAAGGAGAGGTGGTATTTACTGAACATGAACGCGAGGCACTTGGAACCGATGCAATATCGAAGAGGATAAGAGAGAAGTAAATATGAATTTACGCGGGGGAAAGGATTTAGCAGAGCCCATAAGGAGCAGGCAATACAGGTTGGAAAAAGAGAAGCCAATAGCTAACAGGGATGCAACGATCTCCAAAGTCCAACAAGAGAAGTCAAAAGAAGAGGAGGCAAAGGATCATGATGTAGAGTACAACGTCATTGCCCACCTGAAGCGTATCCCAGCCCTCCTAAGTGTTTATGATGCATTGGTGCTTCTGCCAGAGCTTAGAGAAGCTCTAATTAAGGCTCTGCAAAAACCAGAGAGTTATCAAGCAGCGATGGCAAAACACAGGTTGTTAGACAATCTTCTTTATGCTAATCAAATTACATTTTCCGAAGAAGATCAGATGCTTGATCATGATGATCATAACCGCCCTCTTTACATCGAAGGGAACGTTGGAGCTGCGCATCTGCGGAGAATACCGATTGATCCCGGCTCCGCCGTGAATATCTTGCCTCGTGCGTAGCTTGACTCGGGCAGTGATATATATTGGAAGATCTAGGTGCCACCGAGGTAGTAATTTGTGGATATGATAATCACGCAAAGCCAGCATTAGGTGTCATTACGCTAAGGTTACGTGATGGCATCTTACAGCCTTCAAAGTTAAGTTCTTCGTCATAGAGGCGAATGCATCCTATTCGCACTTTTGGGCGACCATGGATACATAAATATCGAGTAGTCCCCTCTACGCTACATCGGTGCTTAAAGTTCATGGATAAAAATGGGGAACAACAATGTATATCTGGTAATACATCTCCATATACAATTCAGGAAGTGCATCATGCGGACGCAAAATATTATTTCCCGAGCATCGAGCCAGGGAAACAGCAGGGGCGAAGCACACCTAATGCTGATGTCCTAATAACGCCAAACACCACTAGTGTTACCCCATCCACCACAGAAATGAAATTCTTGATCGCACCTTGTTCATCCGGCCCGGGATCATCGATAGGGAAGCTAGAAGTACGAAATGATAAACAGGAAAAAATGGAAATTGAAGGCTTAGTGAATAACCATGTGGGGAGGGGTTTGTCTACAACCGCGCCAATCCCGCTCGAGAGCGAGATAATGCTCCCACAAGTACCTCACCACTAAGTACAGGGTCAACAGGAGGATGCACGCCGTCAGCCACAACCCCTATCCTATTAAAGGCACATCCTTGTAAAGATCATGCGACAGAAACCTGAAACGGAGTCTCTAAGTATAATGCCCAGAGTTTCGAATGAAAGCCTCCCCGATGCAGCCGCCTTCTTTGTACATTTCGTTACTACTCCACTAGATGTCTTGGCGGTTCGAAGTGCTAATAAACGCGCCATACCCACTCTATTTTACAAGGTTCCAGAAAGGCAACCATGTGATGATGTGTATAGGTTACCAAATGAAGGTTTTCAAGTTGAGGAAGCGCTCACGACTATGAAAGCAGAGGATAGAATGATTCCTTTGCTTAGAAAGGCAGGAATATTACTACAGCCAAATAGTAGATTACCATCACCACCAGTTGTTTGTGAAGAGTGGTGGGAACAAGCAAAGAAATTAATTAAGAAAGGAAGCAATTTTCATCCAAAGTACGGCCTTGGTTATCACGAGGAGGATTCTTCGGATGAAGAAGAGGGGTTACATGCGACACACAGCAGTTAATAGTTCCATGATCTCTCGAGTCAAGAAAAGGAGGTTGCCATTACTCGGGGAAGTGTCTTCCGATGAAGACGAGCCAATGGAAATTTATCCATCTCCACATCAACCTCGCTCTCTTAGAGCTGCAGCAAATGCTTGTCAAGGCCTAAGAAATGAACAACATCTCCTCTCTAGTATGCATGAAGTGATGCCAGTGGCCCATGGGGAAGTTCTTGATGCTGCTCCTGCTCCCCGCAGCTAGAAGATGGTGTTAAACTTACTGCTGCTGTGTTACTGTTACTATTGCTCTCATATTACTGCTACTTTCACATCAACCCTGTTGCTAGTGCTTTTCCAGGTGCAGCTGAATTGACAACTCAGTTGTTAAGGCTTATAAGTATTCTTTACCTCCCCTTGTGTCGAATCAATAAATTTGGGTTTTACTTCCCTCGAAGACTGTTGCGATCCCCTATACTTGTGGGTTATCAGCCTACATATGTCAGTGCAACCCTCACCGATGAAGAAAGAGAAGAATACAAGATGTTCCTGATGCAATATCGAGATTGTTTTGCCTGGTCATATAAGGAAATGCACGGGCTTGACCCTCACGTCGCAACACACAAACTCGCGATTGATCCACAATTTAGGCCGAGAAAACAGTCGCCAAGGCGCTTCCGCCACGAGTTACAAGACCAGATAATTGCGGAGGTGGATAAATTGATTGCTGCTGGTTTCATAAAAGAGGTGCAATATGCTCGTTGGTTGGCAAATATTGTACCAGTCATGAAGAAGAACAATCAAGTGCGAGTATGCGTGGATTTTCGTGATCTCAATCGTGCTTGTCCCAAGGATGATTTTCCCATACCCGTGACCGAAATGGTGATTGATGCTACTACCGGATATGCTCGCTCTGTCGTTCATGGACGGATTTTCAGGATACAACCAAATTAAAATGGATGAACGTGATGCCATTGACACGGCCTTTCGAACACCCAGGGGCAACTTTCATTATACAGTAATGCCTTTTGGATTGAAGAACGCAGGGTCCACCTATCAAAGGGCCATGACGCATGTGCTTGAGGGTCTCATACACAAGTCTGTTGAATGTTATGTTGATGACATAGTGGTAAAAAGTAGAGAACGAGAAGGCCATTACGAGGATCTTCGGGTTGTCTTTGAGACTGAGAAAACACCAATTAAAGATGAACCCTCTCAAATGTGCTTTTGCTGTACAATCAGGTGTGTTTCTTGGTTTTGTTGTCCATCATCGTGGTATAGAGATTCAGCCAAAGAGCATTAAAGCAATTATTCAGATGCCACCCCCTCAAAATTTAAAGGAGTTGAAATCTTTACAGGGAAAGCTGGCATATATTCGGCGGTTCATATCCAATCTCTCAGGACGTATACAACCCTTTTCCAAGCTCATGAAGAAAGGTGCACCTTTTGTGTGGGACGAGCAATGCCAAAACGCCTTTGAAGATATTAAGCGACCAGGAATCTTCCCTAGGCGCCCTCCTTGCACAACATAATGATGAAGGGAAGGAGGTAGCATGTTATTACCTTAGTCGTACTATGGTGGGCGCGGAACGGAATTATACAGGTATCGAAAAGTTATGCCTTGCATTAATCTTCTCTTTGAAGAAATTAAGGGATTATATGTTATCCCACGAGATCCAACTCATTGCAAGAGCTGACCCCGTGAAGTATGTTCTCAGCCAACCCACGCTTTTAGGGAGACTGGGAAAATGGTCCGTTTTAATGATGGAGTTCGATATCAGTTATGTGCCACAAAAGGCCGTTAAGGGTCAAGCACTTGCCGATTTCCTCGCGGCACATCCCGTACCTGATGATTCACCTTTGGTGACTGACCTCCCTGACGAGGAGGTATTTAATGTCGGTGCAAGCACATGGGAATTATATTTTGATGGTGCCTCCCGCACGGAGAAAGATCTTGATGGGACACCCAGAAGGAGAGCTGGAGCCGGTTTAGTGTTCAAAAATCCCATGGGTGGGACATTCTACCATTCCTTTCTCTTCTCAAAGAGGAATGCTCTAATAATGAGGCGAGTACGAAGCTCTCATCTTTGGTTTGTTGTTAGCCCTATCCATGGATATACATAACCTTCATGTATATGGCGACTCGCAATTAATTGTCAGGCAGGTTAACGGTATTTATGAAGTGCGTAAGCCGGAATTGGTTCCTTATTGTCAAGCTGCTCAGAGATTAATGGAAAATTTTGAAATTATTCAGGTGAATCATATCCCTCGAGGAGAAAATGCATCAGCAGATGCATTAGCAAAGTTGGCTTCTGCACTTACCTTTCTGGATAGCCAGTCCGTACAAGTCAGGGTAGAGGAAAGATGGCTCCTTCCTGCTGTTCTTGAGGTCGTCCAGGAGGAACACGAGGTAAATGCCATCGTCATTACTAATGTCGAAGCTGGTGATTGGCGTAAGCCCTTCTTGGATTATTTTGGTCATGGAAACCTTCCAGATGATCCCGTGGAGAGACGACAACTGCTGCGTCGAGCGCCCTCCTATTTTTTGAAAGATGATGTTTTGTATAAGAGATCCTTTGATGGGATTCTCCTTCGTTGTGTGTCACGGAATGAGGCTGATGTGGTACTCAAAGAGGTACACTCTGGGGTATGTGGTGGACATCAAAGTGGAGCTAAAATGTATCACAGCGTCAGGCTAGCTGGGTACTATTGGCCAGGTATCATGACGGATTGTTTAGGTGTTGCTAAAGCATGTCATATGTGCCAAATTCATGGAGACTTCAAACACAGGCCACCCGCGCCGTTACATCCCACTATCCCTTCTTGGCCTTTTGACGCCTGGGGCATTGATGTGATGGGGCCTTTTGATCCCCCATCCTCTGGAGGTCATCGTTTCATCTTGGCGGCTACAGATTACTTCTCAAGGTGGGCTGAAGCAGTTCCTTTACCTGAGGTGAAGACTAAGAATGTCATCAATTTCCTTGAGCGAAATATCATTTATCGTTTTGGTGTCCCTCACCGCATTACCTCTGATAATGGCAAGGCGTTTAAATCCCACAAGATGTACAGGTTTGCCGCGAAGTATAAAATACATTGGAACTTCACTACAGGGTACTATGCGCAGGTAAATGGACTAATAGAGGCATTTAACAAGACACTTGGAAAGATATTGAAAAAGACGGTTGCAAGTCATAAAAGGGACTGGCATGACCGCCTCTTTGAAGCTTTATGGGCATATCGTGTTACAGTCCGGACACCAACGCAAAGCACACCATATGCTCTTGTTTTTGGCAGCGAGGCTGTTCTACCACTTGAGGTTGAAATACCCTCACTTCGAGTGGCAATACATGATGGACTCACAGAAGACGAACAGGTCAAGTTACGGTACCAGGAGCTGGACACTGTTGAAGAAGGACGCCTACAAGCGCTTAAAAATCTTGAGCTATATCGTAAGAATATGGTTCGAGCATATGACAAACTCATCAAGCCACGAGTGTTCAGAAAAGGGGAGTTGGTGGTAGTTCTCCGACGTCCCATTGTGCTCCTAGGAAAAAGCAAAGGCAAGCTTGAACCCAAATGGGAGGGGCCATATATCATTGAACAGGTCTATGACAGTGGCGCCTATCAACTAATTGATCATGAGGGTCAGCACCCAATGCCTCCCATTAACGGCAAGTTTCTCCAAAAATATTTTGCCTAAACAAAAAAAAGGGATCGCCTCGCTCCGTACAGCATCCTCATTGCTGATTATGGATTACATGTTTTGTTTTTCAAAAAAAATAAGGGCCATTGTTCGCCCAAAATAAAATAAAAATAAAATTAAAAGGGCTCCCCTTATCAGTGTTAGACTGGAACATATGAGTATTGGTTGCATGTGAATTTGGTCACCGAGGAGTTATTGGATGAAACAATAAGGTTAAAATCAATGTACAGGTCCTCGAGGCAGTGATATACTGAAATAAAGGTGTGCAAATTCGGAGCAGACCAAGAAGCTTGCAAAATAACAGGAGCCAGAAGAAGCATACAAGATGATAGCAACCAAACGCTACGCTGGCCCCAAGTCAGGGGCACATAATCGCCCTCATAGTGACATCCCTTGCAACTTTACTCATGGATCGCCACATAGTCTAACAATTAAAGGCGGAGCCCACATACAAAAAAAAAAATCTTTTTATGCAGAAGGTTCTGTTTATACACCCATGCCATGTTTCTTGGCTAACAGTACGATGGTATGATATTTCGTCGCAGTCAGTATGATATTTCGCCATGATATGATATTTCAAGGAGCAGTGAAACATGCCAACGCGGTTCATGTTGATCTGTGAAACCTTTAACTCAGCTGGCTGGCACTGTAGCTTATAACAGTCGCAGCGGGGTTAAAAAAAAATCTCTTTTGAGGTGTGGCAGGTTTTTTCGCCATGACTTCATGAGTTTATCATCTCGTTGGCTGGCACTTTTAAAGTCGCAATGAGATTGACTTTCTGTTATGGCATATACACGACATGGTTTATTCGTTGTGGTTTTGCCTAAAATAAATAGGTTTATATTTGAGATTCATCACCGTCTTAGTCGGCACTGTTGATGTCTCAACATGATCGACTCCCTCTCTCTGTGTCTTGGTGTACACACAACATGGATTGCGTTGTGGTTTAAACCCCAAGTTTACAGATGAGTTCAGACTCTCGACATGACTTTCGTCGTGACTTTATACTCTCTATGGCGTATACACAAGCATGGATCTTCGCTGTACTTCTGCTAACTTACAGAGTTTAAGAAATGAACTGAAATGAAGCATATCATTCAGTATGCATCATGGGAAGTTCTGGCATGGTTTCGTCAAGTGCAGAAACCCATGACATAAGAGGAAGACTCCAACTTGTCGTGAAGTAGATTGGTTTCTATGAAGGTAGGCTGGGCAGCAAAGATGGTTGAGGTAAATATGGCCACGGCGTGCATGAGTATATATATACAGGAATCAGGATGGGTATGATTAGTTGAGATATTACCAGCCACGATTCGTGAACCATATTCTGTTTAATCTATAGCTGGAGCGTTCAGTTATTCCAGGTCGCATTCAGTTAGGATATAGAAATAAACTAAAGAACTTTAGACCTGCCGGCTGGAGAGGTTCGGATATGCCTAAGCTGCTAGGACGCGATGCAGCGTATTTGTTTCGCCAAGCAGAGTACGAATTGCTACGCATTCGGACTCTACTAGGCGAGGGGCATTTGTTTGATGAAAATTTGGCATGGTTATATACATATATTCATGTGTGCAGAATATCAAAGTAAAGGAGAATACAGTGAGAATCGTAGACATGTACAAAGAAAGGAGTAGAAGCATTTTTGTCCAGATGCATGAAAAAACGTATACATGTAACAGCCCAGAGTTTGCAAGTCATGATTATTTGATTTCAGCGGTACCCATCATAAGTGCACATGGGCAGATCAATTGGTTCTGGGATTACTCAGTAGTATGTATGTACATGTGCTGGCTGGCACGTGCACGCGGCCAAACCTGAACTGAACCGAACTGCCTCCAACTTTATCGTTCAGTTTGGATGGATAAATATCAGCGCCGAGTATTTTGAATAAGTTTGGCCGAGCGCTTCGGAGAAGTGGTTCAGAGCTGGGCGGCGTAGTATTTTGAAATGGACTGGTCACCACAGATTGCTATATAAAGGACTCTTACGAGAGGCAAAGGGGAGATCTTCTTTTTCACTCGACCGACGGCAACGGTGCAAGACACTTGATTTTCGCCTACAACATTCATCGCCACATCGATCAGATCCATTTCCAATTTCATCCATCAATCCATTCATCTACTCACCAATCCCAGTTCCACTACCGCGAATTCTCGAATCCATCACAGGGAGGAGGAGCAGTTTTCCCCTTTTAGCTTCACGATGATGGAGCAAAGTAAGCATGGTGAGTAATTTGCACATTACGTGCATTTCTTTACAGGTTTGGATTCTTATGCATACAGGTTTTCTGTGTCGCCGGCGATGGCACATGAGGCTTCGAGCCATACAAGATCTATGACGGGTGTTCGTTGTCCCCGATCGCGGCGTTATGCCTACAGGTTTTCTGCGTCGCCGGCGATGGCGCACGAGGCTTCGAGCCATACAAGGTCTATGACGGGTGTCCGTTGTCCCCGATCGCGGCGCTATGCCTACAGGTTTTACGTGTTGCCTTTGATGGCACACGAGGCTTCAAGCCGTACAGATTGCCTCCGATTCATGGCATAATTGTGCCGACCTGAAGATTAATTAAAAAGGGGATGGATGAGGGAGAAATGAGAAAATAGGTGGATCGGTGGAGATTTTTAATACAGGTGCAGGTGTTCTATTTGGAAGAATAAATGTTGCCTCCACAGTCTTGATGGTCTCCCTACGAGGAGGGAAAAATATATGTTGTGATAAACAATTTTAGTGAAAAGCAGGTTCCTCTAGTGGATGTACATGAGAAAGCATGCAAGTATTGCTCCTTCAATTTTCATCGATGGATTAATTCACAGGCGTTATGTCGGAATCAGCCAGAGGTTCTTTATACAGGCTAAATTTGAATCATCCATTCATTGCTAATGGAGTTTATTCGCACATCCCGATCGACGAGGCGGGACTCAATGTGTTCGCGACCGACGAGGCCGAACAACTATCTTACAGGTGTATGAGAATCTTTGTCATATGAAATATGACGATGGCAGGTTATGAGAAAGATGATGGCCAAGCAGGCAGCCCGTCATCGTCCATGAATATCATCTCATGAGTGCACATTATTTTCGCTTAAACAATATATTCTTTTGAGGAGCCGATGATGACGACCGTATGAAGACAGCTTGATCGGAGGTATTTCACGGTCATGTGGCTGTGAATGTAATTAACTGGGATGTCTTTCGAGACCCCAGGAACCAGGAATTTCACAATCGTTTGCATATCGGATAAAGATAGGCGCAATACAGGAAATATATAAAAAAGGAGACATGTAGCTCTTATGGATTAATTAATAAAGAGTGCGAGTTTCTCCGGCTTGATATTGTTTCCGTTTATGTTTCGTTGTATACAAATGTATACTGGCACGCCCGCACCTCAAAATGCCAATGCAGATGAATTTAAATATTTATCTTGCGAAAACAATGAGCAGTAGTACGGCGCCAAAAAATAGCTTGCTGGCGTACAGTTGATGGTAGTAATATTGTAGGAAGTAAACAAGCAGTAGTAACGCAGCAGTAGTAACTCAGTAAAACAGTAAACAAGCAGCGTTATTTAGGAACAAGGCCTAGGGATTAGACTTTCACTAGTGGACACTCTCAACATTGATCACATAACAGAATAGATAAATGCATACTCTACACTCTCTTGTTGGATGATGAACACATTGCGTAGGATTACACGAACCCTCAATGCCGGAGTTAACAAGCTCCACAATAAAATGTTCATATTTAAATAACCTTAGAGTGCATGAAAGATCGACACGACTAAACCAAGTACTAACTTAGCATGCACACTGTCACCTTCACGCCATGTAGGAGGAATAGATCACATCGATACCATCATAGCAATAGTTAACTTCATAATCTACAAGAGATCATAATCATAGCCTACGCCAAGTAGTAACACGGATGCACATACTGTCACCATTACACCGTGCAGGAGGAATAAAACTACTTTAATAACATCACTAGAGTAGCACATAGATAAATTGTGATACAAAACACATTGCAATCATAAAGAGATATAAATAAGCACTTCACTATGCCATTCATAACGGTGAATAAGTATTCTCGTGAAATATAGCCTAAGAGACCCACACGGTACACACACTCGTCACCTTTACACACGTGGGACAAGGAGTCTCCTGGAGATCACATAAGTAAAACCCACTTGACTAGCATAATGACATCTAGATTACAAGCATCATCATATGAATCTCAATCATGTAAGGCAGCTCATGAGATTATTGTATTGAACTACATAGGAGAGATGAACCACATAGCTACCGGTACAGCCCCGAGCCTCGATGGAGAACTACTCCCTCTTCATGGGAGCAACAGCGTTGATGAAGATGGCGGTGGAGATGGCAGCGGTGTCGATGGAGAAGCCTTCCGGGGGCACTTCCCCGTCCCGGCGGCGTGCCGGAACAGAGACTCCTGTCCCCCAGATCTTGGCTTCGCGATGGCGGCGGCTTTGGAAGGTTTTCCGTATTGTGGCTTATTCGTCCGGGGTTTTTAGGTCAGGGACCTTATATAGGCGAAAGGGTAGCGTCAGAAGGTCGAAGGAGCGGCGACACCATAGGGTGGCGCGGGCCACACCCAGGCCGCGCCGGCCTATGGTCTGGTGGGCCTGTGGCCCCCCTCTGGTCCTTCCCGGGTGTTCTGGAAGCTTCGTGGAAAAATAGGAACCTGGGTCTTGATTTCGTCCGATTCCGAGAATATTTCCTTACTAGGATTTCTGAAACCAAAAACAGCGAGAAAACGTGAACCGACACTTCGGCATCTTGTTAATAGGTTAGTTCCGTAAAATGCATAATAATGACATATAATGTGTATAAAACATGTAGGTATCATCAATAAAGTAGCATGGAACATAAGAAATTATCGATACGTCGGAGACGTATCGCATCCCCAAGCTTAGTTCTCGCTCGTCCCGAGCGGTAAAACGATAACAAAGATAATTTCCGAAGTGACATGCCATCATAATCTTGATCATACTATTTGTAAACATATGTAATGAATGCAGCGATCAAAACAATGGTAATGACATGAGTAAACAAGTGAATCATAAAGCAATGACTTTTCATGAATAGCACTTTCAAGACAGGCATCAATAAGTCTTGCATAAGAGTTAACTCATAAAGCAATAATTCAAAGTAGAGGTACTGAAGCAACACAAAAGAAGATTAAGTTTCAGCGGTTGCTTTCAACTTATAACATGTATATCTCATGGATATTGTCAATGTAAAGTAATATAACAAGTGCAATATGCAAGTATGTAGGAATCAATGCACAGTTCACACAAGTGTTTGCTTCTTGAGGTGGAGAGAGATAGGTAAACTGACTCAACATAAAAGTAAAAGAAAGGTCCTTCAAAGAGGAAAGCATCGATTGCTATATTTGTGCTAGAGCTTTTATTTTGAAAACATAAAGAGAGCATAAAAATAAAGTTTTGAGAGGTGTTTGTTGTTGTCAACGAATGGTAGTGGGCACTCTACCCCCCTTGCCAGACAAACCTTCGAAGAGCGGCTCCCATTTTATTTTATTTTTGAGTGGCACTCCTTCCAACCTTTCTTTCACGAACCATGGCTAACCGAATCCTCGGGTTCCTACCAACAATCTCATACCATGAAGGAGTGCCTTTTTATTTTATTTTTATTATGATGACACTCCTCCCCACCTTTGCTTTCTCAAGCCATGGCTAACCGAATCCTTCGGGTGCCGTCCAACAATCACATACCATGGAGGAGTGTCTATTTTTGTTAATTAATTTGGGACTGGGAATCCCATTGCCAGCTCTTTTTGCAAAATTATTGGATAAGCGGATGAAGCCACTAGTCCATTGGTGAAAGTTGCCCAACAAGATTGAAAGATAAACACCACATACTTCCTCATGAGCTATAAAACATTGACACAAATCAGAGGTGATAAATTTTGAATGGTTTAAAGGTAGCACTCAAGCAATTTACTTTGGAATGGTGGAGAAATACCATGTAGTAGGTAGGTATGGTGGACACAAATGGCATAGTGGTTGGCTCAAGGATTTTGGATGCATGAGAAGTATTCCCTCTCGATACAAGGTTTAGGCTAGCAAGGCTATTTGAAACAAACACAAGGATGAACCGGTGCAGCAAAACTCACATAAAAGACATATTGTAAACATTATAAGACTTGACACCGTCTTCCTTGTTGTTCAACCCAATACTAGAAATTATCTAGACTTTAGAGAGACCAATTATGCAAACCAAATTTTAGCAAGCTCTATGCATTTCTTCATTAATGGGTGCAAAGTATATGATGCAAGAGCTTAAACATGAGCACAACAATTGCCAAGTATCACATTATCCAAGACATTTTACCAATTACTACATGTAGCATTTTCTGTTTCCAACCATATAACAATTAACGAAGCAGTTTCAACCTTCGCCATGAACATTAAAAGCTAAGAACACATGTGTTCATACGAACCAGCGGAGCGTGTCTCTCTCCCACACAAGCATTTATTCAAACAAAAACAAAAACAAAAACAAACAGACGCTCCAAGTAAAGTACATAAGATGTGACCGAATAAAAATATAGTTTCAAGAGAAGAAACCTGATAAATTGTCGATGAAGAAGGGGATGCCCAAGCTTAGATGCTTGAGTCTTCTTGAAATATGCAGGGGTGAACCACGGGGGCATCCCCAAGCTTAGAGCTTTCACTCCTCTTGATCATAGTATATCATACTCCTCTCTTGACCCTTGAAAACTTCCTTCACACCAAACTTCAAGCAAACTCATTAGAGGGTTAGTGCACAATAAAAATTTACATGTTCAGAGGTGACACAATCATTCTTTACACTTCTGGACATTGCATAAAGCTACTGGACATTAATGGATCAAAGAAATTCATCCAACATAGCAAAAGAGGCAATGCAAAATAAAAGGCAGAATCTGTCAAAACAGAACAGTTCGTAAAGATGAATTTTAAAATGGCACCAGACTTGCTCAAATGGAAAAACTCAAAACTAATGAAAGTTGCGTACATATCTGAGGATCACGTTCGTAAATTGGCAGATTTTTTCGAATTTTCTACAGAGACTTGTGCCAGAATTCGTGACAGACAGGAATGCTGTTTCTGCGCAGCGATCCCAAATATAACATCAACTTTAACATAGAAACTTTACTTGGCACAAAAACATGATAAGGAGAGGTTGCTACAGTAGTAAACAACTTACAAGACTCAAATATAAAACAAAAGTGCTGTAGTAAAATAAACACATGGGTTATCTCCCAAGAAGTTCTTTCGTTATAGCCATTAAGATGGGCTCAGCAGTTTTAATGATGCACTCGCAAGAAATAGCATTTGAAGCAAAGAGAGCATCAAGAGGCAAATTCAAAACACATTTAAGTCTAACATGCTTCCTATGCATAGGAATCTTGTAAATAAACAAGTTCATGAAGAGTATAGTGGCAAGCACAGGAAGATAAAACAAGTGTAGCTTAAAAAATTTCAGCACATAGAGAGGTGTTTTAGTAACATGAAAATTTCTACAACCATATTTTCCTCTCTCATAATAACTTTCAGTAGCATCATGAGCAAACTCAACAATATAACTATCACATAAAGCATTCTTATCATGAGTCTCATGCATAAAATAATTACTACTCCCAACATAAGCATAGTCAATTTTATTAGTTGTAGTGGGAGCAAATTCAACAAAGTAGCTATCATTATTATTCTCATCATAAAATATAGGAGGCATAGTATCATCAAAGTAAATTTTCTCCTCAATGCTTGGGGGACTAAAAATATCATGCTCATCAAAGCCAGCTTCCCCAAGCTTAGAATTTTCCATAGCATTAGCAACAATAGTGTTCAAACCATTCATATTAATATGTTCCATGGGTTTTTTAATTTTCGCATCAAACCATCCATGTCTTAAATCAGGAAATAGAATAAGAAGGTCATTGTTGTCCATTATGTCTAACTAGTGTAAACAAGAAACCAAATGTCGCAATTGCGTAGTCTAAAGGAAATAGCTTCGAGTACTTACAACGGCGCCGGAAAATAGCTTAGTAGCCGAGATCCGGAGTGTGAGTACCTTTTACCTTTCCTCCCGGCAACGGCGCCGTGAAAAGTGCTTGATGTCTACGGGTGCTTCTATTCTTGTAGACGAGTGTTGGGCCTCCAAGAGCAGAGGTTTGTAGAACAGCAGCAAGTTTCCCTTAAGTGGATCACCCAAGGTTTATCGAACTCAGGGAGGAAGAGGTCAAAGATATCCCTCTCAGGCAACCCTGCAACCACAAAGCAAGAAGTCTCTTGTGTCCCCAACACACCTAATAGGTGCACTAGTTCGGCGAAGAGATAGTGAAATACAAGTAGTATGAATGAATATGAGCAGTAGTACGGCGCCAGAAAATAGCTTGCTGGCGTGCAGTTGATGGTAGTAATATTGTAGGAAGTAAACAAGCAGTAGTAACGCAGCCAGTAGTAACTCGATAGAAACAAGTAAACAAGCAGCGATAACGGTATTTAGGAACAAGGCCTAGGGATTAGACTTTCACTAGTGGACACTCTCAACATTGATCACATAACAGAATAGATAAATGCATACTCTACACTCTCTTGTTGGATGATGAACACATTGCGTAGGATTACACGAACCCTCAATGCCGGAGTTAACAAGCTCCACAATAAAATGTTCATATTTAAATAACCTTAGAGTGCATGAAAGATCGACACGACTAAACCAAGTACTAACTTAGCATGCACATTGTCACATTCACGCCATGTAGGAGGAATAGATCACATCGATACCATCATAGCAATAGTTAACTTCATAATCTACAAGAGATCATAATCATAGCCTACGCCAAGTACTAACACGGATGCACACACTGTCACCATTACACCGTGCAGGAGGAATAAAACTACTTTAATAACATCACTAGAGAAGCACATAGATAAATTGTGATACAAAACACATTGCAATCATAAAGAGATATAAATAAGCACTTCACTATGCCATTCATAACGGTGAATAAGTATTCCGTGAAATATAGCCTAAGAGACCCACACGGTGCACACACTCGTCACCTTTACACACGTGGGACAAGGAGTCTCCGGAGATCACATAAGTAAAACCCACTTGACTAGCATAATGACATCTAGATTACAAGCATCATCATATGAATCTCAATCATGTAAGGAAGCTCATGAGATTATTGTATTGAACTACATAGGAGAGAGATGAACCACATAGCTACCGGTACAGCCCCGAGCCTCGATGGAGAACTACTCCCTCTTCATGGGAGCAGCAGCGTTGATGAAGATGGCGGTGGAGATGGCAGCGGTGTCGATGGAGAAGCCTTCCGGGGGCACTTCCCCGTCCCGGCGGCGTGCCGGAACAGAGACTCCTGTCCCCCAGATCTTGGCTTCGCGATGGCGGCGGCTCTGGAAGGTTTTCCGTATCGTGGCTTATTCGTCCGGGGTTTTTAGGTCAGGGACCTTATATAGGCGAAAGGGCAGCGTCAGAAGGTCGAAGGGGCGGCGACACCATAGGGTGGCGCGGGCCACACCCAGGTCGCGCCGGCCTATGGTCTGGTGGGCCTGTGGCCCCCCTCTGGTCCTTCCCGGGTGTTCTGGAAGCTTCGTGGAAAAATAGGAACCTGGGTCTTGATTTCGTCCGATTCCGAGAATATTTCCTTACTAGGATTTCGAAACCAAAAACAGCAGAAAACGAGAACCGGCACTTCGGCATCTTGTTAATAGGTTAGTTCCAGAAAATGCATAATAATGACATATACTGTGTATAAAACATGTAGGTATCATCAATAAAGTAGCATGGAACATAAGAAATTATCGATACGTCGGAGACGTATCAATAGCCAAACGAAATATGACCGTTTGGGGCAGATCTGGGAGTTTTTCGTGCAGCCTGTCGGAAAGCCCGGTCAGACCGGGCTAGGGACCGGGCCGCCTGGCGGAAAACCCGG
Organism: Lolium rigidum; assembly: GCF_022539505.1. Classification (NCBI taxonomy): domain Eukaryota; kingdom Viridiplantae; phylum Streptophyta; class Magnoliopsida; order Poales; family Poaceae; genus Lolium; species Lolium rigidum. Next base: position 61,374,936 of record NC_061514.1, on the reverse strand, counting down.
TCGACCGGGCCAGGGACCGGGCGCCCCGAAAGCCCCCGGAAACCGTCCGGATGGCACCGGTGTGGGAGCCGGTCTGTGCCGGACGAGCCGGTCAGACAGCCGGCGCCACCGGGCCAAACATGAAAACATGGTTTACAAAAACCATGATAACTTTTGCGTCCGGACTCCGATTTCGATGATCTTGGGCTTGTTGGAATCAGGACAACAAGCCCTACAACTTTATGCATAGAAACATCATTGTCCACCCACGGAATAAAAACCATAATATGAATGTTTGACCTATCTATAAAAGAGACACCGGTAAAACCTCCAAGCTTGAAAACGCAATAGAAGATGCATATGGATTCCGTTTTCGATGAACTTGGGCTTGTTGTAAAGCTAGCAACAAGCTCAAGAACCTCACTACAGAGAAACACCAAGAAGAAATAGATTTATGGAATGCAAAGCATGCAAAGGGTTGAGTTCCCTAAGACGATGTGATCAAGTTACCCAACCGAAAGCCCCTCTTGATAGTGTGGCTATGTATCCTATAACCCGGTCTCCCAACAACCACCTTGAGACCGGTAAAAGGAAAACCTAGTAAGGCCATACCTTTGCCTTGCGCATCCCGCTTGATCTCGATGATAGATCTTCAAGCTCAACTCAAGCCGGAATGCCTCACTTGATCATTGTTGCTTCGTGAAGACTCACAAATGCTCCCCCATACACCATGATGGGAAAGCTCCCAGTGATGCACATATTCATATGTCCATTATCACCAAAATGGACGGCAAGCTTCAAGAACATGATCCTCTTGAGATGCTCAGTCTTGAACTTGCCCAACTCAACCTTGATGACGATCACCACTTGACGTCATCCTCTCATGGGCTATATGAGATCTCACTTTTGATGCATGCCCATGGAAAGATACCTAACCCACATAGACAACACAAGGGAACATATATGATGGGTTAGTTCATAAAGCATAATTGACACGGCTTACCCTACCACATGACTTCTCGTGGCACATTCTTCATGCTTCATGTGTTGACCAAACTTGAATCTATTCTTCACTCTTTGTATTGGTCAACCTTGTATCTTCTCATGCTCTATTATACTATCTTGAGGCGTATATAGAATTCTTCATTTGCTTGCATGCTCTAAATCTTAGTCAACCATAGCTCAACTTATGAGACTATCATGACACTGACTTAGAGCCATAACTTGAATTCTTCACTTGGAATCAAGCACTTAAGATCTTGATCATTCATTGCTTATCACATAAGCTAGAGCATGGCAAATACTGAGTTCCACATAAGAACTCCATCTTCATTTCTTCTTCTTGATCATATCATATATATCTTTAAATCGATGATCTTGATGCCAATACACAAGGTATATCTTTATCTTCATGGCATCCATACTTGAATCCAACACATGGACTACAAGTAGTACCTATGGAATATTCCTTCATATAAACTCAATGAAAACATTAGTCCATAGGGGTTGTCATTAATTACCAAAACCACACATAGGGGCAATGTACCCTTACAATCTCCCCCATTTTGGTAATTGATGACAACCACAATAAGAGGGTTTATATAATGAATATTAGAGACAAGTACGCAACTTATCCAGAGAATAAGTTGTATACACGAGGTTGTATTTGATATGGTCAAGTAACACAAAGGTACTATCCCATATCAAAACCAACTCTACTCACCCAACTACAACTAATGCAAGGGATGTGAGTAGAACCAATATATATAGAGCAAACTCCCCCACAATGTATGCACGTGTGATGAACATGAATTCATTGCATACATTGTCAAGATTAACCTTTGGGACAATTTCCACTATATATATACAACCATGCAAGACATATAAATATGGAATGCATGAGAGGCAAAACACTTAAGCACAAACCAAACTTAAGTATAAAACCATTCCCTTAAACCCTCTAAACTTCTCCCCCATTGGCATCGAGTGCCAAAATGGGTGAAAAAAATTAGAAAGCCCATATAATGTGAGTTCCTCCCCAAGGTGTGCACTTCTCATAATTTGAGTGGAGTCAAATGCACATATCCAATGATGAATACTTGAAGGAAGTCAAACTATATTGAGGATCAAAGATTGCACAAGGATAACATGGTGAAGGAAGTTTGAACAAATAAAGCAAGCAATCAAAGATCCAATTGGACGAACAAAGATATCATGATAAGAGAGGTATAGTGCTCTAAATAAAAATAAGGAAGCTCCCCAAGGTTCGTGCATAATTTATAATGTTTGCATTCGAACACAATATGCATAAACATGGAATCCTCACTCCCTCTATATCATTTAGAACACAACCAAGATAAAGATAATATGCTTATCAAGAACAACTTGAGTCCAACAATTACGAGATATGAGTGTATGAAGAAACACAAATAAACCAAGCACTCATAAATATACTTTACCAACACCACTAAAATTAAAAGGGTAAAACATGGTTGGCAAAGAACAAGGATATCAAGGTGATGGATTAACGCTCTTATGTATATAAGTTTCTGAAGTGGACAAAGTGATCCATAAAGAAACATGCACACACAAAAGGTTAACAAAATAAATAAGACAAGATATCCAAATGAAGTCATAAAATATACCAAGAATGTTTGCTTAAAAAGCATATATAGCCTATGGCTTCCAATTTTCACTTATGGTATATAAATGAGTTTCAACCAAGAGAATCTCAAAAACATCACAACTAACAATAAGGGAAGTAAAGCTAGTTGGAATGTTTTGAGAGAGGCAACAAGTATCACAAATATGGATTTACTTCGTAATTTCATCAAAATTGCACATAAGATCTTTTTGAGGAATTGATATGCAATAAATTGCTAGAGGGCATATTTGAGATAGGTGAATCACAAACATGATATATATATTCCTATCATATGCATCTTCTCAAATTACTCAAATGTTTAATAAGAAGTTTTCTTTAAAAAGAATTTTTCAAGAACCGCAATATTTTCGAAATAGATAATTTCATGCCAAGATGCAACCTACATGAGGTTGGATGCTATAGGATAATGCATGAATAAGATACTTGTTACCGAGACAGCAATGGCATAATGTAGTAGATAAGAGTTCATTCATCATCCTAGCTTGACTCCAATTATCATATGGTGACAACACCTTCCTTATAGATGAGACAAACCTCCATTGCATCTCCAATGTACCTAAAACAACATTCAAGTACATCTTGGTCCCCAAACTCATTGGGTCCAAAATGGTTAGACTAACCACAATATATAGGATACACTACATATCAATATGTGCATATTTATAAATGAAGTTGGAATTTCATGCACATCTTAGCCATTTAGGATTTGATGGAGTATACCCTATATAATGGATCAAAGAAAATAATCATGCTACACATATAAACAAATTACATATAAGTATGCACAAAGACTTTAAAGATCCAAGAAAGATACACTTTGGACAAAACACCAAATGAATTCAAAAAGGCATAAAGGTGTGACCAAACAAATTTGTTGTCCAAATTATATCAAGGAAGCAAATCACAAAAGATTTGTTCAACAAAGTTCAACAAATGAACTAAGAAGAAAAACCTTTGAGCATAAAGGATGAGATAAAGAAAACATGCACAAAGATTTATCTCATTCAAGTAAATAAGACATGTAAGAAGGAATGATGTAGCAAACTCCCAGAAGAGCAAGGTTCGAACAAATAAACCAAACCCTCTACACTTTTCACAATGGCACAATGTATCGTAAGGAAAAGGTTTGTCTTCCAAAATAAACACTTGATATGAATCAAGAGAATTTATCAAAAGATTTTTCAAAGGGACAAAGAAGACACATGGGAGCAACAAAGATTTCTTGGAAATAAAATAAGTAAATAAGAAGCAATCCAAGGTGAAGATGATCCATGAATTCAACCACATACAAGGTTATCGATTGTCAAAGACAATGAGTATATTGGAAATAATTTCCGGTGGTGAATTGACAATGATAGTAAGGATCAACTTCACAATAAAAGGCATAGGATAAGTATATAGAATTAAGCACTATGCACGGATGAAGATTATTGATAGCTTCAATTAGTCAAACAATCACGCACGGCAATGATTAGAATAACTTGAAGCAAACGGTGTCCCAAATAAGATATAGATATATGTATTTGAGGAAAACCGTACCAAGAATTTCTTAATCAAACAAGAGTCCATAAGATGAGCCAAAAAAAAGCTTTTTAATAGAAGTGGGGCTTGTTTGAGCAAACATGCCACCTAGGAACAAGATAATTAAGAGCATCAACTCTAAGTGGCATAACCTCATATGTTCACATTTTCTAGGCTTGTGATATGTACAAAACATATCACTCCCCCATAATGTGATAAAACATTTCTTCTAAACAAGAGGCAACTAAAATTCAACTAGAGATGATTAATGGACATTTAGAATTTGAATTTCTCATGAGTATGGCATACCACATAGTGACTAGATAATCTTGCAATATCAATACTAAGTGGTGATACCCATGTACACACATTTTAGAGAAAGAGAGATGCACAATGCATATCACTCCCCCAAAATGGGATGTTCCATTAATCACTCAAAGAGAGCCAAATAAGATATCATCAAGATGCATTAGGCTCAAAACAATACACAAGTATATGATGAGTCAAACAAACATACTTGAATACACAAGATAGGCAAGTAAGACTCAACACATACAAACACATATTTGATACAAAACCAAACATGCAAAGGGGCAAGTAACTTACAATGAATATGAAGAGTTGAAGTATAAGTTACCGCAAGGAGGAACATTGGATATAAGATATAGATGATGGTCCATACGACTTGGCTTGGTCAAAAAATAATATATGAAGATCCCTTAATTCTTCATGAATTCGCCAAGTCTCCAATGACCTCCAAATGCACCTATTGATCACGTTTGAGCTTGTTGGTCCCCAACCAAGTTGGGTCCTAAGAGGTTAGTCACAATAGGCTTGGCAACCCAAATGGTCCTTTTCTTGAGACCACTTTGAGTTCCAACAAACTTGGCAAACACATTGCCATCCTTATCCTTCCCTAGAGAATAATCATCATCAACAATTATAGGGTTAGATAAGGTACTACCTAAACATGAAGAAGCAAAGTGCCCCTTCTCACGGCATAAGTAGCAAGTGTTCCCCTTTCTCTTCTTTATTGATTTCTTCTCTTGGGGAACAATGTCTTGATTATTCTTGGGAAGTGGCCTATCTTCAACTTGAGGTCGAGTATGAGCTTGACCTTGACCTTGTGGCTGTTTCCCTTGTTGTTTCTCACTCAAGTGCTTCTTCTTCTTCAATGGGCATGATCTAACATGATGCCCTTCAACCTTGCACTTGAAGCAAACCAACTTGGCCGGATCCTTGACTTTGTCTTGGCCCTTCTTCTTGTTGCTCTTGCTCTTGGACTTGTTCTTGTTATTGGAGTTGAATCCAAGCCCACTCTTGTCATTGGGGGATTGTTGCACACTTAGCATCTTGTCAAGTGCGGATTTCCCTTCATGACGCTTTTCCAAGTCTTTCTTTAAAGAAAGGACTTGGGCCTCGAGCTCTTTGATTTCCTCTACATGGTTAGTAGAAATACAAGTACTAGAGGAAGTAGAAGCTTCATTGTTAGAGCAACAAGGCAAAGCAAGTAATCCAACACAAGGTGTATCACTAGTTTGACTAGATGGATTACAAGGACTAGCACATGGCAATTTCGCATTTGTAGTAGAGATTGTGCTAATGTCCACATGGGGCTCACAAGATGTTACCTTAGTGATACTAGCCTCATGAGCTAACTTTAGCCCATCATAGGAAATTAGAAGGTCATCATGAGAGCCCGAGAGCTTTTTATGACTTTCTTCCAATTTCCTATAATTGCTAGTTAGCAACTCAAGTTGAGCTCTCAACTCAACATTTTCCTTTAGGATAGATGCTTCACAAGAAGTAGAGTTAGTAGCACAAGCATCAACAATAGTTTTCTCATTTTCATGCTTATAGGATTCAAATTTTTGTGTGAGCATAAAATTAGTATGCTTCTCATCTTTTAGCTCATGCTTGAGGAGAGTGAATCTCATTTCCCCATTTTCAACATGGGACTCCAACTCCACTATGGTTTCCCTATATTTACTCAAGGTATCCATAGAGTGTTCGAGATTAGCACGAGCTTCTTTATTACCATGAAGAGAAGCATATACCATTGCCATATTATGCACCAAGATATTATATTCTTCATCATTATCATCATCATCACTCTCATCATTAGAGGAAGTGTTAGGAGTCAAAGTAGGAGATACCTTTGATCCATTTGCCATAAGGCACATGTGCATACCGGGAGGATGAAGATGAAGAAATTCTTGAATCCTCATTTGAAAACATGTCTTGATCCATAGAGTGTTCGGTTTCCTCTACATTGTTAGTCAACAAACAACTAGAGGAAATAGAAACATTTTGATTATGGGAGCAAGACAAGGCAAGCATATCATCATGGGATTTATGTAAGCAATTTGCACATGATATGCAAGGACTATCAACACAAGCATGTAAATTATTTTTAATGCTAGATGTGTTTAAGTCCAAAGAGGAAGTATTGCAATGAGATAGAGATGAAGAATCATCACTATTGAGCACAATATCAACATTGCGATATTCCTCACCACTCACCATATCATTACCTCGTGTCTTGCTACACGTTGGTGAAGTGGAAGAAGATGGGAACTCATCACGGCCGGAGGTGGAAGCAACTTGGAGCTCTTCATGATGTGAAGGGGAAGAGAGCTCCTCGGAGTCACCACCAACCAAATGAGAAGTGGATCCACCAAACATTTCCTTAAGCTTGATCCACATCTCATGAGACGATTTTCGCTTTATATATATCAAGAACCTATGAAAATCTGGTCTCAAAGAGAATACAAGCTCATTAGATACTTGAGCTTCAAGATGTAAGTTTTCTCATCCTCTAAAGATAGATTTTGAGGGTCCATCGGAGGAGAAAAACCTACATCTAGAAATTGCTCAATGTTTGGACACAAGGTCCGAAGTTTGCAAAGCAAGCAATTTCGCCACAAAAGATAATTTGTGCCAACAAAGATAATTGTGTCATTGTGCACTAAGTTACTAGCCGACATCTTTACTCTCAAGGCGGTGAAGCCTTAAACAAGGAGAGACCTTGCTCTGATACCAATTGAAAGATCGAGATGTCGCCTAGAGGGGGGGGTGAATAGGCAATTACAAACTCTTTCGGATTTGTCTTGTAAGAATGCGGAATTAAACTATCGTTTAGTTTACAAGCACAAACCCTAGATATGCTAAGCTCAACTAGGTATAACAATAACAACTAGAGCTAAGCAAGATAGGCACAAGATATATGTAGCACAAGTGATAGCAAGATATATATATACTTCAAGCACGATGGTTATCACAAGGAAAGAGAGCTCGGGTATAGAAATAACCGAGGCACGCGGAGACGAGGATGTATTCCCGTGTTCCCTTGCTTTGCAACAAGGTACGTCACGTTTGGAGGAGTGAAGGTCCCACGAAGGATTCCCCGCGCCACGAAGGCTCACCCTATTCTCCGAACCACACCCACGAAGGATAATGGCCCTTTCCTTATGGTTAGCTTTTCCTCCGCTCCGGAGATGGCAAGCTCCACAACCACTTCACAAGCTCCACGAAGGAGAAGCCCGGGCCTCTTCACAATCTTCTTGAAGAGATCACCGGAGCACCAACCGCCAAGCCAACTAGGAGGTCGCCCTCCAAGAGTAACAAGCTCACGGTCTCTCACTCGAACTAATCGTGGTGGAGAGCTCAACACTATGCAATGATGCAAAGCAAGAACACTAGAGGTGTTCAAGTCCTTCACTCTCAAATCCCACCCAAGCAACAAATCCTAAAATGAGATTGGAGAGGAAGAACAATGGGGAAAGTCAACAAAAGACTCCAAGATCTAGATCCCAAGAGTTCCCCTCACTTAGAGGAGAAATGGATTGGTGGAGGTTGTAGATCTAGATCTCCTCTCTTAGATCCCTCAAGAATGAGCAAGAATCATGGGAGGGAAGGGAGAGGAAGCAAGCTCAAGAGGCTCAACAATGATGGTCAAAAACATGCTCAAGAACCCTAGAAAACTGTTGGGGAAGAAGCCCCTTTTATAGCCAAACGAAATATGACCGTTTGGGGCAGATACGAGGAGTTTTTCGTGCGGCTCGGCGGAAAGCCCGGTCGGACCGGGCTAGGGACCGGGCCGCCGGCGGAAAACCCGGTCGACCGGGCCAGGGACCGGGCGCCCTGAAAGCCCACTGGAAACCGTCCGGATGGCACCGGTGTGGGAGCCGGTGCTATGCCGGACGAGCCGGTCAGACAGCCGGCGCCACCGGGCCAAACATGAAAACATGGTTTACAAAAACCATGATAACTTTTGCGTCCGGACTCCGATTTCGATGATCTTGGGCTTGTTGGAATCAGGACAACAAGCCCTACAACTTTATGCATAGAAACATCATTGTCCACCCACGGAATAAAAACCATAATATGAATGTTTGACCTATCTATAAAAGAGACACCGGTAAAACCTCCAAGCTTGAAAACGCAATAGAAGATGCATATGGATTCCGTTTTCGATGAACTTGGGCTTGTTGTAAAGCTAGCAACAAGCTCAAGAACCTCACATAGAGAAACACCAAGAAGAAATAGATTTATGGAATGCAAAGCATGCAAAGGGTTGAGTTCCCTAAGACGATGTGATCAAGTTACCCAACCGAAAGCCCCTCTTGATAGTGTGGCTATGTATCCTATAACCCGGTCTCCCAACAACCACCTTGAGACCGGTAAAAGGAAAACCTAGTAAGGCCATACCTTTGCCTTGCGCATCCCGCTTGATCTCGATGATAGATCTTCAAGATCAACTCAAGCCGGAATGCCTCACTTGATCATTGTTGCTTCGTGAAGACTCACAAATGCTCCCCCATACACCATGATGGGAAAGCTCCAGTGATGCACATATTCATATGTCCATTATCACCAAAATGGACGGCAAGCTTCAAGAACATGATCCTCTTGAGATGCTCAGTCTTGAACTTGCCCAACTCAACCTTGATGACGATCACCACTTGACGTCATCCTCTCATGGGCTATATGAGATCTCACTTTTGATGCATGCCCATGGAAAGATACCTAACCCACATAGACAACACAAGGGAACATATATGATGGGTTAGTTCATAAAGCATAATTGACACGGCTTACCCTACCACATGACTTCTCGTGGCACATTCTTCATGCTTCATGTGTTGACCAAACTTGAATCTATTCTTCACTCTTTGTATTGGTCAACCTTGTATCTTCTCATGCTCTATTATACTATCTTGAGGCGTATATAGAATTCTTCATTTGCTTGCATGCTCTAAATCTTAGTCAACCATAGCTCAACTTATGAGACTATCATGACACTGACTTAGAGCCATAACTTGAATTCTTCACTTGGAATCAAGCACTTAAGATCTTGATCATTCATTTCTTATCACATAAGCTAGAGCATGGCAAATACTGAGTTCCACATAAGAACTCCATCTTCATTTCTTCTTCTTGATCATATCATATATATCTTTAAATCGATGATCTTGATGCCAATACACAAGGTATATCTTTATCTTCATGGCATCCATACTTGAATCCAACACATGGACTACAAGTAGTACCTATGGAATATTCCTTCATATAAACTCAATGAAAACATTAGTCCATAGGGGTTGTCATTAATTACCAAAACCACACATAGGGGCAATGTACCCTTACAATCTCCCCCATTTTGGTAATTGATGACAACCACAATAAGAGGGTTTATATAATGAATATTAGAGACAAGTACGCAACTTATCCGAGAATAAGTTGTATACAAGAGGTTGTATTTGATATGGTCAAGTAACACAAAGGTACTATCCCATATCAAAACCAACTCTACTCACCCAACTACAACTAATGCAAGGGATGTGAGTAGAACCAATATATATAGAGCAAACTCCCCCACAATGTATGCACGTGTGATGAACATGAATTCATTGCATACATTGTCAAGATTAACCTTTGGGACAATTTCCACTATATATATACTTGAATACACAAGATAGGCAAGTAAGACTCAACACATACAAACACATATTTGATACAAAACCAAACATGCAAAGGGGCAAGTAACTTACAATGAATATGAAGAGTTGAAGTATAAGTTACCGCAAGGAGGAACATTGGATATAAGATATAGATGATGGTCCATACGACTTGGCTTGGTCAAAAAATAATATATGAAGATCCCTTAATTCTTCATGAATTCGCCAAGTCTCCAATGACCTCCAAATGCACCTATTGATCACGTTTGAGCTTGTTGGTCCCCAACCAAGTTGGGTCCTAAGAGGTTAGTCACAATAGGCTTGGCAACCCAAATGGTCCTTTTCTTGAGACCACTTTGAGTTCCAACAAACTTGGCAAACACATTGCCATCCTTATCCTTCCCTAGAGAATAATCATCATCAACAATTATAGGGTTAGATAAGGTACTACCTAAACATGAAGAAGCAAAGTGCCCCTTCTCACGGCATAAGTAGCAAGTGTTCCCCTTTCTCTTCTTTATTGATTTCTTCTCTTGGGGAACAATGTCTTGATTATTCTTGGGAAGTGGCCTATCTTCAACTTGAGGTCGAGTATGAGCTTGACCTTGACCTTGTGGCTGTTTCCCTTGTTGTTTCTCACTCAAGTGCTTCTTCTTCTTCAATGGGCATGATCTAACATGATGCCCTTCAACCTTGCACTTGAAGCAAACCAACTTGGCCGGATCCTTGACTTTGTCTTGGCCCTTCTTCTTGTTGCTCTTGCTCTTGGACTTGTTCTTGTTATTGGAGTTGAATCCAAGCCCACTCTTGTCATTGGGGGATTGTTGCACACTTAGCATCTTGTCAAGTGCGGATTTCCCTTCATGACGCTTTTCCAAGTCTTTCTTTAAAGAAAGGACTTGGGCCTCGAGCTCTTTGATTTCCTCTACATGGTTAGTAGAAATACAAGTACTAGAGGAAGTAGAAGCTTCATTGTTAGAGCAACAAGGCAAAGCAAGTAATCCAACACAAGGTGTATCACTAGTTTGACTAGATGGATTACAAGGACTAGCACATGGCAATTTCGCATTTGTAGTAGAGATTGTGCTAATGTCCACATGGGGCTCACAAGATGTTACCTTAGTGATACTAGCCTCATGAGCTAACTTTAGCCCATCATAGGAAATTAGAAGGTCATCATGAGAGCCCGAGAGCTTTTTATGACTTTCTTCCAATTTCCTATAATTGCTAGTTAGCAACTCAAGTTGAGCTCTCAACTCAACATTTTCCTTTAGGATAGATGCTTCACAAGAAGTAGAGTTAGTAGCACAAGCATCAACAATAGTTTTCTCATTTTCATGCTTATAGGATTCAAATTTTTGTGTGAGCATAAAATTAGTATGCTTCTCATCTTTTAGCTCATGCTTGAGGAGAGTGAATCTCATTTCCCCATTTTCAACATGGGACTCCAACTCCACTATGGTTTCCCTATATTTACTCAAGGTATCCATAGAGTGTTCGAGATTAGCACGAGCTTCTTTATTACCATGAAGAGAAGCATATACCATTGCCATATTATGCACCAAGATATTATATTCTTCATCATTATCATCATCATCACTCTCATCATTAGAGGAAGTGTTAGGAGTCAAAGTAGGAGATACCTTTGATCCATTTGCCATAAGGCACATGTGCATACCGGAGGATGAAGATGAAGAAATTCTTGAATCCTCATTTGAAAACATGTCTTGATCCATAGAGTGTTCGGTTTCCTCTACATTGTTAGTCAACAAACAACTAGAGGAAATAGAAACATTTTGATTATGGGAGCAAGACAAGGCAAGCATATCATCATGGGATTTATGTAAGCAATTTGCACATGATATGCAAGGACTATCAACACAAGCATGTAAATTATTTTTAATGCTAGATGTGTTTAAGTCCAAAGAGGAAGTATTGCAATGAGATAGAGATGAAGAATCATCACTATTGAGCACAATATCAACATTGCGATATTCCTCACCACTCACCATATCATTACCTCGTGTCTTGCTACACGTTGGTGAAGTGGAAGAAGATGGGAACTCATCACGGCCGGAGGTGGAAGCAACTTGGAGCTCTTCATGATGTGAAGGGGAAGAGAGCTCCTCGGAGTCACCACCAACCAAATGAGAAGTGGATCCACCAAACATTTCCTTAAGCTTGATCCACATCTCATGAGACGATTTTCGCTTTATATATATCAAGAACCTATGAAAATCGGGTCTCAAAGAGAATACAAGCTCATTAGATACTTGAGCTTCAAGATGTAAGTTTTTCTCATCCTCTAAAGATAGATTTTGAGGGTCCATCGGAGGAGAAAAACCTACATCTAGAAATTGCTCAATGTTTGGACACAAGGTCCGAAGTTTGCAAAGCAAGCAATTTCGCCACAAAAGATAATTTGTGCCAACAAAGATAATTGTGTCATTGTGCACTAAGTTACTAGCCGACATCTTTACTCTCAAGGCGGTGAAGCCTTAAACAAGGAGAGACCTTGCTCCGATACCAATTGAAAGATCGAGATGTCGCCTAGAGGGGGGGGTGAATAGGCAATTACAAACTCTTTCGGATTTGTCTTGTAAGAATGCGGAATTAAACTATCGTTTAGTTTACAAGCACAAACCCTAGATATGCTAAGCTCAACTAGGTATAACAATAACAACTAGAGCTAAGCAAGATAGGCACAAGATATATGTAGCACAAGTGATAGCAAGATATATATATACTTCAAGCACGATGGTTATCACAAGGAAAGAGAGCTCGGGTATAGAAATAACCGAGGCACGCGGAGACGAGGATGTATTCCCGTGTTCCCTTGCTTTGCAACAAGGTACGTCACGTTTGGAGGAGTGGAGGTCCCACGAAGGATTCCCCGCGCCACGAAGGCTCACCCTATTCTCCGAACCACACCCACGAAGGATAATGGCCCTTTCCTTATGGTTAGCTTTTCCTCACGCTCCGGAGATGGCAAGCTCCACAACCACTTCACAAGCTCCACGAAGGAGAAGCCCGGGCCTCTTCACAATCTTCTTGAAGAGATCACCGGAGCACCAACCGCCAAGCCAACTAGGAGGTCGCCCTCCAAGAGTAACAAGCTCACGGTCTCTCACTCGAACTAATCGTGGTGGAGAGCTCAACACTATGCAATGATGCAAAGCAAGAACACTAGAGGTGTTCAAGTCCTTCACTCTCAAATCCCACCCAAGCAACAAATCCTAAGATGAGATTGGAGAGGAAGAACAATGGGGAAAGTCAACAAAAGACTCCAAGATCTAGATCCCAAGAGTTCCCCTCACTTAGAGGAGAAATGGATTGGTGGAGGTTGTAGATCTAGATCTCCTCTCTTAGATCCCTCAAGAATGAGCAAGAATCATGGGAGGGAAGGGAGAGGAAGCAAGCTCAAGAGGCTCAACAATGATGGTCAAAAACATGCTCAAGAACCCTAGAAAACTGTTGGGGAAGAAGTCCCTTTTATAGCCAAACGAAATATGACCGTTTGGGGCAGATCTGGGAGTTTTTCGTGCAGCCTGGCGGAAAGCCCGGTCAGACCGGGCTAGGGACCGGGCCGCCTGGCGGAAAACCCGGTCGACCGGGCCAGGGACCGGGCGCCCCTGAAAGCCCCCTGGAAACCGTCCGGATGGCACCGGTGTGGGAGCCGGTCTGTGCCGGACGAGCCGGTCAGACAGCCGGCGCCACCGGGCCAAACATGAAAACATGGTTTACAAAAACCATGATAACTTTTGCGTCCGGACTCCGATTTCGATGATCTTGGGCTTGTTGGAATCAGGACAACAAGCCCTACAACTTTATGCATAGAAACATCATTGTCCACCCACGGAATAAAAACCATAATATGAATGTTTGACCTATCTATAAAAGAGACACCGGTAAAACCTCCAAGCTTGAAAACGCAATAGAAGATGCATATGGATTCCGTTTTCGATGAACTTGGGCTTGTTGTAAAGCTAGCAACAAGCTCAAGAACCTCACACAGAGAAACACCAAGAAGAAATAGATTTATGGAATGCAAAGCATGCAAAGGGTTGAGTTCCCTAAGACGATGTGATCAAGTTACCCAACCGAAAGCCCCTCTTGATAGTGTGGCTATGTATCCTATAACCCGGTCTCCCAACAACCACCTTGAGACCGGTAAAAGGAAAACCTAGTAAGGCCATACCTTTGCCTTGCGCATCCCGCTTGATCTCGATGATAGATCTTCAAGCTCAACTCAAGCCGGAATGCCTCACTTGATCATTGTTGCTTCGTGAAGACTCACAAATGCTCCCCCATACACCATGATGGGAAAGCTCCATTGATGCACATATTCATATGTCCATTATCACCAAAATGGACGGCAAGCTTCAAGAACATGATCTTCTTGAGATGCTCAGTCTTGAACTTGCCCAACTCAACCTTGATGACGATCACCACTTGACGTCATCCTCTCATGGGCTATATGAGATCTCACTTTTGATGCATGCCCATGGAAAGATACCTAACCCACATAGACAACACAAGGGAACATATATGATGGGTTAGTTCATAAAGCATAATTGACACGGCTTACCCTACCACATGACTTCTCGTGGCACATTCTTCATGCTTCATGTGTTGACCAAACTTGAATCTATTCTTCACTCTTTGTATTGGTCAACCTTGTATCTTCTCATGCTCTATTATACTATCTTGAGGCGTATATAGAATTCTTCATTTGCTTGCATGCTCTAAATCTTAGTCAACCATAGCTCAACTTATGAGACTATCATGACACTGACTTAGAGCCATAACTTGAATTCTTCACTTGGAATCAAGCACTTAAGATCTTGATCATTCATTGCTTATCACATAAGCTAGAGCATGGCAAATATCGAGTTCCACATAAGAACTCCATCTTCATTTCTTCTTCTTGATCATATCATATATATCTTTAAATCGATGATCTTGATGCCAATACACAAGGTATATCTTTATCTTCATGGCATCCATACTTGAATCCAACACATGGACTACAAGTAGTACCTATGGAATATTCCTTCATATAAACTCAATGAAAACATTAGTCCATAGGGGTTGTCATTAATTACCAAAACCACACATAGGGGCAATGTACCCTTACATCCTCATGGTCATCTTCTACAGCAAAGAAGACACTATCTAAATTTTGGAAGATTATTGCTAGTGCTACTTGTAACTGGCGGGGACTGTAAGTATAAATGGCGCTAAGCTAAAATAGTACTAGTTGGAGCTGGCGGGGAGTGATTTTGAGTAGTTCAAATATTGCTTTACTATTTTATTGTATCATGCAGTGTATTAACTGGCGTGTGAATCAAAGCATCACCTAGGCTTGTGGGGCACCTTAATTGAGGGAAGGAGGGTTTTTTGCAAATTGCTTAAGGTGTCTTGAAACTCCCGCACGTCCACTCTTTTGTGAACGGAGGGAGTACGTGTAACCAGGGGCGGAGCTCCCAGTAGGGCAAGGTAGGGCAGCCGCCCTACCTTGATTTTTGATGAATACACTTAGATGCGTGTGTTTTTTCTGAAAATTTTGAGTGGTCATACATCAAAAACGGACTCCGTATGAGAAAGTTATGCGTGTTTCAGTAAAAACACTGCGCAAAATCGATTACAGGCCAAAAACATAGACTATTTTTACCTCTAAATATAAACTCGTATTCTAGATTCAATGTGAATAATATTGCTTGTATTACAGAGATTTATCATTGAATGTACCATAGTATATAGAAGATAAGCTCGAGTTATTCATTATACATACTTGTAAATTGAAGATTTTTAGATATTTTAAAGACGAGTAAAACGCTTCGGGGTCACGAAGTTGCCACCGATGAGCGTATTAGTCACGAACTGGGAAAATGACAAGTATTGGTCACGAAGTCGCAGAATTGTGTCTCGTTAGTCTTTCCATCAGGACGGCCGTTAAGTTGATGACGTGGCGCCGTTAGTTGTCACGTGAAACGCACGTGCGGCCGGCCCGTAGCTAAAAATCTGACACAAATTATTGTAATATTGTAAAATCAATATAAAAATATCTATAGACCCAAAATTTAGCAAATAATATACCGTTGGATTCAGAAAAAAGAGTAGAACACATTGGTAATGTTGGTTTGCACTTTTGCAAAACTTACAGATATTCAAATTTTAATGAGTGTTTATGGTGTTTTTTACATGATTTAAATTAATTTGAATGCGTTTAATATTAAACCAATACCAAATGACTCATATTGAAATTGCCCAACCACTAGTAGAATTTTGAAACTAAAGCTATTTTCATCATATTTTTACTGTTGTGTTAATATGGCTATTTAAAATATGAGTCATTCTGTGAACCGACAGCTCAACTAGCTGCACCGCGGCTGAGCCCACGCACGTTAGCTTGCGACGGGCACCTCCCTGGACTCCCGGTGCCCTCGCCCAGACGCCGTCGCCGACGAGAACTGCCTCTGCCTGCGGGCGGCTGCCCTGACCGCCTGCCTGTCGTCGAGCCGCATCTGGTGGTGGCGGCAGTCCTCGCTGCAGAAGGGCGTGTCCCCTCTGTACATGAAGACATCGCAGTCGCGGGCGAGGTGCTTGCTGCACAGCGCGCACGCGTCTTGCGCGGGCATGGCAGGCTCGCCGACCGGCTCGGCGTCGAAGAACAAGAAGGAGGAGCAGTCTACTGAGGCCGCCATGGAGTATGTGCGTAGGTGGTGGATCTGCCGCTCTGGAGCAAGGTCGCGCTTGAGCTTGGCAGTGCGCTTGCTGGTTCTGGTGGGGAAAGCGAACAGGGAGAGGCTGGGCATATATGGCCGCGCGGCTTGGCAGTGCGAGCCGCCGGAAAACTGGTTTGGCTCGGGCGAGACAAGCACACGGGCTCGAGCAATACCGGGAACCGGACGGGCTAACCATGGACGATGGACCGGTTTTTGGTGGGTGGGTGGCCCGATTGCAGACGTGGCTCCACGGCGGCGAAAACGACAGGCACCATGATGTGATGTCCGAGAGAAGTGGAACAACACGGTCCCGCCGCCTGACTGAGGCCGCCCCAGAAACGTAACTCTCGATGTTCCCAAACCTGTGTGCTAGCGATAGTGGTCTACCAAAAATGCAGCTAGAATCATTTAAAAAATTCAGCTAGAACCCGATTTATTGGAGCCCTTAATTTTTTTTTTTGAAGTTTCCAAAGTTTCTGAAAAAAACACGTACATGGAGTACAGTTCACACACCTAGATCGGTAGTTTTCAAAGTTTCTGAAAAAAACACGTACATGGAGTAGAGTGGAATGCAGCTTACCTCGTGGATCGAGACTTGGCACACAAAAACTACACGCTATTGCCTATACAAGCATTTTTTTTCCAGCTAGTACTTGTTTTTTCTTATAATCTTAACATACATCTTAAAATTTTGAAATAAAAAGACTCACGTTCATCGGGGGATAGCATGGCTCGCGCCCCCCGGCTCCATCGTGCACCGCGTGGCCGTAAGGCCCAACTTATCGTTTCCCTTCTACTTCTGTGAACAAACACACCACCCGCATGAACCTGCCGTAGCTTCTCTTTTCCCCACCAACACCATCGGCCGAATTGGTTACCGCCGCCGAATAAAGTCCTCGCTGCAGGAGCGAGCCCGCCACCGGCAAGGTCCCTTCAGGCGCAGCTGGATATCCGCGCCACCTAGTTTCTCGCGCGCCGTCGAACCTCACATCTCTGCCTCGTGTCCTCGTCATCCTCGCGCCGCCCACCACCTTCAGCAACCGCTTCGTTGTCGCGCCTAAGACGTGCTTCGCGCGCTACGTCGAGCTCTGCCTCTCCCGACCACATCCCATAGAACACTGTGCCCTCATTCGACCCACGCCGCCCGCCGTTCCCCCCACCCCCACCACCAGTAGGCGCCACACCCTCGTCCATCCCACGCGTCGCCGAAGCCGAGCTTTGCCGGTGCGTCGAGATCCGCCTCGGCCTCCTCTAGTAGTGCTGCATGGTACGGTGTCATACAAGGACGTGCTCAACTGCTGGAGCTAAGGAAGATGACGTGGACATTTTATGCTACTTTTTTTTGCAACAATGATTCTCCCATTTTGCAAAAATAGTATGAATAGTTTGCTATGATATCTTCGGAGAAATATATTTTTTTGCTACAATTGTTCTGTGATTCTGCTATAATATTATAAAATTATTGTTGCTATGTCTCCGGTCATACTTCCGTCGAACTCGATTTTTCTACAGTTATTCTGTGATTTTGCCACGATATTTTAATTTTTTTTGCTACAATCGATATCTCACGTGAGGTCTTTTGTGTTTTGTGGGTGGACATTTTTTTTTTGCTAAAATCAGATTGGATTTGTTACACTAATGCTTTTATGGAAGCAAAAAATGAGATATTAATTGGAAATAAGTTTTGCCGCAAATGAACAATTTCGTGTAACTTTGGTACATTATGGAAGCAAAAGTAGGATTTTAAGTGAAAATAGATTTTACTACAAACAAAAAGTACTTTGGTACATTATAGAAGCAAAAGTGGAAATAGATTTTCCTGCAAACAACCTATTTTTTTCCTACTTTGGTACATTATGGAAGCAAAAGCGGGATTGAGAACTACTGTGATACGTACCACTCTCTGGCCGATCGAATCTAGCTGATGTAACACCTGTCCACCCACCCGGGGACGAGGGATTTGGTCCCCCCCCCCCCCCCCCGAGGCGTGTAGGAGCATTGTGTTAACGTTGGTGCCATCGACCGATTGTAAATACAAAGACATGTACAAACACACGTTCCAGCCTATACTTTTTCTACTATGTTATTCATGGTGTACTTCTCTGCGTGAAAATGAATAGAGTAATTTTTTATCCACGAAAGATCTGAGTAAACACTTGCTCTTGGATAGTAAACATAATCTAAATCGTCGTCCCTCTAGTCGGAACCTGGGCATCAAATCCACATCGGACCTTGTTTGGTGCTAGAGTATTGAACGAGTTTAATCCTTATTTTTTTTCCAAAATTGAGGATGGAGTTTTGTGAGAATTAGGTGACGGTAGGTTCACCTAATATTCGAGAGTATTATTCCACTAAATTTACAAACACTCTAATATCAAACAAGGGCTTATGCCGATAATTAGCCCATCAGCCTTTTCGCCAACATTCGGACAGGTGCCCCACGTGGTTAGGCACGCTAATAATAGGCCAACACGGAGCACTTGTTATCACAATCATATGTAATCTTCTGAGAAGATGAAAAAACTTATATTTTTCCGATCTATTGGAAAAAAGAAAGAAAAGAAATCTAGGTATCCCTTTCATTTTTCAATCTGATAGACTGGTCGGTAAAGAAATTATCGGAGCATCTAAAAAAAAGGGAATTTTCGGAGTAGGTGTGAGGCTGGGAGGTGGGCGCGCATGCCTAGGTCTTTGTGTGCCCGAATCAGACGCATGAACTTGTCCCGCACCACCCCAGCTACGAGCCTACGAGCGATCCACAGCGAGAGCCACTAGTAATTTTGTATGCGCAACTTTTTTGTGTTGTTCAACCGAGAGGCTGCCACGTCTCATTACATCCAATTTGTTTACGAGCTACTAGCACTTGAGCAGAGTAGCAGGCTTCGTCCCGGGAGGCAGCTTTGTGGAGATCTGCGCCCAGCTTTGTTTATGTGCGTGGCTTAGACTAGTCACAATGCATAGTATCATATAGAAGTATCATGCGTATGATACTACTAGATGTTACTATCTCCACAATGCATGGTATCATATACTAGTATCATAGTCTTTATATATTAATTGTTTTGTAGAATCTCAATGCAAATATATGTACAAGATTTAGTTGACATTAATTTTTCTAGTAGTATATGCTATGATACAATGATTCTACCTACGATATTAATCATTCTCTCTCATCCTTAATCGTGACCGCCAGCATCAAGATTTCGCATTTACTGAACGCATAATACTACCTATGATACTCCCATTGTGACTAGTCTTACCAGTGAAGTAGTGTACGTGATCATTGGCGCGTGCCACTAGCTAGGCTAGCTCGGGATTTTCATTTCCTACGGGAGAGGCTGCAACGCACACTTGTTGCGCATCTAGTGGCCCGTGAAGAACTACAAATTGCCTGAAAATTTGTAAATTGTTGGAACCATTCGCTCCTGCTGCTCGGCCACACAGATGTTCGCTGCAGAGCGTGGGCGGGCAGCACGAATAAAGTGTGTGACACCGAGTGGCCGGTGAAAAATTACAAATCCCATGTACTGTCCGACAGGCAAATTGGGTCTTTCGGCGAAGAATAGTTGTACGCAAATTACAGGGCGCCTCAAAAATATAAAATGTTGTTGGAATCACTCGCTGTCAAGGCTCGGCCACACAGATGTTGGACCAAGAGTGGGGACGTACGCAAAAAGTGCTGGGTGTTTTCCGGGCGTGGGGCCCGCGATATGTGGTGAGTCATGGTCTGCCTCGTCGCCATCGGACGCATGGGTTGGGCGGTTGCACGTCCACACCATCCAGCCCAGACGTGACGCGACCCCATCTTGGTTTTTTTGCTTCCTTCCCGTACGTTTCAGACTTTCAGTGGTGACTCGACGCTGAGTAAGTGAGGCGTGTAGAGCAAATAATTGATGGATGGGATTGAATCGTTCAACGGATCCGACGTGGGAGGCTTGGAGTTTCGTGACTGAATGATTTGCGTCGTTTTGGACTTTTGTTATGAACTGTACCATCGGATCAGGAAGTGCTAGTTGTAAAACATAGATACCCATTCAGAAAGAGTAAACAAGATCGGATATCGCTGAAAAATTGGCAAACCACATAGCACTTTGGGGCGCAGCTCGTCTGCAGTTCTTCTATGACTGTACCGGGTACAGTACTGCAGAGATCTGCCGTTCATTCCAAACGAACGGTCCTACAAAATAACACCCTTTCCTGGCGAAAAGAAAAGAGAAAAAAGTCACCCCTGTCCTCGCTCACCTTCCTCACTAGTCTAGTCTCTTCTACTGCTGACAGACGAGAACAATGGCGGAGCTGAAAAATTGATGCGATGCCCTCCGCCGCTCCCTTGTCCCTCCCAGCCCTCAATAGCTCTTGCACCTAGATCGGAAGTTCTCCCCCGGTGTCCGCCATACCGGCTCGAGCGCGGCAGCGCGTACTTGAGGCGGCGGATCCCGCGGTGTGCAGCCACTTCTTCCAGCTCGAGCACGGCAGACCCAACTCAAGCGCGGGAGACCCCGATGTTGCAGGAACGTGCCTCCTCCGTCGAGGGCGCCCCTCCGTCGATCCGCAAGGGCGCTCGGCGACGGACTACAACTCGTTGAATCAGGTGAATTTCTGTCTTCCTTTGCTGCTCTCGTGAGCTTTGTAATTTTTTCCAAGCTGGTGCTGGAAGAGATTGACTGGATTTATAATGGTATATTACAAGCTAGGACTGCATATAGTGCTTTGGTTTATATACGAGTAGTCTGGATAGTTCGTGCACTCTGCTGTGGGGTTTTCTGAATAATGACTACAGTGTACCACATATATGTGTTTCAGTGATAGCATGACACAAACAAAATTCTGCATTTCTAGTGAAGTTTAGGGTAAAGGAAGAATAGATACACCACAGGAGTAGTGCTAGTAACCTCCGCTGAATCAACCGAATAAAAATTTGAGAAGCTCGAGCCACAAACTAACTCACACAGAGCATTTGTATCTCAGAATAAGTACATAGTTTGGTACTGCACATAAGATCTTGTTTATTTATTTCAGCATGTATGAAGCTAATTTGGCCAGCCAGTAAAATATGTGTTGTGTCCAAAGTTCCAAGTATCATCAGGTATGTTCTGCCCCGTGCTAGAGCCCTACAGATGAAAGACAGAAACAATTTATTAGCATAATAGTACAAATTGATAATCGGATTTAGACATGTTAAATTGAATACCAGGAGTAGTTGGGTGTAGCTCGGGATACACCCATATTCCTGAAACCCATTCTCATTTGTTCTACTGGTTGGCATCAGAGGAATTGGGTCTTGTAGTGGTGCTATTTCTTCCCCATCTCTCTAAGCAAATAAGTTTACAAAATATTACTCTAAATTGAACAACTTTAATTAATATTTTTAAAGATGTGGGTAAGTAACTTACAGAACCAAATTCTTCTTGTGGTACTTCTTTACTTGATTCTTTTTTCTTTTTACGGGGGCGCTGCTTCTCAAGCCAAGTTCTCTTTCGCCTTGAACTTTTCTTCTGAGGTTCCTTTTTCTTTAGGCATGCACTCTGCAACTGGACATCTGGTTGTTCAAGCGTAGCTTCAACATTGGGCATACAACTAGGAGTTTTTTCATCAACTCGCTTGCTGAAATCATCGAGAGCATTATCTAATAGTGTGCTAGATTCTTCGGACTTCACTGCTCGAGAAGCTATACCAATAATTTTTTTAATGAGAAACTTCAAACGCTGCCTATGCTCAGACCTAGGGTCCTCCAAAACAATATTGCCACGCCTGTCCTCAATAGAAACACTTCGAACTTCTCGAGTCCATCGCTTCAATATATATCGTTCTGGAAGTGACTTAATATTCATCACATCAAGGACTTTTAAAGCATGACTACAAAGTATACCAGCTCTTTCAAACTGCCCACAGCTGCATGTAACCAATTGCTCTGAATAATTACCTACAACTCTGCACTCTTCTTCAAATGTTGATTCATTGTCGAGACTTCCAATTGCAACTATATATTCATTGTGTTCTCCTACTGCCTTGATGTATGCCGACATGGACCTTTCATATTCATTCTGAAAACTCTCAAATATATTTGGAGTGTAAACTTTGCTTGCCTGCAATAACATAGGAGTTCTCACTTTCAGTCTAGGTAACTTTTTCCGAGACTCATACTCTGAATTTAACTCGTTATCTCGCTTTCCTTGGATGGCTCTCTCTAGATGCTTGAAAAAACGCAAGATGTCAAGATCTGACTTCAAATGTTTTTTCAAGTCACTATTCAAGCTCTCACTTAATTGTGTGCTTCTCATTCCTAGTGTATAAACATTCCTCATATAACAATTTGCCCACTTCTGTTTTACTTTGTAAATGCTATCCAACCAAGTCTGTGTATCCACCTTGCTTCTCATGACATGGAAAACTTCTTCAAATGTTTCCTCATCCTCGTACCCATACATGCAAGCACTAAAATCCGAAAGCACATTTGTTTCATCTTTCTTGGGAGGAGGCAAATGTTTCACAGCATTTTGCATTATGTGAAAAGTGCACAGTCCATGCCATGCTTCTGTAAATACAACCTCAATTGCATTTCCCATGGCGGTATCTTGATCGGTGAAGATAGTTTTGGGTTGTTTGTTCTTATGAATAGATAAAAATGTTTCAAATAGCCATTTGAAAGAGTCAAATGTTTCATCATATAGAAGAGCAGCACCAAAAATCACAGTTTCTCTAAAATGGTTGAATCCGACGAAGATCCCAAAAGGTCTGTACTCTTTGTTTGTCCCAAAAGTAGTGTCAAAGGTCACAACATCACCGAAAAGATCATAGTCAATGATCATCCTAGCGTCAGCCCAAAAGATGTTTGCTATTTTTTCTTCACAGTCGTGTTGTACTGCAGACTCAAATGAAGGGTTCTCCCGAACTTTGTCTCGAAAGTATTTCAGCATACTTCCGGCTTCGCCATGCACCAACTCCCTTTGACGCTTTGTACGCAAGTAGTTTTTGTGGTCACGGCGCAAATATCCCAAGTTTGCTGATCCACCAACTTGTCGGCTTGCTTGCTCATGTGCAGCTTTGGGAAGTATTCCTGAAGCATCTGCAGTGTCAATTTCAAAAGCTTGTAGAGCTGATATCTTACGCTGTGACGGCATCAGGTGGCGTGTTCCTCGGCAATTGAAGAGCATGGTTGTGTTCAAGATCCAAATTATGGATTTGGTAATCCCCTACTTCTCGATCTAATGTGATGTCCATCTTTACTTTGCAACCAGTTCTTGTTTCCGCACGAGGACATCGTGTCCGATGATCTCTTTTGTCTTTTGCTCGATAACCCTCATTTGAGCAAACATATCTTGCGTAAGTGACCACCCCATCAATTTTGCTCTTGTTTTCATAATTTTTCCTGACATCAAAACCAATATGTCCACCATAGCTAGTCCAAAAGTCCAAAGCCTCTGTTCTACATTTAAATTTCATCCCAATCTGAGGCATCCAGCTAGGTATCATATTTGTCCTGTTAAAACATGTGTGCCTCAATTGAATTGTGCAAGTGCGCAACTTAAAAATGTATCAAAGCTAGCAATCAACATCTACGCATAGATTACCTACATTGAAAGTAAATTTAACTCATATAGATTATCTAGACTTATACTCTGAACTTGCAATCTATAATGGGTAATACCTTGGACAGGAGGAGGGAGAGGTGTCCGAAGGCATCACACGACAAGGGAAGCACAGAATCAAGTAAGGTGTTGTGTCGCCGCCGCCGGCGAGGCGTTGAGGATGGGATCCAAGTCACTGCGGGCGTCAAGGAAGGGCGTGGTGTCGCTGCCGGCGTCGAGGAAACATGCTGTGTCAATCTTCCGGCGGCAAGTCGTCAAGGATGAGCCCTGTGTCGCTGCCGGCAGATGTGTCACCTGGAGGAGGGACTAGAGATGCCCATCCTGCGATGCACTGTTTGGCCAGATTGATCCTCAATCTGCAGGAGAGGATCGTGCTTTCATTTTTTGGCGCCAGTTTAGAAAGTAATTTGGCGCTAATAAAAAGAGATACGTGTGATATTCCCTCCATGCCTCCTTAAACACAGGGAATTTGTTTCTAATTTTGTGTCCACCGGTTGACTAAAAGAAGGCCCTTAGATTAAATGAACGGCAGATCTCTGCAGTACTGTACCTGGTACAGTAATAGAAGAACTGCAGACGAGCTGCGCCCGCAGCGATAGTGGTATACGAAAAATGCTGCTGGAGCCTGACTTATTGGAGCATTAAATACTTTCAAAAAGTAGAATAATATTTTCAAGTTTGAAAAAATTCTAAAAAATTCATGTTCACAAGTATAGTTTGTTAGATTATTAGGAATTTTCGTGTGAGATTAATTACCGAAAAGAACATAACGATGCACAAGCATAATTTAACCACACACATCAGACTAAGCACATGCACCAGATCTGAACATGGAACCAGTAGCAGTGCAAATTAAGAGAAGAAAAGCACGTACATCGCGACCGAAAAGGTCGCACCAGCCAGTGGCGGAGCCACGCCTAAGCAGTGTAGTCAATTGACTACACTATTTTATGGCAACACAGACTAAACATATGCAAAAAAATAAAGAAAAATTCGTACATATACATATTTGACTACACAGTTCTAAACTGACTATACATATTTGTTGGCCTGGCTCCGCCACTGTGCCACCAGCAGCAGCACTATTGTCATTGTTGATATCGCTCATGGTGTAGTCGGATCTGTCGAGGAAGCAGTCAAACCGACAAAGATGAAGACGAACAACAGCAAGCAGTCATGCCGGGACGCTCTCCAAAAACCTTATCGCTCGCCTCCCGGTGCAGGATCTCGACGGACGGGGTTTCGGAGGCCTGCTCTCCCGGACAGATGTGCACGTAGTCGCCGGGATGGGGAAGACTAAAGACTAGCGTAGGAAAAGAAACTTCTTCGTGAGAGAGACGACTAGAGAGTTATGAGCTGTTGTATCTCCAGATCTGTTCTGTCTCCTGGTCTAACCTGGGAGGAGAGCCGATCCGAACACGTTGCCACGCGTAGGAAGGCTGGGACACGCGTCCGACCGCGTAGGAAGGCAGGAACACGCGGCGAGCATGCACATGCAGGTCGACACGTGCCCAACCCAGTTGGTGCACCAAGCAAAAAATTTAGGCTTCTTTGAGTGTGTCTCGAAGTTGAACTCGAGTCACGTAACTCGACGTCCATGCGTGCCAACGTGATGGCCTTTTTTTGCGAGGACCAATGTGATGGACTTTGACATTTCAGAAATTGTAGGCTACATGGGCTGCCTTACTGGGCTGCAACCCATCAACATTCAGCATAGTTCACACCCCTACATGGATAGTTTTGCCTTTTTCGTGTAGATTGGAATGCAGCATACCTCGGATAGACACTTCGCACAGAAAAATTACACATTGTCGCCTATCTACACATATATATTTTTAGATAATTATTTTTTCTTGTAATTTAAAAATACATCTTAAAATTTTCAAAATGATATGTAGTTTTAGGAGCCAAATTGAGGCGTCTAGGATTATTGCGTTACTGTTGGTATCGTCGACCAATTGTAAATTCTAGGATCCTGTTCAAATACACGTCTTAGCCTAATACTTTTTTTAAAAAAAAAATCACTCTCGCTGAACCTTTCCT
The DNA here is from genome assembly GCF_022539505.1 of Lolium rigidum. Taxonomy (NCBI): domain Eukaryota; kingdom Viridiplantae; phylum Streptophyta; class Magnoliopsida; order Poales; family Poaceae; genus Lolium; species Lolium rigidum. The sequence goes on along the minus strand of NC_061514.1, from coordinate 61,348,451 downwards.
CGTGAAAATGAAGTCTTACTTTTTTTCCATGAAAGATCTGTGTAAATATTCGCTCCTAGGTAATAAACGTGGTAGAAATCATCGTCCCTCTATTCGGAACGGTGGGCATCGAATCTGCATCGTGATCGTGTCAAGGCCAATGATCAGCACGCCAGGCTTTTGGCCAACATTCGGGACAGGTGCCCCACATGGTTAGGCACGCTAATAATAGGCCAACAGTTCGCTTTTTTTTTGAGAGAGAGACCAACAGTTCGCAGTTGTTAACATAAGCATACATATTTTGATATGTGATCTTTTGAAAAGGAAAAAAGGAACGGAATATATCATACACTATCTTTTGGAAAAATAAAACGTAGGTGCCCCTTTCATTTTTCAATTTTATAGAGTGGTCCGTAAAGTTCCACACCGAAGACGAGAGCCACTACCAATTTTCTACGCGCAATTTTGTGCTGCTCGACGGAGAGGCTGCCAGGTTTCATTACCGTCGATTTGTTTAGGCCCTCCTTGTACGAGCAGGCTTCGTCCCGGGAGACAAGCTTTGCAGAGATCTGCGCCCGGAAATTGTTTATGTGCGCGGCTTAGGCTGGCCATAGTGGGTAGTATCATATAGTAGTATCATGTATATGATACTTTTGTATGATACTAGATCCATAATGCATAGTATCATAGACTAGTATCATAGTTTTGCTATATTAATTAATTTGTAGAATCCCAATACAAATTTGTGTACAGAATTTATTTGATACTAACTTTTCTCGTGATGTCGCGCTATGATACAGTATCTACCTATGATACTCTAATCTCCTCTCTCTTCCATAATTACCTGCCACATCAGCATTTTTGGTGGGGCTAGGATGCATGATACTAGCACTATGGCTAGCCTTAGCAGTGAAGTAGTGTGCGTGATCATTGGCGCCTGCCACTAGCTAGGTCGGAGTTTTCATTTTTTTTTAATACTGGGTGAAGCTGCAACGCACACTTGTTGCACAGCCAGTGGCCGTGAAAACCTACAAGTTACTTGCACTGAACCACTCACTGACACAAAAAAAAATAGAGTAAATTACAGAGCGCCTCCAAAAAAATATTGCTGGAACCATTGGCCAGCCCACACAGATGTTTGCCGCAGAGTGGGGGCAGCGCGAATAAAGCGTTTGACACCGAGAGGCCGGTGAAAAACCAGAAATTCCATGTACACTGACAGGCAATTCGGGTCTTTCGGCGAAGAATACTTGGTTGCTGTACGAAAATTACAGGGCGCCCCAAAAAAAAAAAAAATTGGCACCATTCGCTGTCAAGCTCGGCCGCACAGATGTTGGCCGAAGAGTGGGGCAGTACGCAAAAAAGTTCCAGAAGTGGGCCCCGCTGAGTCACAGTCACGGTCTCCGCCTCGTATCGATCGGACGCATGGGTTGGGCGGTTGCACGTCCACACCATCCAGCCCAGACGTGACGCGACCCCATCTTGGCTCCCGTATGTTTCAGTGATGACTCGGCGCTGAGTAAGTGAGGCGTGTACACGAAATAATTGAGGAATGGGATTGAATTGTTCAACGGATCCGACGTGGGAGGCTTTGGAGTTTGGTGACTGAATGATTTGCTCCGTTTTTGAGATCCGGTGAAAATCTCGTTGTGCTTGTAATTCATCAGAGCTCTTACTCGTATCTACGTGGAAAACAGTCCAGGTGCAGTGCACGGGGGTCCAGGTTCGGGATTCTTCAGAGACTATCTATGTACACCCGAGGAGCAGTTCGTTCACGCCAAAAGCATGAAGAGAAATTGGTGAAGAGAACCAGATGCGCCAATCTCTGAAGAATTGCAGATAGAAAGACTTCCGTTTGCTGAAACCCCTGCATGAACTGGACTGCGCAGTCGATGGATCTTGCATGAATCAGGATCTGCCAGCCCACAACGAAATACTCGTTCGTAAAAGAATCAAAATTTGGCAAATATACTTAGAAATTTGTACGATTGCCTGGAATAATTACACAGCCATGGCGCTCTTGCACACCGGCTCTCTCCTCATCATACCCAACTCCAACCCCAAAGGATCTAACCCCAAACTCCCAAAGGATCTAATCAAAAGCAGGGATTCCGCTCATACGGCCGAACTGAAATTTGACCCCGCTGTGATCCTGGTGAGTTCACAGCAGGAGCAAAAACATGGCCGTCCAAGAACCCCCGCGCATCTCCTCCAATCGCTCGTTCCCAGCCCCAAGGCAATTAAGGCACTTGATTGCTACAGCTACTAGGCTACTACAGGAACGATCCGGCGACCCTCATCCAGCTAGCTGGCGACGGACACGTTGGCCTTGGCAGAGACGGCGGCCGCGGACACCGGCGCCGGCGCCGGGGCCTCGCGCGCGCTTCTTTGAGCCTGGGCCTGCGCTTGCTGCTGCTGCTTCCGGCGGGAGCTGGCCTGCTGCCTGGCGAGCGCGGCGTCGTGGTTGATCTGCTCGTAGCGGCAGTCGTCGCTGCAGAAGGGGGTGTCCCCCATGTACATGAAGATGTCGCTGTTGCGGGCGAGCGGCTTGGCGCAGAGCGCGCAGGCGTGGAGGTCCAGCGGCGGCGCGTGGCGCTGGCCGGGCTCCTGGCTGACCGTCTCCGGCTCGAAGAAGAAGGTGCAGGCCATCGGGGCAGAGCTCGAGCGGTAGGTTGGGAGATGGAGAGGGAGAGTGCGGGTGCTTTGGTTGAGCTAGGTTGGGGGAGGTGGTCTGTGGGCGGAGCTCCAGTGATATAGAAGACGGAGTGGAGGTAGGCGACAAGAGGGTTGGAGGCGGTGACGTGGTGCTTGGGCGGAAAGCGGAGGGAAAACTGTGGGTGGTTCTCGAACCCGCAGGGTAGGCGGCCCACCGGTCAGGCTATGCCGGAGTGGTTTTAATCATTACTTTATTGTTCTGTGGCTGTGGCCCGCGGTGCAGCTGGTGCCTGGCGGTGGTGGGAGCCATACCGATGAGAACGACAACGTCGATGGGGTTTCATTTGCTTCGACCGATGAATGATGATACTAGCGTGCACTCACTCACCTTGATTCTTGACGTGGCCAACAGCTGGGCGTGGGCTCGTGGCTTGTGCTTTCACGTCTCGGACTGCAGCTTTTGTTTAGGCTCCTTCTTTCACGAACAAAGGAAAAGCGCCATGCCGAATTTTGCACGGCCAGAGACGCATCGGACTTGAATCGAATCGACCTAGACGCGAGCGCATGGGCGTGGTAGTGGCGCAGTGCCGCTCCTTTTTGCTGTAGTTCCATCGTTCTCGTCGCATAAAAGGCACTGTGCTTTTACGCGAACGTTCGCTCTGTGATTCCGAGTGGCCGGCACCAGCTTTGTTGCCCCGCACCAGCCCATACCCCGGATTTCCTATACACCGACCAGGTCGGCGCTTACCGCGCGCCGCACACCCCCGCGCGCGGTACGGGCCGGCCCAGTTCGGGTGTTGGGCCACTTGGTCGTTTTCTTTTTTTGAGATCTTTTTTCTGTTCTTTTCTTTTTCATTTCTGTTTTCTTTTTCATTCCTGTTTTTTTATTTTTTTGTTTCTTTTTATTTTCTGTTTCTTTATCTTTTTTTTCGCTCTTAAGATTTAATTTTTTAAATTTAAATATATATTTAAATGTAAAATGTTTTATCTCAAATATTCGAGAAAATACAAATTCGAAAAAATTTCAAGTAAAAAAATTGTTCAAATGCGAAAATTGTTCAAATGAAAAAATTGTTCAAATTCGAAAATTGTTCATATATAAAAAATAATAAATTTTGAAATTTTTTGTTCCAATTTAAATTTCAGAAAAACTAAAATAATTTTAAAAATCGGGTCTAAAAAGAATCAGCTTTTAAAAAACGTAAAAAGAAAAATAGAACAGAAAAAACAAAAAAAGCAAAAGAAACAAAAAAAGAAAGAGTGAAAATGTTGGGCCGGCCCAACAACCCGCCTGGGGGTGTGCGGCGCCTGGTCCGCACCGACCAGGTCGGCGTACAGCACCCCCCCCCATACCCGGCAGATCATAGCGGGTGTCCTCGGTGGCCCAAGAAAGGCCCAATTGGCAGGCCCGACTGTGCTATTGCCTGTTCTGCAGCTACTTGTATCTACTTACATGGGCTGTTCTCATCTCTCAAAAGAAATAGAGGGGGCTGTTCATACACAGATTTCGTGCGCATGGGCACCAGTGGTCCCAATTTAAAAAATAATTAATAATTATAGTATTTCGAAGTTTCAGAAAAAAATGAAAATAAATTATGATGTACCAGTATTGTATTCCACACATGTGAAAATTTCAGCTCAAAATAATTTGTATTTTTGGCTACACAAAAATAACAAATGTGTGGATCTCAGTATAGTTATTCAAATCTTCAAAAAAAATTCAGACTTTGTCATTTTTGTGTAGCTCGGAAAACAAAACATTTGTAATTGAGATTATGTATGTTAGTGGGAAACATCCTTTTCGAATTGTGTTCCATAATTTTTTTATCACATAAATCTAATTTTCGAATTTTTTAATATGACGAGAGCACTGGTGCCCATGATCTAAAATGATTTTTCGGGGTTGTTCTCACTACAAAGAAAATACTGTAGTTATCAGCTACGGGGAGCAGTAAGTTTTTCTATGTGCTCTCAGCTGATCCTACAAAGCTAATTTTCTTTCCCCGAAAACACTAGCCTGGTATGTCTACGACCAGCCTGTCAAAACTAGGGATGACAATTCTTATCCTTTCCACTAGAATGTCTTCTCATCGCAATCCCAATTTATTAATCTGGGTGACTTTTCCCCGCAAAAAAAAAAAAAAAAAAAAAAAAATCTGGGTGACTTTTTTCATATCCCCATCCCCATCCCAACCGGGGTTTGCGCGGAGATCGGGACCCCCGTTAAAATGGTAAATTCAAATGATCTTCTCAAAAGAAATTTTTATCTTACATGTTTTACACATAAAAAATAAGCAACCTTGTAACGTACACGGTAAAGTAACGACGAATTAATATCATATGTTTAATATTATTGAAATATGCTACACTATGCAAAATATTAACATATATTTTATGCAAAAATATACCAAATTATATGTATACACAAGTATAACAGGTAATAGCGGGGTAAGAGGATGGGGAGACCTTTTAATCACCATCCCCATTTTAGATAGCGGGGATCAAATTTCTCCATACACGTTCCCTAATAGATGAATTTACATGGATTTGCGGAGAATAGGACCCCATTGCATCCCTAGTCAAAACCCATAATAAAAACATGGGAGAGGCGACAACGAGAGCGACACATGGAGGCAAAAGAACAATGGTGGCACACCGAGGAATAGAGAAGCAAGAGTGGTGGAGCTCGAAAGGGAGGCGCACAGGAGCCATGAGGGTACGGCGTGCGGCGACACGAGATCTTAGCGGTGGGTCAGGCTAACCTAGACAATGGAGAAGGATCTAGAGGTGACGCGATGGGTCCGTCGATGTTGCGTCCAAAACTGGCGAGGAGGCCACGGAATTGCCAAATGGGTGTCTCTGGAGGTGGCTATGCGGGCCATATCTGGTCCTATTCCAGACCGATTTGGATCATAGGGCCATGGTCGATCGATGGACCGTTCGACTAGAGCTGGGGTGGGACCACTGGTAGACTTACCCTTGACCATGCAAGAGGTGGAATATGGTCCATGATGGCCCAATAAGGCCCAATTGCTAGGCTAGAATATGATGCCCTTCTTGGGTACCACTAGCTAAAGACCGACCTTTACGAAGGAAAATACCACCCCGCATACCGCACCAGCGTCGAACACGTGTCATTCGCGCGGCGAGTAAATTCCCGCGAACCGTCGTGCGTCTCCGTGAACGAGTACAACCTCGTATGATTGTACCCACTAGCTCCCCGCGACCGAGTCCAACCTCCGCTGCGCGAGTACACCCACGTGGCTGCACGTCCCAGTGGCCGCACGTCCCTGGATCAACAAAGGCTAATCCATGCACGAAGGCGTACAACCTCCGCACATGCACGAGTACACCACGCGCGAGGCACCCATCAGCTAGCTATCCATCGATAACATGCATCAATTCATCCGCACAGTCAGCTAGCTCTTTGTTTCACAGTTACGTATAAATTCGAGTACACCGACCTACTACACGAGTACACTTACGTACAATACACGAGTACAGTTGCACAGTCGGACGAGTACAAATACAGCCGCACACACGAGCAGGTACAGTCGCGTATAAGAGCATGTACAATCACGCACAAGAGCAGGTACAGTAGCGCATAAGAGCAGGTACAATCACGCACAAGAGCAGGTACAGCCGCGCACACGAGCAGGTACAGTTTCGCACAAGAGCAGGTACAATCAAATGCAAATACAAATACAATCGCGCACACAAGCGAGCACTAGTATAGAAGTACAGTCGCGCACACGAGAAAGTACTGAGACATAAACACAGGTACAGTAGCGCACACGAGTAAGTATATTTACTGTGTAAAGGGAAAAACTGTATCAAATACACTGCAAACAGAAGTACTTATCAGTTGAAGCACGAGTACAGTTAGGTACACAACACAATTACAACCATACTAGTATTGGAAGTACGAAAAAAATTATTTCGAAACCTATCAACATGGGATCTAGTTTTAAAGATCTCGGCACGAGGATCTCAAAAGTGAAAACGGATCGTAATTTGGACTTACGGTTCTCAAGATATTTCATTTTGAAAAAACGAATCTAAAAAAATAAAGGGAAAAACTGATACAACGTAGCCCCATCTGCCTTCTCTCTCCTCTCTCATCTCCACCTTGCTTCCCCTTGCGACACGTGGCGAGCAGGGAGACCACTTCCCAGGGATTTTCTGGCACCACAGCGCGCCACTTGTCACGTGCGGAGCAAGTTGTCTTTCCTTCACGAAGGTCGACCTTTTTCTAACGATTTCGTGCCCTTCTTTTCTCCGACTTATTCTATACATTTAGTCTAGTGCTAAATTTTACTTACAGTTATCCGGTGATTAACTCGTCCTTTGTGATCCTACCTAGCTTAGCTTGGACGCATATGACTAGCTAGATTTTCATATAATAATATTTGCATTAACATAAAGTAGTGGAACATAGTTTTAGACCAATCATATGTAGGTATGTGTTATGTGTTCCATATAAAATTGTACATACTACAAGAGAAATTGCACAACATATATTATCCTACCCTCTACTAGTTGAATGCCCGTGCTTCGCCACGGCTCAATAAACTGATCCAACTAAAAAAATTAATTGTAAAACACAAAATTTATACTTAATTAGTTATGCGTTAAATATGTGAAATGCCATATACAACTCATTTTGATTGTATGATTGGTTACTACAGAAAAAATAACATCAAACTTCCCTAGAGCCTATATAGCATTAATATCAGTGCGGTTGCTACGGGTTCATTTTCTATTATGTGGATGAATCTAGCGTGAGATGAGGCTGACTCCATCTAAGCCAAGCGATCTGAAAGTTGTTGTTGATGACCAGCTTGGGGAGGACGATGGCGCTCAGCTTGTTGCAATGCCGCCTCTTCTTAGACGCCGAGTGTGAGTTGGTACTACGCGTCCGCTTGCGCGCGCGCGGGGGGAGGGGGGCCCAAGCGGCACGACGCATTTTTTTTGGTTTTGCATTGTTTCAATATAAACATAATTTACATAGGGAATAAAGTAAAATAAAAAAATATAATACTAAAAGGTGCATGTAACGCCTGCTACCCTAGCCTACTCCTCGTCATCGTCGAGCACCACAAATTCGGGTATATGTCACATAACATTTAGAAGCACATGTCAAATAACCTTTACAAACAAAGTGATTTACACATGAATTATTTGGAGCTTCCGTTCGCTGGCATTGTTGCCAAGCTTCCAAATAGCTCGCTTGGGCAGCACAACACCGGCACCTCCGGCTAGCTTCTCTATCCCTATTATTCTTTTTCATAAAAACATGTTTTATGCAAAGTAGGAACTTGTCAATTTTAGAGAAATTTTGCCTGGCAACAATCTCTGCTCACTTTCTCGAGTCCTTTGTTACCAACCCGCCATTGAGCAACCAGATTGTCGGGGGGAAGACCCCGGGTAGGGCAATGGACGCGGAGCGGCCGGCTTGAGGTTGGCCGGCTCGCGGCAAAGGCCGGCTGAGGAGCAGCCGGCTGGAGCCGTGGCCGGCTGCCTCGGGAGCCGGCTGGCTCTAAGTCCTAGTCGGCCCGGCTGCGGCCTTCAACGCCGTAGGCTGGGCCGGCTTCTACAAGCCATATCCGACTGGGGTTTGTACCTCAGACCGACTCGAGGCTGGCGAGTCTTGCCCTGGAAGGAACTGGGTAGGTGAGCCGGGTTCAAAGGTCCACGCTGACCTCATCTCCCGTAAAGTACGGGGCACTGTAGAGCAGCAGTGCCACGCGCCAGACAGGCCATCATGGCGTACGTCGAGCCGTACGCGCTACAGAGCATGATGACGACAACGACAGCACCTCCCACGCCGCTGACCTGAGCAGGCGGATGGGACGTGCCACTACGCTCAACGGCTCCCTGGCGTCAGCGCCTCGGGAAGGGACGGGAGCCGAAGCCGGCCATGCTGGCCACTAGACCTTAGGGACTTATATGTAAAGTGCCGGTGCCTATATAAGCCGGGCTACCCCCCCGTGCGGGGGACGATCGATCAGTTCTCATTCACTAGTCTCAGAGCTGCCCTGTGAGAGAGACCTTCGTCTACCTTAGCCTCCCCGAGCAGCCGGATACAGCTCAAGGAGCACCATTGTACTGTGTGATCATCATATACACTCATAGCAAGAGTAGAGGTGTTACCTCCATCGGAGGGCCTCGAACCTGGGTACGTCGCCGTGTCGCTCGTGCCCATACCCGCATCCGGATACCGCCGTGAGACCACTAGGAACCACTTCGATTAGCCACCCTATGGCATATGTCATGACGATACCACGACATTTGGCGCCCACCGTGGGGCCTTCAGCGTCCGCGGCCGGTGTCTCCATCCGGACGGGCCTCACCACCACCACCGGCGAGAGGGTCGCTTCGAGGCTTGGTCCGGAGATTCGGCTCCCTCGATCGCGTCGCGACAACGCTGGCTGCCGCCGACCGGCCGCTTCCCTGCCGGCGGCAGCATCATCGGCTTCGGCGGCTTCGACGTCTACGTCGCCACCGTCGCACCACCGCGCTACCCGCGCGAGATCGTGCGCTGTGCAAGCCCTCCCCCGGAGCCGGCGCCAGCTTCACCACCACCGGCCCTCGCATCATGCAGGAGGTCATGGCCACCGGCGACGACGCCGGAGGCAAGTCCACGCGCGTCCGCGGTCCTGAGTTGGAGCGCAACAAGGACACCGGCGCATCCGCCTCGGGCGCAAAGGCGCCGCCACCACCGTCCCGGCTGGAGGAAGTCCGGGCAAAGCTGAGCACCCCGCTCACGCCTGGTGCCGACCCCACCACCATCGAGAAGGACACGGAGGAGCACCGCCAGCTCCTCCTCAAGCAAACAGAAGAGCTGGCTGCTGCAAAGCGCCAGTGGGAGATCTCCCAGCGCGAGTTCAACCGCGCCCACGGCCTCACGCCCGCCGGCGACAATCCAAGCCGAGCCGGCCAGATCCGCCGCAGAGGAGGCGGCCTGGGCGCAGAGATCGCCCGGGACGGCGCAGCATCGCCGGCTCCGTCTACGGAGCTACCCATCTACAACACCCCCGACAAGAACATGCTCGCGGCTGAAGCTGCCGCGGAAGAGCTGCACCGCCTCGAAGGCGCAGAGTTACGCCGCCAAACTGAGCGGGTGACTGAGCTGCTGAAGGCGGCCAACCGGCTGACCAAGGACCCCAGGTACGCCCATGCCCCTAGAGCTTCTCACGCTCGTGGCGCTGCAGGCAACGACCGAGACGGTCCGAGGGACACGGCCGAGTCCACCTCCCCGCACCAAGCCGGCGAGCCGACAGCCGGAACACCCACGCGAGTTCCGGCCGCACAAGCCGGCCGCCCGGTGGCAACGGCGGCCGCAGCCGGCCACCTTCAAGCCGGCACGACGACGAAGAGTACGAGTACGAGAGGCCATCCACCATCAAGCATCGCGCGGCTCCGAAGGCCGGCGGCCGGCGCCAGCCGGCTCGCTCCCGGCTGGGCCCGCGCGTCGAGCCGGCAGACGCCAGAGACCGCCTCGACCGGCTGGTCGAATCCCGCATCGTGGAGGAAGAAGGACCAGCCGGCCCCAAGTGCTTCGGGCCGCGGATCATCAACGAGCCCATGGTTGACGGCTTCCAGCTCCCCCGCGACACGCCCAAGTACGACGGCACGGCCAAGCCGGAGGACTGGCTGCAGGACTACTCCACTGCAGTCGGCATCGCCAAGGGCAACAAGCGGCCGGGCCGTGCGCTACTCCCCCTCATGCTGCTCGGCTCCGCCCGCACCCGGCTCAACAACCCGCCAGCCGGCAGCATCAACGGCTGGCTCGACTTCGAGGCGGCTTTCATCGGCAACTTCACCGGCACCTACCGCCGGCCGGGTCGCCCCCAACAGCTTGAGATGTGCAAGCGTGGCGCGGACGAGACGGACCGTGCATACCGACGCGCCGGTGCGAGATGCGCAACTCTCGCGAGGGAGTGCACGAGATCCGAGCGGTCGGCTTCTTCATGGCCGGCTGCCGGCAAAACACCATGCTGTGGCACAAGCTGCGCCGCAGTGAACCCAAGACGATGGCTGCCTTGATGGCCATCGCAGACAAGTATGCGCTGGCTGAAGGAACCAGCAGCACGCCGGCTGAGATTTCGCCGGCTCCATCCAGGAGGGACAACAACAAGCCGGCCGAGGGCGGCCACCATGGCAGCCGGCGGGACAACTACCGCGGCAAGAGGCACGGCGACCAGCCGGACCGCCGGTACGGCTCCGCCCACGTGGCAGCCGTGTCGGACCACGCGGCGGCCGGCGGAAGCCGGCGCCGAGCGGACGGACCGGCCACGGAAGCCGAAGTACACCTTCGAGCGGATGCTCGACTCGCCGTGCAAGTACCACGGCGGCAAGAACCCCTCCAACCACTCCACCCGCGACCGCCACTTCATGAAGCGGCCGACGAGCGGCGAGCCCCTTCCGCCTCCACCCCCACCTCCACCAGCCGGCGGGCCGGGTGGCCAAGCGGCGCAGAAGCCAACAACCTCGAGCACCACGAGGCTAACCAAGTGCACCATGGCGGCCGGTACCTGGCTGAGGATGCCACGTACATCATCTTCACCTCCGAGCCCGAGGACAAGACGAGCCAGCAGCGCCGTTCCCTCGAAGTCAACGCGGTCATGCCGCCGGTCCCCCAGTACCTAAACTGGTCAGAGCAGGCCATCACTTTTGATCGCCGCGACACACCGGCTGTCCTGCCAAAGCCGGGCAGCTACGCCATGGTCCTCGACCCCACCCTCGGCACAACCCGGCGCAGCGTGCGCTTCTCGCGTGTCCTCATCGACGGGGGCAGCAGCATCAACATCCTCTACCGCGACACCGCCCGCAAGTTGGGCATCCAGGAGGCCGAGTTGCGCCCCACCCCCACCATCTTCCATGGCATCGTGCCAGGCCACTGCTGCCAGCCAATCGGCCGGATCACCCTGGAGGTCATGTTCGGCAAGCCGGACAACTTCCGCACGGAGAACATCGAGTTCGAGGTGGTGGACCTCGTGAGTCCCTACCACGCGCTCCTGGGCAGGCCGGCCCTGACCAAGTTCATGGCGGTGCCCCACTATGGGTACCCGAAGATGAAGCTACCTGGCCCTAAAGGGGTCATCACCGTAGCCGGCGACTACCGCCGCTCCATGGACTGCGCCACGCAGAGCTCCAAGATGGCCCAGACGCTGGTCATCGCCACCGAGAAGCAGCTCATCCACGACGCCGTTGCCTTGGCCAAGGCCGCGCAGGCGGACATGCCGGCTGTGGGCAACCCGGCTGGGACGACTCACTTCCAACCGGCCGACAACACCAAGAGGATCCTGCTCGACCCGGCCCAGCCGGACAAGTACGTCACCATCGGTGCCGGCTTGAGCAGCAAATAGGAAAGCGAGCTCACCAGCTTCCTCCGTGAGAATCGGGACATCTTCGCATGGTCTCCAAGGGACATGCCGGGTGTACCGAGGGAGTTGGCTGAGCACCACCTCCACGTCAGGCCTGAAGCCAAGCCGGTGAAGCAGCCTCTCAGGCGCTTCGCCGAAGAACGAAGGAAGGCCATCGGTGAAGAAATCGCCCGGCTCCTAGCTGCCGGCTTCATCATGGAAGTGCTGCACCCGGACTGGTTGGCGAACCCGGTCCTGGTTTTGAAGAAGAACGGCTCCTGGCGCATGTGTATCGACTACACCAGCCTCAACAAGGCGTGCCCAAAGGACCCCTTCCCCCTGCCGCGCATAGATCAAGTTATAGACTCGACTGCCGGCTGTGAACTGTTGTCTTTTCTAGATGCCTACTCAGGCTACCACCAGATTCCTTTGAATCCGGCTGATCAAATAAAGACTTCGTTCATTACCCCGTATGGGGCTTACTGCTACACGACTATGCCATTCGGCTTGAAAAATGCAGGCGCCACCTACCAAAGGTGCATGCAAAAGTGTTTGCAGGATCAAATCGGCAGAAATGTTCACGCATACGTGGATGATGTCGTTGTAAAAACCAAGGAGATGCCTACCCTCCTTGATGACTTGAGAGAAACCTTCACCAATCTGCGAAGATTCCGGATGAAGCTCAACCCGGCCAAGTGCACGTTCGGCGTGCCAGCCGGCCAACTCCTGGGCTACCTCGTCTCTCAGCGAGGAATCGAAGCCAACCCAGAGAAGATCAGTGCCATTGAGAAGATGGAGCTGCCGCAGTGCCTCAAGGACGTCCAGAAGTTCACCGGATGCCTGGCCTCCTTGAGCCGCTTCGTCAGCCGGCTGGGGGAGAAGGCACTGCCCCTGTATCAATTGATGAGGAAGGCGGACAAGTTCGTCTGGTCACCGCAGGCGGATGAAGCCTTTCGTGACTTAAAGCGCGTGCTCTCAACCGCGCCAATCCTTGCAACGCCAGGTTCAATGGAGCCGATGCTGTTGTACATCGCAGCCACCAACCGAGTGGTTAGCGTTGTCCTGGTGGTGGAGCGCAAAGAAGCGACCAACGAGGAGCAGCTGGTTCAGCGCCCGACCTACTATCTCGGCGAGGTGCTGTCCCGATCGAGCAGAACTACCCCCACTACCGTGAAGGTCACCTACGGCGTGTACATGGCGGCCAAGAAGCTCAAGCACTACTTCCAAGAGCACCCCATTAGGGTGGTGGCCACGAGCGCCCTTGGCGGAAATCATCGGCAGCAAGGATGCCAACGGCCGGGTTGCCAAGTGGGCCCCGGAGCTAGCCGCCCACACCATCCTCTACGAGCCGCGCACGGCCATCAAGTCGCGGATCCTCGCGGACTTCTTCGTCGACCGGGCCGAGATGCAATACCTGCCGCCCGTGCCCGACTCCACGCACCGGAAGCTGCACTTCGACGGCTCGAAGATGCGAAACGGCTTGGGAGCCGGCATCGTCGTCACTTCCCCCAAGGGAGATCGGGCTGGACTATGTCCTGCAGATCCACTTCGCCGCATCCAACAATGTGGCGGAGTATGAAGCGCTCATCCATGGGCTGAAGCTGGCCAAGGAGATTGGCGTGCGTCGCATCCTCTGCTTCGGCGACTCCGACTTGGTTATACAGCAAGCATCGGGCGACTGGGACGCGAAGGACGCCAACATGGCCTCATACCGCTTCCACGTCCGGCAGCTATCCGGCTTCTTCGATGGCTGTGAATTCCACCATGTGCCACGAGCAAACAATGAGGCGGCAGATGCCCTATCCAAGATTGGCTCGACCCGGCAAGCCATTCCGCCGGGCGTTGCCCCGGCGATTCTCAAGAAACCGTCCATCATACCGTCACCGGACTCGGATTCCATATTCGTGCCGGCTGACCCGGGGCTTCTCAGCCGAACCCGGGGCTTCATTGCCCAAGTCGGGGGCTTATCGGCCAAACCCGCCGGCTTCTCAGCCGAACCCGGGGCTTATCGGTCCAACGCGGGGGCTTCTCAGCCAAACTCGGGGCTTATCAGCCAAACCCGCCGGCTTCACGGCCGAACCCGGCGACCACGCGAGTCGAAACCGGAAGCTCCGAAGATGGAGGCCTTGGTGGTTAGCGTGTTTGAAATAAAATGCGTACCATCATGGGCACAAGAATTCCTCTCCTACCTCACCGATGGTGTGCTGCCCAATGACAGGGGTTCAAGCTAGGCAGATTGAGAGAAGGGCCAAGGCCTATACAATCATCAACCACGAGCTGTACAAACGCAGCGTAAGTGGGGTGTTCCAGCGGTGCGTCGAGCCGGCTGAAGGGATTGAACTCCTACGGGAAATCCACCAGGGAGAGTGCGGCCATCACGCCTCCTCCAGAGCCATAGTGGCCAAAGCTTTCCGGCACGGGTTTTACTGGCCGACTGCGCTCAGAGACGCAGAAGACTTGGTGAAGAAGTGCAACGGCTGCCAGCGCTTCGCAAAGCAAAGGCAAACGCCGGCTTCCGCCCTAAAAACCATCCCCATTACCTGGCCGTTTGCCGTATGGGGCTTGGATATGGTGGGCCCATTCAAGACAGCCCGAGGCGGCATGACGCATCTCTTGGTGATGATTGATAAATTCACTAAGTGGATCGAGGCCAAGCCGATCAAGAAGCTGGATGGCTCCACAGCCGTCACATTCCTCAAGGAGATAATCGCGAGATACGGCTACCCGCATAGCATCATCACCGACAACGGCAGCAACTTCGCCGAAGGCATTTTCAAGCGCTATTGTGGGGAGATGGGGATCCGAATGGACCTGTCATCCGTAGCACACCCGGAGACCAACGGCCAAGTGGAGAAGGCAAACGGCTTGATCCTAGCCGGCATCCGGCCTCGGCTGGTGGAGCCGCTTGAGCGCTCAGCCGGCTGCTGGATTGAAGAGCTGCCCAGCGTGCTGTGGAGCCTGCGCACAACACCCAACCGCTCAGTCGGCTTCACGCCCTTCTTCCTCGTATACGGGGCCGAAGCCGTCCTGCCGACTGACATCGAGCACGACGCGCCAAGGATCAAGCTATACACAGAAGCTGAAGCCAAAGAAGCTCGCGAAGATGGAGTCGACCTGGTTGAAGAGGTCCGGCCGATGGCCGAATCCAGGTCCGCCGTATACCAAGCAAAGCCTCCGTCGCTATCACAGCCGGAAGGTCAAGTCCTTAGCATTCCGAGAAGGAGACCTAGTGCTCCGGCTGATCCAACGGACAGCCGGACAGCATAAACTAGCATCCCCATGGGAGGGTCCCTTCATCGTGAGCAAGGCAGTAGGCAATGATTCCTACTATCTCATAGATGCCCAAGAGGCCAAAAAGAACAAGGCGAGCAAAACTGACGAGGAGACAAAACGTCCCTGGAATGTCAGGTTGCTTCGACCATTTTACACTTGAGAGCAGGAATGTATGTATCCCTTGTATCCCTTTTGTAAGCTATGAAAAAGCATGCGCCAAGAGCGCCGTTTCCGACAAGTTTTTCGCGCACTCTATTTCGTTTCGCCAATTGGCTTGAACCCTTTCACGCGACGGCTTAGTAACGTGATCTGATTTCCGACAGCCGGCTTCCGACCAGCTACAGACCGCAACCCGGCTGTCCGGCTGGCGGGAGTAAGGCCTAGGGAACAAACACGCGAAAAACGACTAAGGAAAGAGTAAAAGCGAGTTGACTTGCAACCTTTCATAAAAGTGTCGGACTGCCGAAATCGACTCGTTCGACTGAAATACTATCGGCCTCACCCAGCGGCACGCTCTTGATCCGGCGACGGACCGCAAGTCGGACGTACGACCGGCAAGGGCACAGCCAAAGAGTGGGGCGGATGGGAAAAAGCGAACAAGTCGGAAGAAAGCAAGCCGGCACACAAATGATTAACAAACACATTAAAGTGCGTCATAATAAAAAAGGCGATAATATTGTCTTTATATAAGGCACCCGGCATTCCGGGGATTTAATAATTTGTCTTGGCAAAAGCGAAATGGCATAAACAGGAAAGCCTAGGCACCGGCTGGAGGAGGAACAGCCGGATCAACAGCAGGCGGCGGAGAATCCATCTCGACCCCTTCGTCTTCAAGCTCCTCCTCCTCATCAGAGTGAGGGTTCGGATCCGCGATGAAAAGGCGCTTGTCGACGAAGTCGGCGATGGCGCTGGCTCGGGCAAGCCGGGCGGCCTTCTGTTCGGCTGAGAGCTCCTCCTCCACGCCGGCTCGCCGATACTCGAGCTGCCCCAGGTCCACCTCGTTGTACCAGGAGAGGACGAAAGACAGCGCCATGTCGGCGCCAGCACGCGTGGCAGACCCCTTCCAGTCGATGAAGCGATCCGGCGCCTGCTCGATCAAGGAAGTGAGGCTGGAGATGTCTTGCGGCGCCTCCTTGCCGGGCCACAGCATCGGCACCAGCTCCTCAGCCGCCTTCTGGAGCTCCCAGCCAAACTTGGTGATGGGCTCGACGCGGGCAGCCAGGGACGACATGTGGTCCTCCATGGTGAAGCTCGCTGAGCTGCCCTCGCCAGTCGCCCGCCCCCTGGCCTCGCGCGCATCGCCAACGGCCGCCAAGGCGGCATCCTGCGTCTCCGGGAAGGCCGCTGCAAGAAGGAAGCATGTCAGAAGTCATAAAAGCCGAAATAAGCTGAAAAATGCAAATTTTCGAAGTCCTAAAGTAAGACTGGCGGCAGCCGGCACGAGCCGACTGCCCCCAGCCCGAAGATGGAGATTCCGAAGCTCTAAGTAGGACCGGCGGCAGCCGGCACGAGCCGACCGCCCCCAGCCCGAAGATGGAGATTTCGAAGGATAAAGAAAAGACGGCGGCAGCCGCACGAGCCGACTGCCCCAGCCCGAAGATGGAGATTTCGAAGGATAAAAGAAAGAGACTGGCGGCAGCCGGCACGAACCGACTGCCCCCAGCCTGAAGATGGAGATAGCAAAAAAAGATAAGTTTCTGCAGCCGGCTACCAACGGAAGCTGGCAGCCGACAGCCGAAAGCCGGCAAAGGGGAAGGAAACATAGACACTCACCCGAAAAACCGACATCGATCGCGCCAATAAGGTCCGTCCAGTGCTTGGCAGTAGCCGTCAGCTCCGTGGACTTGGCGGTGACCTCCTTCTGAAGCGCAAGACGCTGCCTCTCCACCTCGTCCAGCCGCCGGCTCAGATCATCCACCTTCTCCTTCTCTGCCGTCCTAAGGGAGGCGAGCTCGGCGAGATGGCTCTTCTCCAGCTGGCGCAGCCGCGTCAACTCCCCATCGACCACCTTGAGCTTGGCGGCTGCAGCGCGGCCCGCCTCCTCGCTCTCGGCGCACTGAGCGTGAGCAACCCGGAGGTCCCTCTCCAGCTGCGGGACCTTGGCGGCCTCAACTAAGAGGCAGCCGGAAAGAAATATCAGCCAACAGAGACAAAAGAAAAAAGACATTAAGCCAAAAGAAGCAAGAGCTTACCCTTGGCGGCTTCCAGCTCACGAGCCAAGGTGCCCCGCTCAATCTTGGACTTGTGGTAGCTGGTCACCACCTTGTTGTACAAGACGGTGCGCCGCTCGTCGACCATCTGAAAAAAGAGTCAATCGTTTAGGCGAAACCTGGGCCGGCTCCAAGCAGCCGGCCCATGCCTCGGAGGGCTACCAAGATAACAGTAAAATCGCAGAAAACAAGATGAGACGCCACCTACCTTGTCAGCTTCCTCCAGCGTCGCCAGCTGGGCCATGGCCTCGGCGGCTTTGTTCTTGAGGCTGGCGCGGTAGCCGGAGTAAAGCATCTTCAAGGGCGCCGTGCCAGGCTGCCCCTCCCGGCTGATGATCTCGCAGGAGTCCGCCTGGTTCCAGGCCTTCTCCATGGTGCCAGCCGAGCCGAAGCTGGAGTCCGAGGCGGACGGCACGCTCACCAACCGGGCACCCTTGGCCACGTGAAGACCAGTGGGCGACACCGCCGGGCCCTTCGACCTCACCAACGCCTGGGAGTCGGCGTCCCTGGCACGCGCCGGCTCCTCCCGCTGCGGCCCCTTCCCAGCAGGCTCCGCCCTCGTCGGCTCCGAAGCCGGGGGCGGCGCGGCCGGCTCGGTGGGAACCACTTCCGGCTCTTCAGGCGGCGCAGCTCCGCCGGCCCCAGCTCCTGCCGCCGGCGGCACACCTTGGCCGGCTCCAGCAGCCGGCCCCAGCAGCGGTGCACGGTGCGGAAACAGGTCGCCAAGAGTGGGCCTCTGGGCCGACTCACCCTGGGCGCCCTGGCCCGGCGCTGAAGGAGGCGCAGCCGAAGAAGATGCCCCCGCAGGAGGCGGCGTGACCACAGGCGGCACAACGACAACGGGCGGCGTGCGCGCACGTGTCGAAGGCGGCGGCGTCGGCTCCCTCTGCCGACGGAACGGCGGCGCAACACGAGCAGCCGGCCCAGAGGCACCGCCCTGGTTGAACTTTATGGCGGCCCTAGTCGAACAAACAAAGGAAGTTAGGTGCAAAGTAAGGAAAGAAAAGGAATCAAACAACAAAGAAAACAAAAAGAACTTACCCGGCCATCTCAGGGACCTTCTTGGGCCCTTGCTGGCGCTGTCTCTTGGCCTGGCCCTCCAGCCTGGCCGTGCTCGCGCCGGCAGCCCGCTTCTTCCTCTTCGGCGCGGAAGTCGCCGAGGCGGCGGGCGGCCTCGTGCGCAGAGGCACCGCCCGGACCGGTTCCGGCCCCGTGGTGGACGTGGCCGGCTCCGCCTCCTCCTCCTCCCGCTGCTCCGGCGAAGGCGGCGGGTTGTGCTCCCCTTGGCCGCCCTGGTCGGGCACCGCCGGCAGGTCGTCATCGCCGGCTTGGTCGCCGGCTTGGTCAGCCGGATCCACGAGATCCGCCGTCCAGACCTTGTGCGCCAAGTCGCCGTCCTCGATCTCTTGGCGGGGGAAGATCTAGAAAAAAAGAACAGATGAATAACAAGTGGGCCACGCAGCCGCAAGTCAAAAGGCGCAAGCCGAACACAACTTACCCGCTCAGGCGGCGCGGCCCGGTCATAAGGCGGCAGCCCCCACGCCCAGTCTTCCGGCAGGTTGGCCTTGGTGATGCTGTTCACCCGGCGAGCGACTTGGGCCTTGGTGAGCGCTATCCTCGACGTCCGGGTCGGATCCAGCCGGCCGGACATAAGCCCGATCTTGTGGACGCGGCCCTGGAGCGGGATCACCCGGCGCTCCACGTAGGTGCAGAGGAGGTCCTCGGCGCTCAGCCGGCCCTCGTTGACGCACTCCCCCAAGAAATCCCAGAGGAGGTTGACCTCCGCGTCCGGATCCGCCGACTTGGCGTTGTGACCCCAGTTGAGCCGGGTGGTCGGAGGAGCCGGATTATACTCCGGCAGGTTGATCCGGTCGAAGGCTGGGTTGGCGTTCTTCACATAGAAGAACGACATCTGCCAGTTCTTCACCGAGTCGACAGTCGGTATCTTCGGGAAGAGCGAGCCGGCGCGGGGATATATGGAGGCGCAGCCGCAGGTCCTCAGGCGGCCCTCGGTCATTTGCGACTTGAGGTAGAAGAGCCGGCTCCAGAAGTCGACGTCCGGCCACAAGCCGGCGTAGCCCTCCATAAAAGCCACATAGCAGCTAAGGAGGACGCACGCGTTGGCCGGCAAGTGGTGAGGCTGCAGGCCGAAGAAGTCCAAGAACCGGCGGAAGAAGGCCGAAGCCGGCAGACCTAGCCCGCGGTCGAGGTGCGCGCCGAAGACGACGCGCTCACCGGGCTCCGGCTTGGGCTCCACCTCCTCGCCGGGCGCTCGCGTGACCACCTCCCGAGGAATCCGGCGGAGGCGCACCAGCCGCTCGATGTCGTCATCGTGCATGTACGAGCCCCTCCAGGACCCGCTGGCGGAGGCCATGGACGAAGAAGAGGAGGAAGAAGACCAAGCAAGATCGAAGGGAGAAGAGGAGCCGCTCCTCACCGGAGGAGAGCGCGGCGGCGATGAGCGCAGCGTCGAGCCGCGGGGCCCCGTGGCGCCGGCTTGGCGTGCGGGCGGCTGCCGAACGCCGGAGAGCTCCGGCCGCGAAAGGTCGCCGGGGTTCGCCAGGAGGTCACCGGAGAAGAAGTGGCGGCGTGCGAAGAGCGCTCGAACGAAGCGAGAAAGAGAAGTGGAAGCGAGGACGCGAGGAAGAAGAAGGGCGCCTCGGTACCGCGCCGGGGGCATTTATAGCCGCCCGGCGCGCCGGTTGCGTGGCCACGTGGCGATCGTGGGCCACGTAGGGATTAACTGCGGCCATAACTACCCCCCACGACCGCCGCGGTTACCAGAAACCGTCGGGCCACTACCCCACGACCGCACCGGATCCGGAGGAGACAGCGATGTGACCAGACGAAACGGCCACGCTGACGAAGCCGTCAGAACGGTCAAGTCGGGCGCGGGACTCGAGGCGGCGGAGTTGCCGGTGTACCCAAGCCGGAGCCGGACGATAAAATCGACCCGGCCCCAATTTCTGGCAACAAGCCGGAAGAACCAGCAACACTTAAGGAAAAGTGAAAACAACAGGAGCAAAAAAGGCGTCCGGCTGGAGGAAGCCGGACGCGGCGAGCCGGATGAGGGCGCAGCCGGCTGAGTAAAAATTCTCAGCTGGCCCCTCCGGGAGCCGCCGGAAACAAGCGAGAGATATATAGAAGCCAGGGAAACCTGCCTAGGTCCTTCTTAACGCAGGACCTTGCCAGCTTCGGGGGCTAATGTCGGGGGAAGACCCCGGGTAGGGCAATGGACGCGGAGCGGCCGGCTTGAGGTTGGCCGGCTCGCGGCAAAGGCCGGCTGAGGAGCAGCCGGGCCGGAGCCGTGGCCGGCTGCCTCGGGAGCCGGCCGGCTCTAAGTCCTAGTCGGCCCGGCTGCGGCCTTCAACGCCGTAGGCTGGGCCGGCTTCTACAAGCCATATCCGGCGGGGTTTGTACCTCGGACCGACTCGAGGCCGGCGAGTCTTGCCCCGGAAGGAACTCGGGTAGGTGAGCCGGGTTCAAAGGTCCACGCCGACCTCATCTCCCGTAAAGTACGGGGCACTGTAGAGCAGCAGTGCCACGCGCCAGACAGGCCATCATGGCGTACGTCGAACCGTACGCGCTACAGAGCATGATGACGACTACGACAGCACCTCCCACGCCGCTGACCTGAGCAGGCGGATGGGACGTGCCACTACGCTCAACGGCTCCCTGGCGTCAGCGCCTCGGGAAGGGACGGGAGCCGAAGCCGGCCATGCTGGCCACTAGACCTTAGGGACTTATATGTAAAGTGCCGGTGCCTATATAAGCCGGGCTACCCCCCCCCCGTGCGGGGGACGATCGATCAGTTCTCATTCACTAGTCTCAGAGCTGCCCTGTGAGAGAGACCTTCGTCTACCTTAGCCTCCCAGGAGCAGCCGGATATACAGCTCAAGGAGCACCATTGTACTGTGTGATCATCATATACACTCATAGCAGGAGTAGAGGTGTTACCTCCATCGGAGGGCCTCGAACCTGGGTACGTCGCCGTGTCGCTCGTGCCCATACCCGCATCCGGATACCGCCGTGAGACCACTAGGAACCACTTCGATTAGCCACCCTATGGCATATGTCATGACGATACCACGACACAGATGGTGCTCCTCACACTCATTGACCCTGTCAATCTATGTCAAATATCGAAAAAAGAAGATACACATGAACTCTCTAGACTTAATAGGTTACATGAGTTTTTGCTTTAAAATAGAGATAAATTTTATTACGTGAATTTTCTTTGTAATAAGATAGTTTTTTAAGGTTTCAAAAAAAATAGTTTGTTAAGAGGACGGATTTGTTCGGTAGAGACAAGGATATTTAACCTTCAGTCCTTCACTGTGTACAAATTAACATATATTCTTCATCGGAGATATTACGAAATATTAAGTGCATGATAGTTAGAACACCCTGTAAACATCCGATTTAAATATAAATGCTTCCTTTGAGCATACACAAACGCACGGGCATTCTATTTCGTACCGGATCAAAGAGAATCCTCTGTACTTTAGAGCAAAGTATTAAACCTATGGCAACAAAGAAACCCAGAATGCTTACCAACACAAAAGGATGGTCATCTAAAAAAAGAGCACAAGGACGACACCACACCATGATTGCTCATCTCCATCTCTCGTGCATTAGAGACACCACCGCACCATCATGCATTACACCTATAGTATCGATTGAGCGGAAGAGTGATGAAGAGGGGAAACATGTAGAACAATATCCCTGTCTCTTGATCATATGCATGTTCAGAGCCACCTTCAAAACCATGTCCAACTCCATGTATTGTCACACCTGTAATCCATCGTTTGGCATCCATGCTGTGGAGAATAGTACCACGACATCGTCTGACCGAAGGTTGACAGAAGGCACAGACAACTACACAAGTTCAGATTTGTGGACACCCAAGAAAGCGAAGCTTCCTCCGGTACGCTGCGCATGCAGAGCCTGAGCCTCTGATTGTACTTGGACAAACATCCTCGGAGTGACTGCTCATACTCTAGTGTGTACCCATGGAGGCCTCCGCCAGCACGGGAGAGGACAACGCTGTCTGACAGAGTGACAGGCACCACCCAGTACAAATAGCTTTCAGTCTGGGTTGGAGTCTTGGAGAGCATGGCCTTGAGCCCTTGACCGTGGCTGTGCTAGTTTTACCTCCGGCCGCCTTCTTCACGGGTTGAACGCTGGAGCGTGCAGGAAAATTTCAGGGAGCAAGAACTCACCGCATATGAGAGCCAAAACATTTCCCACTACCTTGCTTCGGTTCCCCAACGACCATGCGCAAACAACAAGAAGCGAAGTAGGTGATGTGTGCATTCCTCAGTCGCCGTTGCTTCCACCCATCTTTGGACTCTGATCAGCCCCAAATACCTTGCGAAACACATAGGTATTGGTCTAGAAAAAAGGTATTGGTCTAGAACCTGACCAGAACGGAAACACCTGCGCCCAACACTCAAGTCTCGACATCGTCCCAGCCACCTTCGACTCTTCTCCTCTCTCCAAGTCATGTTGCTGACTTGCCGCTAACCTGTCCCCTGCTGCGCCGCCTCACCGGAGCATGTCGTGGTACATACTTGCACTCGAGCGAGCGGAGCATGCCTCTTGCTCGAGCATCTTGTATTACGGTATGCTGATGACTACCGCTTTGTCTGTCGCGCTGGCTAGCGCACCCACACTGCGAAGGAGAGTAGTCCAAGACCGACCTCATGGGCACCAGCGATCGTCGGCACGCAAGCGCAACGAAGCCCAGGCAGCGGCTGGGGAGGGTTTCATAGGCACAGGCGATTTGCGACGGAGACGGTGGGTTTGGGAGCTGTGCAGAAAGATGTAGAGAGAGTTTTTTTGAAACAAAGATACAGAGAGAGTTTGTTAAGCGGATTTCTTTAGAATCAGATAAGAGTTTGTTAGATGCCAAGTCGTGTGAGATAAGTCTTCCTTATATCTCTCCCGTTGAGGTTAGTTTGCAACAGAAAAAAAACACTCCGGGAAAGATGAGCGGATTATGGTATGCGGTTGGGATTACAAAGAGGTGAGAGCGTCTTTAGGAGAGGATTAGAGGGAGTGCGGGGTGGCATGTTGTTTGTAATTTTTGGACGTGGGGGTATTATTGTCCATCCTGAAAATGTGACACCAGGCATTCACCAGTTTGCTCTTAATAGTAGAGATTTTACCATGGCCACTTAAGAACTTAAGGTAGTTAAGTATAGCCTTTTCAAGACATCTGGATCAATGCATTAGCACTTAATAAATACATAATTATCGAGACAGACTGTTAAAACTTAGTCATGGCTGCTACAGGAAAGTCACAAGACCGCTTGGTGCTGGTGCACTTTATTTCGGAGATTATATTTTTGAGTAGTAGTAGACAAATATCCTTTGTAAAAGCGCACACTATGGTGTGGTTTGGTTTGGGTCCTGATTGTGTTATTCAGGAGCTAAACCTTGACCTCGATGTAAGGGCACCTCTAGTCGTTGGGGTTCCTCAAGTCGAAATCCGCCGCTAAATAGCGCCGGATGGATGTAAATTTCGGTCTGGACGGCTCAGTTTCCCAGCAGCGAGCCTAGGAAAATCCTGACGATAGGCCGAATTCGAACGGAACATGGCGAAATACGTTCAAACTTAGCATAAATTTAGAGATATTTAACATATATAGGCGAGTTAGTACATATATAGGCCGAATTCGTAATATAAGGCCAGGGGAACATATAAATTAATCATAAAACACAGCGTTCTACATGCTGAAATGGCGGTAGAACGTTGTGTAGTCGCCGTCGTCGGAGTCATCGTCGTCCTTGGGCGGCGACTGCTGGCTGCTGCTCTGGCCGGGAGCTCCCCAACGGCTAGAACCCTGGACAGGGTCACCGGGGCGTGGAGGCGACGGCAATGGCCGGTACCATTCATTATCGATGATGTCCTCCAGCTTGATGATTGGTGCGCGGCGGCACGTGGCCGTCTCCTCCAACAGCCGGCGCTGATGCTCCGCCTCCTCCCTCTCCCATTCCTGCCTGGGCCAGGCGAGAGCCGCATCCATGGGCAGGGCGTTGTCGGCGGGGACAAGGTCGTAGCGACCTCGCGATCGCCTCGCGTATTGCGGCCTCCTCCACGGTGGCCTGCTCGGCAGCCGATGAGCGCAGATTGCACACCGTTGGGGAAATCCAAGAGGAAGTTATGATGAGCACAGTAGCAAGCTTCCCCCAGTAAGAAACCAAGGTTTAATCGACTAGAAGGGGAAAGGCGTGACTTCTGAAGGTGTTGCTAGCTGACTTGTGGCAGGGCGCACTACCGGCGTCAGCAACAATGTGGAACCTACACACAACACAACCAAAATACTTTGCCCCAACTTACAGTGAGGTTGTCAATTTCACCGGTTTGCTGAACACAAAAGGATTAAATGTATAGTGTGGAAAGATGATGATTGTTTGTAGTGGAATTAAAGAGAACAATGCTTGCAGTCAGTAAACAAAACATGATGATTGTATCAGTGTAAGAGAAAGGACCGGGGTCCACAATTCACTAGAGGTGTCTCTCCATAAAGAAAAATAACATGCCGGGTGAACAAATTACAGCTGGACAATTAACAAGATAAAGACCATACATGACAAGATGATTACTATGAGATTCGTTTGGGCATTACAACATAATACATAGACCGTAATCCAACTGCATCTATGACTAATAATCCACCTTCCGGTTATCGTCTGAACCCCTTCCAATATTAAGTTGCAAGCAAATATTGAATTAAGCAATGTGTGTAAAGTAAACAATAGAATTACCCTCGGATAAAACATTATTGTTTTGTCCCTAATAGCAACAACACATCTACAATATTAGAAGTTATTGTCACTATTCCCGAAAACTAGAGACATGAACCTACTATCGAGCATAAATACTCCCTCTTGGAGCCACAAGCATTTACTTGGCTAGAGCAACTACTAGAAATTAAGAGCATGAAAGATCACAAATAACATATGAGAAATATATAATTGATATCAACATAGTATTCAATATTCATCGGATCCCAACAAACACAACATGTAGCATTACATAAAGACGATCTTGATCATGATAGGCATCTCACAAGATCTAAACATGAGGCACGAATTGGAGAAGACAACTATCTAACTACTGTTATATACCCATAGTCTAGGGATGAACTACTCACGCGTCACTTTGAAGGCGGACATGGCGATGTAGAGGCCTCCGGTGATGATCTCCCCCTCCAGCAGGGTGCCAGGAAGAGCTTCAGAGCCCTCCTGAGCTAGGGTCTGCGATGGCGGCCGCGACAGAACTTTTCGTGGATGGAGGCTCGGGTGTTTAGGTTTTTCCCGAGATCGCGAATAAATAGGCGGAAGGGCGAGGTCGGTGAAGGCCAGGGGGGCCCACACCATGACATGGCGCAGCCAGGCCTGGGCCCTCACCATGGGGTGGTCTGGCCGTCGTGTGGCCGCCCTGGGGTTGTGTTTTGTTTAGTTTACTTTTGTCTAGTTTATTTTTGTCTAGTTTTTATTTTTCGGATGTACCCGAAAATACATAAAATTTGAAATAACCAAAAATCTAAAAAAATGTTGTTATGGAAGAACATGCTAGAACCTCTATGGAGCTATTTATAAAGTATAGAGAATCATATAAGGGTAAAGTCATGAGAGGCGTGTTACAAAAGTTGAATCAAATTGCTGAAATTTTGCTTAAACGTCATGATATAAATTGTTGCTCTGAACAGGATACTAAACATCTTAAATTCCAATGTGACTTTAGTAAAGAAGTTTTAATTGTGAACTATCATTGGAATAACTATATTCATCTTGGATTTGAAGAAGTAGAACAATTTGTCTTATTTATGGGAGCTTCTAAAATAGAATCCTTCATGTCTAAAAATTATGAAACTTGTGTTGCTTGTAATAAACTTAAAGATATGGTCTCTTCTATCCAAGATTATTGCATAGAAAATTTCAGCAATAATTATTATATCATTGATTATAAAGAGAGACTCAGTCATGCACAAGAATGTATCCACCATTTGCAGGAACCTGTGGAAGAACAAATTGCTGAACCTGAAAACTCGTTAGATGAAAAAGAGGAGGAGAGTGATGAACAAAAGGAGGAAGAATGGATTAGCTACCCATGTCTACCTTCTAATGAAAGTAACTATTTATCCCGTACACTATTTGATTGTCCCCCATGCTTACCAAAGAAGGATGAATGTTATGTTCATGTGAATTCTCTTGAAATATTTACTATGAGTAAAACTTGTGATAATAGTTATGCTCTGTTATCTATGATAATCCATGCTATTTTGATAAATCTTATGATAATCCTTTATTTGTGCCTAACTTCGAAATGCATGGTACTGAAGAGTTTTGCTTAGAAAATATTCATGATAAAGCTCTAGATGATGGTCCTATATTGGTTGATAATATTAATTGTACTACTATTTAAATTGAGATTGGAGGGGTCTTGACTTTATCTTGGAGCCCCATACCTCTTGAGAACGATCTGTCATCTTGTTAGAAAAATGTTAAAAGTGGGTTTGAATGTTTTAATCCCACTATTTTTGAGCTTGATAAAAATTATGTGTTTGTAGATCATGAAAAGCATGCTTTATGTGATAGTTATATTGTTGAGTTTATTCATGAGGCTACTGAAAATTATTATGAGAGAGGAAAATACTCTTGTTTTATCTTCCTACGCTTGTCACTCTGTTATTTGTAAATTTATTTGTGCACAAGATTCCTATGCATAGGAAGTGGGTTAGACTTAAATGTGTTTTGAATTTGCTTCTTGATGCTTCTTTTGCTTCATTTTCTATTTTTGTGAGAGCATCATTAAAACTACCAAGCCTAGCTAAAAAGCATTAAAGAAAAGCGCTTATGGGAGACAACCCATTGTTTTATTTCTGTAATTTTTATTTTGTTAAGTCTTGGAAGTTGTTACTTCTGTAATAACCTCTCATTATCATTTTTATTTCATTTTTGTGCCAAGAATAGCCTCTAATAGAAAGAAAGTAAGATTTGGGAAAGCTGTTGTCCTGAAACAGATTATGTGTTGTCACCAAAAATATTTGTATTCCCATAAATAACGTAATTTTGAGCTTCCAATTTTTGAGCATATGCCCCAGAAATATTCGTTAGTTTTGCAGTTTTTTCTATTTGAGCAACAGAGGATTTTTTAAAAAATCTATCTTTACTTGTTGTTCTGCTTTGACATATTTCTATCACCATTTGCATTTGCCTCTTGATCTTTTTATTTTTTTAGTTCTTTTGAGAGAAAGAGCTTTACAAAGAAGTTGCTACAGTAGCTAAATGTTTAATGGATGTTTGACTTATGTTAGAACTGAACCAAGTGGATTTGTTATTTTGATTGCACTAATGCTGCTAATGAAAATTGTGCGAAGTTTTGTATGAAGGAAGTTTTCAAGTGTAGGGAGAGAAGAATGATGTGATGAGATGAAGGATGGACAAAAGCTCAAGCATGGGATGCCCATGTTACCCCAATAAATATCGAAGAGGTAAGAGCGTCAAATCTTGGGGATGCCCAAGGCATCCCCTTCTTCATCAATAAAAATATCAGGTCATCTTTCTAGACGCTATATTTTTATTGCTTCATGTGCTATGTGTTGTTCTTGGAGCGTCTTTATTTTAGTTTTTAGTTTTGTTTTGTTTTGTTTGCTGCAACATATGGTTGGACCCCAACATATTTGTTTTGGAGAGAGACACACTTCGTTTTCATTCCATAGAACACTCTAGTTTTCACTCGTATTGTTATGCGAGTGTTCTCTTTTGCTAAAACTGCGTTTAGCTCTGGTTTTCCACTCGAATTTTGTTCAGAGCTTGTTGATTTTATTAGTTGGGTATGATTAGCTCTCTGGTTTTATTGATTATTATCTATGAGAGTTGTTTCAAATAAGTTGATTGGTGTTGGAGACGAGTAAAATGTTTCATGTTCATAGTGATGCAAAAGAAAGCTAGCTTGTTTAGACTGTGGCATAGACTTTGGCATGTCATGTTGGATGTTATTTTTATCATATGATTAGTAATTATTGTTATAGCATGACTTGTCTCAAATAGCTGAGAGTTCTTAATGTGCCATTGAAAGAATCATGTTTTTTTTTCATCATACAAAGCATAATATTGCGGTATTCTCCTTTGATACTTTATTGGGTTGACTTGGCACATTCTTACACCATGTTATGAATACAAACCATTCACCTAAAGCCTCTATGATCATTTAGTTTTTGACTTGTAATATCACTTTATGCTTTGATTAATAATGTTTTGTCGCTATGCATGATTATGACCATTATTGATCTCTTAGTTGGTCGCTCCCAGTTTTTTGCTAGCCTTCACCTGTAATGAGTATGAGCTCTACTCGTGCATCAAACTCCTAAAAACCAAAGTTTGCCAATTGTGCCCACCATACATACCTATATGTCGTTGCCTATTCGACGGTACTCCAGAGGAGGGATCCTCATGGAGGGAAGAAGAAGTAGGGGCCATTGGGCGGAGAGTCCTCGTGACATTGGTACGTGTAAGGGTATTTTACCCTTATCCATTATTTTGGTAACAATGACACCGTGCTAGAGTATTTGGCCTAATATGTTTATAAGGATAATCTCAGGTATTAGGCAAAGAGGCACAAATGGTGTATCAAAGGAACAAGAAGGCTAAAGGAGACCCCCCCACTTCAACAACAATCAAAAAGGAGTCTACAGCAGAAATCCGGTCTGCAGCCCGGTTGGACCGGCCCACAAACCGGCGGCCCCGGCGTGCTGTCCGGTCGACCGGTCGCCAACCGGTCGCCAACCGGGCGCCAACCGGCTCCTGGACGACGCAAAGCTGGTCCGGCCTACCGCCCAGTCAGTCGGCCTACAGACCGGCGGGTCCGGCGCACAGTCCGGTCGGCCGGTCGCCAACCGGTCGCCAACCGGGCGCCAACCGGAGGAGCCCCTGGACGACGAAAAGCAGCTCCAGTCCCTGGTCCGGTCCGACCGGCCTCTGCGCCGGGCCATCCGGTCCCTGGTCCGGTTGACCGGGTTTGTCGAAGAAAAGCTGAGGTGGCAAGTGGCCACCGGCCATATTTCGAAGAACACTATAAATAGCCCTTCTCCTACCTCTAGACAGTTAGGCACTACACTACAAGCTGTTCTTGAGCTCCTTCTCTCCTACTCCATTATTAGAAACACCAAAAGCCTTAGATCTCCCTCCTCCTCCACCCAAACTCAAATCCCTCCGGGGAAACGATAGAGGAGGACCCGATCTACCGTTCTACCAAGCCAAATCTCATTCCCCCTTGTATTCATCAAGAAGCTTGCTTCCTAGGGTTCCTTGGAAACCCTAGGTGGGCAAGAGGAGTCCGGAAGCATCCGGGCTGTGGATCTGCTCCGGGCAAGATTGTGAAGGTTTGGAAGCTACCTCAAAGTCTACCACAAGTGAGAGAGCTATTCCTTCGTGGGATAGGCTCCGGAGAATAGGGTGAGCCTTCGTGGCGCGGGAAATCCTTCGTGGGACCTCCACTCCTCCAAACGTGACGTACCTTGTTGCAAAGCAAGGGAACACGGGAATACATCCTCGTCTCCGCGTGCTATCGGTTATCTCTAACCGAACTCCTTACTTGTGATTTAACCGCCTGTGAGAGCCTTCGTGCTCGAGTTAGTTGTATCCTCATATAGGTTGCTTCACCTAGTTTGCATTAGGCTCACCTTTATATTCCGCAAAGCCTAATATTGCAAAGAAAAAATTAAAATCGTAGAAACCTATTCACCCCCCCCTCTAGGTTTACCATCTCTATACTTTCAATTGGTATCGAGCTTGGACTCTTTTTAAGGGCTTCACCGCCTTAAGAGTGAGATGGATAAACTATTCGAGGGTCTAGATGATGACTCTAACCTTTCGGTTAAAGAAATGAAATCTAGATTCTTGGCATATGATGCCGAGAAGAAGAAAAAGGAGGATGAACTACAAAGCCAAATGGCAGAAATGGCTGCCATGCTTAAGAACCTAACTGCTAGTGGAGCTCCTAGTGGGGCTTCGGGCTCTAAGGAAACTTACCATGAAGTTAACCATGACTATCCCAGAAACACCTCACCCATGCCTCATATAAACCATAGTGGGACCGTTCCCCATTTTGATGGAACTCACTTTCCACATTGGAAATCTTCTATGGAATCTCATATTCGCAGCTGCAGTGTGGAGCTATGGGAGATCATTCTTCATGGATACCGGGAGCCACAAGATCCCGTTCGGTTGACCTCCACCGAGTTCTACAACCGTTAACTCAATGCCTCCGCACGTGACAAGATTAGAAGTGGCATAAGTCGCAAGCTCCTTGATCAAGTCAATGACATCGGCTCCGCTAAAGAGTTGTGGGATCGAATTGTAGTACTCCAAGAGGGAACCGATTTGATCCAATCAGCTCTTTATGAGACCGCAAAGCAAGAGGCCCACCAGTTCATGATTCGTGAAGGAGAATCCGTGGCCGATGCCTATGCAAGGCTTGGTGCTCTTAGAGTAAGGATCAAGGGACTTGGTGTTGAGAAGCATGATGACGGTTTCGAGATGAATGAAGGATTCATAAAGTCCAAGGTCATTGCTATGATTGTTGTCAAGCAAGAAGACACCAACCTTGCACTCAACTTGCAAATCATGACCAAGAGTGCTGATCTGAACTCCGATGATCTAGTCTCCTATGTGGCCGCCAATGAAAACATGGCCAAGGCAGGAAAAAGGCTCATGGCAATGAACCGTGTTGATGAAGCCTCGCACAACCATGAAGCGTCACACAACCTTGCTCTCAAAGCTAGAGCTGACCATGGAGGAGAAGAAGAATATGTAATTGAAGAACATGAGGAGATGACTTCAACTAGTGACATCGCTACCGACTTTGCCTTCTTTGCCAAGAAGTACAAGGGAAAGTTGCCAATGCTCCTCAATGACAAGAAGAAGAAGAGAACTTGCTACAATTATGACGAAGAGAGCCACTTTGCAAATGAGTGCCCTTATGAGAAAAGGGTAGACAAGCCAAAGTTCATCAAAGGGGTCAAGCCAAGATTGAAGCCAAACCCAATCAACGATCGATACAAGAGGAACAAGGGAAGAGCCTTTGTTGGGGCCGAGTACTTGTCCGATGAAGAAGAGGAAGATGAGGAGAAGGAGGCCGGAGTGGCCGGCTTGGCTTTCTCTAAGCCCGGGTCACTCTTCACATATGACTACTCCAAGGATTACTCCACGGAGAATGATGTTGGTTCTTCCTTCATGGCAAGAACAACTCAAGATGATGACTCCGATGACTCTACCTCATCTACAATCGTTGGCTCTTGTCTTATGGCAAGAGAAACCAAGGTAATGGAACCCCCACCTTCTTTATCTAGTGTCCTTGATGATGAAGCTGAAAATCAAGAAGAATTAAATGTGCTTAAGGAACTTTACAATGTTAGATGCACCCTTCGTGGTGAAGCTCTTGTCAAATTTAATTTCTTGATGGACTCTCTCAAAGAAAAGGATGAGTCCATTGAGGAATTAGAATATCATTTGAATGATAAGGAAAGGAGATTCAATCTCCTAAGACAAGAGCTAAAAACCGAAAGGTGCATATCTCAAGGTCTTAAGCAACAAATTGAAACTTATGAACTAGATAAAGTTAAGGATCTTGAAACTATTGAAAGGGCTCAATCATTGACCCAAGAGCTTAATGCCTCAAAGGAGGAGCTTGAAGTTGCTCATGCTTCTCTCACTAGGGATCTTGACCACCTTGAAAGAGCTAACAAGCTTGTCAAGGATGAGCTCAAGAAACTTGGAATGAACCATGACCTACTCCAAGAAACCTAGTCTAAAGCTCTTGAATCAACGAATGATTCTATTGTTGATAAAGATGTTGCTAGTTCCTCCACCACCTTTACTAGTGGGCATGCTAAGCTTGTTGCGGAACATGTTGATACGTCGCAAACGTATCTATAATTTCTTATGTTCCATGCTACTTTTATTACAATACTTGAATGTTTTATACATACTTTACAGCATTATTATACATTTTCTGGCACTAACCTATTAACAAGATGCCGAAGTGCCAGTTGCTGTTTTCGGCTGTTTTTGGTTTCAGAAATCCTAGTAAGGAAATATTCTCCGAATTGGGCGAAATCAACGCCCAGGGGCCTATTTTTACACGAAGCTTCCAGAAGACCGAAAGGGGGACGAAGTGGGGCCACGAGGCGCCGACACAACAGGGCGGCGCGGCCTGGCCCCTGGCCGCGCGGCCCTGGTGTGTGGGGCCCTCGTGCCGCCACTTGACCTACCCTTCCGCCTACTTAAAGCCTCCGTCGCGAAACCCCCTGTATCGAGAGCCACGATACGGAAAACCTTCCATAGACGCCGCCGTCGCGAATCCCATCTCGGGGATTCAGAGATCGCTCTCCGGCACCCTGCCGGAGAGGGGAATCATCACCGGAGGGGCTCTACATCATCATGCCCGCCTCCGGATTGATGCGTGAGTAGTTCATCCTTGGACTATGGGTCCATAGCAGTAGCTAGATGGTTGTCTTCTCCGCTTGTGCTTTCATTGTTATAGATCTTGTGAGCTGCCTAACATGATCAAGATCATCTATTTGTAATACTACATGTTGTGTTTGGCGAGATCCGATGAATAGAGAATACTATGTTAAGTTGATTATCAATCTATCATATATGTGTTGTTTACGTTCTTGCATGCTCTCCGTTGCTAGTAGAGGCTCTGGCCAAGTTGATACTTGTAACTCCAAGAGGGAGTAATTATGCTCGATAGTGGGTTCATGCCTCCATTGAATCTGGGACAAGTGACGTGAAAGTTCTAAGGTTGTGGATGTGTTGTTGCTACTAGGGATAAAACATTGATGCTTTGTCTAAGGATATTTGTGTTGATTACATTACGCACCATACTTAATGCAATTATCTCGTTGTTTACAACTTAATACCGGAAGGGGTTCGGATGATAACCTCGAAGGTGGATTATTTAGGCATAGATGCATGCCGGATAGCGGTCTATGTACTTTGTCGTAATGCCCTGATTAAATCACATAGTAATCATCGTTGATATGTATTGAATCTTTATTTGTCAATTGCTTGCCCGTAATTTGTTCACCCAACATGTTAGTTATCTTATTGGAGAGACACCTCTAGTGAACTGTGGACCCCGGTCCATTCTTTTACATCTGAATACATTCTACTCGCTTTTATCGTTCTTTGCAAACAAACACCATCTTCCACTCGATACGCTTAATCCTTTGTTTTCAGCAAGTCTGGTGAGATTGACAACCTCACCGTTACGTTGGGGCAAAGTACTTTGATTGTGTTGTGCAGGTTCCACGTTGGCGCCGGTTTCCACCGGTGTTGCGCCGCACTACATTCCTCCACCAACAACCTTCACGTGCTTCTTGGCTCCTACTGGTTCGATAACCTTGGTTTCTTTCTGAGGGAAAACTTGCTGCTGTGCGCATCACACCTTCCTCTTGGGGTTCCCAACGGACGTGTACATCTACGCGCATCACATGTTCGTTTACAAGAGGAACTATCTTTGCATGTTGAGACCAACACATATCTTGAATCTTTGGTAACCAAATATGGTCTCAACTATTATCCTAATAAATCGGCTTGTGAGCAAGCAACTACTCTTGAGGAGAATGTTAGGTTGAAGAAAGAACTTGCCAAGTTCACCACAACCAAGAATAAGATGGGATTGGATGACCTCTTGAGTAAGCAAAGGTCAAACAATCAAAAGTATGGACTTTGGTATGATCCCAAGCCCTACAAGAAGAACAACTACAAGAAAGAGAAGCCCGCTCAAGAAAAGAACAAGAAGGTCAGTAATGATAGCAAAGCCCCAAAGGGCAAAGCCACTAGTGGTGACCGCACGGGTCCAAACAATCACTATGCTTTATTTGTTGATTATTATGGTGATGTTTATGCTAACTATGTTGGTCCTCGTAATGGCTATCCTTATAGAGGGTACTCGATTTGGGTACTGATGTCTACTCATGCTTCTTTTCCTGTAGACAATGTTGGGCCTCCAAGAGCAGAGGTTTGTAGAACAGCAGCAAGTTTTCCCTTAAGTGGATCACCCAAGGTTTATCGAACTCAGGGAGGAAGAGGTCAAAGATATCCCTCTCAAGCAACCCTGCAATCACGATACAAGAAGTCTCTTGTGTCCCCAACACACCTAATACACTTGTCAGATGTATAGGTGCACTAGTTCGGCGAAGAGATAGTGAAATAAAAGTAGTATGGATGTATATGAGTGGTAATAGTAATCTGAATAAAATATGGCAGCGAGTAAACATGCAACAAAACAGTAAATAAGCGGTGTTTGCAGTATTGGAAACAAGGCCTAGGGATCATACTTTCACTAGTGGACACTCTCAACATTGATCGCATAATAAACAACTCTTTCTCATATGTGCTACATACACTCTTGTTTGATAATGAACACCATTCGTTGCGTAGGATTACACGAACCCTCAATGCCGGAGTTAACAAGCTCCACAACATTCGATATTCATGTTTAAGTAACCTTAGAGCATAATAGATCTTTGCAAAATAGACCGAGTACTAACATAGCATACACACTGTCACCTTTACACTATGAAGGGGGAATAAATCACATCAATACTATCATAGCGATAATCAACTCCATAACCTACAAGAGATTATGATCGTAATCTACGACAAGAACTACACGATGCACACACTCGTCACCATTACACCATGCAGGGAGGAATAGACTACTTTAATAACATCACATGAGTAGCACATAGACTAGTAGCGATACAAAGCACATTGCAATCATAAAGAGATATAAATAAGCACTTCACTATGCCATTCATAACGGTGAATAAGTATTCCGTGAAATATAGCCTAAGAGACCCACACGATGCACACACTCGTCACCTTTACACACGTGGGACAAGGAGTCTCCGGAGATCACATAAGTAAAATCCACTTGACTAGCATAATGACATCTAGATTACAAGCATCATCATATGAATCTCAATCATGTAAGGCAGCTCATGAGATTATTGTATTGAAGTACATGGGAGAGAGATTAACCACATAGCTACCGGTACAGCCCCGAGCCTCGATGGAGAACTACTCCCTCCTCATGGGAGACAGCGAGCGGTGATGAAGATGGCGGTGGAGATGGCAGCGGTGTCGATGGAGAAGCCTTCCGGGGCACTTCCCCGTCCCGGCGGCGTGCCGGAACAGAGACTCCTGTCCCCCAGATCTTGGCTTCGCGATGGCGGCGGCTCTGGAACTTTTCTCGTACCGTGGCTTATTCGTATCGGGGTTTTAGGTCAGGGAGCTTATATAGGCGAAAGGGGGGCCTCGGAGGGGCCCTGGTGGGGCCAGACAACAGGGGGGCGCGCCCCCCCTGGGCCGCGCCGCCACCATGTGTGGTGGGCCTGTGGCCCCCCTCTGGCGACTCTCGGGTGTTCTGGAAGCTTCGTGGAATTTTAAGACTCTAGGCGTTGATTTCGTCCAATTCCGAGAATATTTCCTTACTAGGATTTCTGAAACCAAAAACAGCAGAAAACAGGAACTGGCACTTCGGCATCTCGTCAATAGGTTATTTCCGGAAAACGCATCAAAACGATATAAAGTGTGAACAAAACATGTAGGTATTGTCATAAAACAAGCATGGAGCATCAGAAATTATAGATACGTTGGAGACGTATCAGCATCCCCAAGCTTAGTTCCTACTCGCCCTCGAGTAGGTAAATGATAACACAAATAATTTCTGAAGTGACATGCTACCATCATAATCTTGATCAACATTATTGTAAAGCATATGACATGAATGGAGTGATTCAAAGCAATGATCTATAGTTTGCCAACAAGTAGATAACATATAGCAAAACTTTTCATGAATAGTACTTTCAAGACAAGCATCAAAAAGTCTTGCATAAGAGTTAACTCATAAAGCAATAAATTCAAAGTAAAGGCATCGAAGCAACACAAAGGAAGATATAAGTTTCAGCAGTTTCTTTCAACTTTCAACATGCATATCTCATGGATAATGGTCAACACAGAGTAATTAATATGATGAATGCAAATAAGCAAGTATGTAAGAATCAATGCACAGTTGACACAAGTGTTTGCTTCTAAGATGGAAGGAAATAGGTAAACTGACTCAACAATAAAGTAAAAGATAGGCCCTTCGCAGAGGGAAGCATGGATTAAATCATGTGCTAGAGCTTTTCAAGTTTTGAAATCATATAGAGAGCATAAAAGTAAAATTTTGAGAGGTGTTTGTTGTTGTCAACGAATGGTAATGGGTACTCTAACTACCTTATCAACCAGACTTTCAAGAGCGGCTCCCATGAAGGACGTTATCTCTACCAGCAAGGTAGATCATCCCTCTTCTCTTTTGTTTACACATGTACTTTAGTTTTATTTATTAGATGACACTCCCCCAACCTTTGCTTACACAAGCCATGGCTAACCGAATCCTCGGGTGCCTTCCAACATTCACATACCATGGAGGAGTGTCTATTTGCAAATTTAAGTTGCTTACTGATAAATCAGAGCAAAACATGTGAAGAGAATTATTAATGCAAGTTAATTAATTGGGGCTGGGAACCCCATTGCCAGCTCTTTTTGCAAAATTATTGGATAAGCGGATGAACCACTAGTCCATTGTGAAAGTCTGTCAAAAGTAAATGACAAGATTGAAAGATAAAATACCACATACTTCCTCATGAGCTATAAAACATTGACACAAATAAGAGATAATAGCTTTTGAATTGTTTAAAGGTAGCACATGAAGTATTTACTTGGAATGGCAGGAAATACCACATAGTAGGTAGATATGGTGGACTCAAATGGCATAGGTTTTGGCTCAAGGTTTTGGATGCACGAGAAGCATTTCCTCTCAGTACAAGGCTTTGGCTAGCAAGGTTGTTTGAAGCAAACACAAGTATAAACCGGTACAGACAAAACTTACATAAGAACATATTGCAAGCATTATAAGACTCTACACTCGTCTTCCTTGTTGCTCAAACACTCTTACCGAGAAAATATCTAGACCTTAGAGAGACCAATCATGCAAACCAAATTTCAACAAGCTCTACGGTAGTTCTCCACTACTAGATTTAACTACATGATGCAAGAGCTTAAACATGATTTATAAGAGCTCAAAACAATTGCCAAGTATCAAATTATTCAAGACCATATGAAGCATTTTCTGATTCCAACCAAATAGAAACAAGTGAAGCGATCAACTTTCGCCCTTGAACATTAAAAGAATAAACGAAGAACACTAGTGTTCATATGAAAAAGCGGAGCGTGTCTCTCTCCCACACAAGGATGAACTTATGAAAATAACAAAATGAAAATAAAAGCACACAGACGCTCCAAGTAAAGTACATAAGATGTGATGGAATAAAAATATAGTTTCACTAGAAGTGACCTGATAAGTTGTCGATGAAGAAGGGGATGCCTTGGGCATCCCCAAGCTTAGATGCTTGAGTCTTCTTAAAATATACAGGGGTGAACCACCGGGGCATCCCCAAGCTTAAACCTTTCACTCTTCTTGATCATAGTATATCATCCTCTTCTATTGACCCTTGAAAACTTCCTCCACACCAAACTTCAAGCAAACTCATTAGAGGGTTAGTGCATAATAAAAAATTCACATGTTCAGAGGTGACACAATCTTTCTTAGCACTTCTGGACATTGCACAAAGCTTCTGAAAGTTAATGGAACAAAGAAACTCATTCAACATAGCAAAAGCGGCAATGCGAAATAAAAGGCAGAATCTGTCAAAACAGAACAGTCCGTAAAGACGAATTTGGCAGGGGCACTTAACTTGCTCAAATGGAAAAACTCAAAAATAATGAAAGTTGCGTACATATCTGAGGATCACACACGTAAATTTTCAGATTTTTCTGAGTTACCTACAGAGACTTCTGCGCAAATTCGTGACAGACAGCAAATCTGTTTCTGCGCAGCAATCCAAATCTAGCATCAACTTTACCATAGAGATTTTACTTGGAACAAAAACATGATAAGGAGAGGTTGCTACAGTAGTAAACAACTTCCAAGACTCAACAAAACAGTAGCAAAATAAACACATGGGTTATCTCCCAAGAAGTTCTTTCTTTATATCCATTAAGATGGGCTCAACAATTTTAATGATACTCTCGCGAGAATTAAGATTTGAAGCAAAAGAGAACATCAAGAAGCAAATTCAAAGCACATTTAAGCCTAACCCACTTCCTATGAAAAGGAATCTTGTACACAAATAAATTCATGAAGAACAAAGTGGTAAGCATAGAAAAGCAACACAAGCGCAATTTCAAGATTTTCAACATAAAGAGGGGAAACTTAATATTATTAAGATGCATATAACCATGTTTACCTCTCTCATAATAACTTTCAGTAGCATCATGAACAAATTCAACAATATAACTATCACATGAAACATTCTTGTCATGAGCCACATGCATAAAATTATTACTCTCCACATAAGCATAATCAATTTTATTAGTTGTAGTGGGAGCAAATTCAACAAAGTAGCTATCATTATTATTCTCATCAAGTGTAGGAGGCATAGTATAGTCATAATAAAATTTACTCTCCATAGTAGGCGGCAACAAAAGACCACTATCATTGTAATCATCATAAATAGGAGGCAAAGTATCATCAAAGAAAATTTTCTCCTCAATGCTTGGGGGACTAAAAATATCATGCTCATCAAAACCAGCTTCCCCAAGCTTAGAATTTTCCATATCATTAGCAACAATGGTGTTCAAAGCGTTCATACTAATATCATTGCTACTAGCATGCAAATAAGATTCCATAGGTTTTTTAATTTTCGCAGCAAACAATCCATGTCTTAACTCAGGAAATAGAATAAGAAGCTCATTGTTACTTTCCATTATGCCTAACTAGTGTAAACAAGAAACCAAAAGATGCAATTGCAGGATCTAAAGGAAATAGCTTCGAGTACTTACAACGGCGCCGGAAAATAGCTTAGTAGCCGAGATCCGGAGTGTGAGCACCTTTTAACTTTCCTCCCCGGCAACGGCGCCAGAAAATAGCTTGCTGTCCACAACTGGCGCGTGGTTGACGTGGGAGGTTTGATGGCGATTGACGGGCTTGATGGAGTGTCTTGATTCGTTCCCCGGCAACGGCGCCAGAAAATAGCTTCATGTCTACTCACGCTTCTTTTCCTGTAGACAGTGTTGGGCCTCCAAGAGCAGAGGTTTGTAGAACAGACAGCAAGTTTTCCCTTAAGTGGATCACCCAAGGTTTATCGAACTCGGGGAGGAAGAGGTCAAAGATATCCCTCTCAAGCAACCCCGCAATCACGATACAAGAAGTCTCTTGTGTCCCCAACACACCTAATACACTTGTCAGATGTATAGGTGCACTAGTTCGGCGAAGATATAGTGAAATACAAGTAGTATGGATGTATATGAGTGGTAATAGTAATCTGAATAAAATATGGTAGCGAGTAAACATGCAACAAAACAGTAAATAAGCGGTGTTTGCAGTATTGGAAACAAGGCCTAGGGATCATACTTTCACTAGTGGACACTCTCAACATTGATCGCATAATAAACAACTCTTTCTCATATGTGCTACATACACTCTTGTTTGTTAATGAACACCATTCGTTGCGTAGGATTACACGAACCCTCAATGCCGGAGTTAACAAGCTCCACAACATTCGATATTCATGTTTAAGTAACCTTAGAGCATAATAGATCTTTGCAAAATAGACCGAGTACTAACATAGCATACACACTATCACCTTTACACTATGAAGGGGGAATAAATCACATCAATACTATCATAGCGATAATCAACTCCATAACCTACAAGAGATTATGATCATAATCTACGACAAGAACTACACGATGCACACACTGTCACCATTACACCATGCAGGAGGAATAGACTACTTTAATAACATCACATGAGTAGCACATAGACTAGTAGCGATACAAAGCACATTGCAATCATAAAGAGATATAAATAAGCACTTCACTATGCCATTCATAACAATGAATAAGTATTCTGTGAAATATAGCCTAAGAGACCCACACGGTGCACACACTGTCACCTTTACACACGTGGGACAAGGAGTCTCCGGAGATCACATAAGTAAAATCCACTTGACTAGCATAATGACATCTAGATTACAAGCATCATCATATGAATCTCAATCATGTAAGGCAGCTCATGAGATTATTGTATTGAAGTACATGGGAGAGAGATTAACCACATAGCTACCGGTACAGCCCCGAGCCTCGATGGAGAACTACTCCCTCCTCATGGGAGACAGCAGCGGTGATGAAGATGGCGGTGGAGATGGCAGCGGTGTCGATGGAGAAGCCTTCCGGGGCACTTCCCCGTCCCGGCGGCGTGCCGGAACGGAGACTCCTGTCCCCCGGATCTTGGCTTCACGATGGCGGCGGCTCTGGAACTTTTCTCGTACCGTGGCTTATTCGTATCGGGGTTTTAGGTCAGGGAGCTTATATAGGCGAAAGGGGAGCCTCGGAGGGGCCCTGGTGGGGCCAGACAACAGGGGGGCGCCCCCCCTGGGCCGCGCCGCCACAATGTGTGGTGGGCCTGTGGCCCCCCTCTGGTGACTGATGTCTACGGGTGCTTCTATTCTTGTAGACAGTGTTGGGCCTCCAAGAGCAGAGGTTTGTAGAACAGCAGCAAGTTTCCCTTAAGTGGATCACCCAAGGTTTATCGAACTCACGAGGGAGGAAGAGGTCAAAGATATCCCTCTCATGCAACCACCGCAATCACAAAGCAAGAAGTCTCTTGTGTCCCCAACACACCTAATACACTTGTCAGATGTATAGGTGCACTAGTTCGGCGAAGAGATAGTGAAATACAAGTAGTATGGATGTATATGAGTGGCAATAGCAATCTGAATAAAATATGGCAGCAAGTAAACATGCAGTAGAACAGTAAATAAACGGTGTTTGCAGTATTGGAAACAAGGCCTAGGGATCATACTTTCACTAGTGGACACTCTCAACATTGATCGCATAATAAATACTTCTTCTCATATGTGCTACATACACTCTTGTTTGATAATGAACATCATTCGTTGCGTAGGATTACACGAACCCTCAATGCCGGAGTTAACAAGCTCCACAACATTCGATATTCATGTTTAAGTAACCTTAGAGCATAATAGATCATTGCAAAATAAACCAAGAACTAACATAGCGCACACACTGTCCACATTACACTATGAAGGAGGAATAGATCACATCAATACTATCATAATGACAATTAACTCCACAATCTACAAGAGATCATGATCATAGCCTACGACAAGAACCACCCGTGCACACACTAGTCACCTTTACACCATGCAGGAGGAATAGACTACTTTAATAACATCACATGAGTAGCACACAACTAGTAGCGATACAAAGCTCATCATATGAATCTCAATCATGTAAAGCAGCTCATTGATACGCGTAGATGCACACGTCCGTTGGGAACCCCAAGTGGAAGGTATGATGCGTATAGAAGCAAGTTTCCCTCAGTATGAAACCAAGGTTTAATCGAACCAGTAGGAGCCAAGAAGCACGTTGAAAGTTGATGGTGGCGAAATGTGATGCGGCGCAACAACAGGGATTCCGGCGCCAACGTGGAACCTGCACAACAAAACCAAAGTACTTTGCCCCAACGAAACAGTGAGGTTGTCAATCTCACCGGCTTTCTGTAACAAAGGATTAAACGTATCGAGTGGAAGATGATTGTTTGCAAGAAAATAGTAAAACACAATTGCAGTAGATTGTATGCTATGTAAAGAATAGGACCGGGGTCCACAGTTCACTAGAGGTGTCTCTCCCATAAGATAAAAGCATGTTGGGTGAACAAATTACAGTCGGGCAATTGACAAATAGAGAAGGGCATAACAATGCATATACATGATATGATAAATATAGTGAGATTTAATTGGGCATTACGACAAAGTACATAGACCGCCATCCAACTCGCATCTATGCCTAAAAAGTCCACCTTCAGAGTTATCATCCGAACCCCATTCGGTATTAAGTTGCAAAGCAACGAGACAATTGCATTAAGTATGGTGCGTAATGTAATCGACAACTACATCCTTAGACATAGAATCAATGTTTTATCCCTAGTGGCAACATGCACATCACAACCTTAGAACTTTTCGTCACCTGTCCCAGGTGTCAATGAAGGCATGAACCCACTATCGAGCATAAATACTCCCTCTTGGAGTTAAGAGTACAAACTTGGCCAGAGCCTCTACTAATAACGGAGAGCATGCAAGATCATAAACAACACATAAACAATAGATTGATAATCACCATAACATAGTATTCTCTATCCATCGAATCCCGACAAACACAACATATAGTATTACAGATAGATGATCTTGATCATGTTAGGCAGCTCACAAGATCCAACAATGAAGCACAACAAGGAGAAGACGACCATCTAGCTACTGCTATGGACCCATGGTCCAGGGGTGAACTACTCACTCATCACTCCGGAGGCGATCATGGCGATGAAGAGTCCTCCGGGAGATGAATCCCCTCTCCGGCAGGGTGCCGGAGGCGATCTCCCGAATCCCCCGAGATGGGATTCGCGGCGGCGGCGTCTCCGGAAGGTTTTCCGTATCGTGGCTCTCGGTACTCGGGGTTTTCGCGACGGAGGCTTTAAGTAGGCGGAAGGGCAACGCGGGGGCCACACGAGGGCCCCACACCCTAGGTCGGCGCGGCCGGGGCCTAGGCCGCGCCGCCCTATGGTGTCGGCGCCTCGTGGCCCCACTTCCTTCCCTCTTCGGTCTTCCGGAAGCTCCGTGCAAAAATAGGACCCCGGGCGAAGATTTCGTCCAATTCCGAGAATATTTCCTTACTAGGATTTCGAAACCAAAAACAGCAGAAAACAGACAATCGGCTCTTCGGCATCTTGTTAATAGGTTAGTTCCAGAAAATGCATAAATATGACATATAATGTACATAAAACATGTAGGTATCATCAATAAAGTAGCATGGAACATAAGAAATTATCGATACGTCGGAGACGTATCAGCATCCCCAAGCTTAGTTCTGCTCGTCCCGAGCAGGTAAAACGATAACAAAGATAATTTCTGAAGTGACATGCCATCATAATCTTGATCATACTATTTGTAAACATATGT
Source organism: Lolium rigidum (assembly GCF_022539505.1). Taxonomy (NCBI): domain Eukaryota; kingdom Viridiplantae; phylum Streptophyta; class Magnoliopsida; order Poales; family Poaceae; genus Lolium; species Lolium rigidum. The sequence goes on along the minus strand of NC_061514.1, from coordinate 61,304,798 downwards.
AATGAATGCAGCGATCAAAACAAAGGTAATGACATGAGTAAACAAGTGAATCATATGACAAAGACTTTTCATGAATAGTACTTCAAGACAAGCATCATCAAGTCTTGCATAAGAGTTAACTCATAAAGCAATAAATCAAAGTAAAGGTGTTGAAGCAACACAAAGGAAGATTAAGTTTCAGCGGTTGCTTTCAACTTATAACATGTATATCTCATGGATATTGTCAACATAAAGTAATATAATAAGTGCAATATGCAAGTATGTAGGAATCAATGCACAGTTCACACAAGTGTTTGCTTCTTAGGTGGAAGGAGATAGGTAAACTGACTCAACAATAAAAGTAAAAGAAAGGTCCTTCAAAGAGGAAAGCATCGATTGCTGTATTTGTGCTAGAGCTTTTATTTTGAAAACATGAAACAATTTTGTCAACGGTAGTAATAAAGCATATGAGTTATGTAAATTATATCTTACAAGTTGCAAGCCTCATGCATAGTATACTAATAGTGTCCGCACCTCGTCCTACTTAGCTTGGACTACCGGATCTTTGCATGCCATGTTTCAACCAAGTGTCACAAAGGGGTACCTCCATGCCGCTCGTACAAAGGTCTAAGGAGAATGCTCGCATTTTGGATTTCTCGCTTTTGATTATTCTCAACTTAGACATCCATACCGGGACAACATGGACAACAGATAATGGACTCCTCTTAAATGCGTAAGCATGTAACAATGATTATTGTTCTCATATGAGATTGAGGATATATGTCCAAAACTGAAACTTCAACCATGATTCATGGCTTTAGTTAGCGGCCCAATGTTCTTCTCTAACAATTTTGCATGCTCCAACCACTAAAATGATAGATCCTTCGGACAAGACGGACATGCATAGCAACTCACATGATATTCAACAATAGTTGATGGCGTTCCCTGAAGCATGGTTATCGCACAACAAGCAACTTAATAAAAGATAAAGTGCATAAGTACATATTCAATACTACGATAGTTTTTAAGGCTATTTTGTCCCATCAGCTATATATTGCAAAGGTGAATGATGGAATTTTAAAGGTAGCACTCAAGCAATTTACTTTGGAATGGCGGAGAAATACCATGTAGTAGGTAGGTATGGTGGACACAAATGGCATAGTAGTTGGCTCAAGGATTTTGGATGCATGAGAAGTATTCCCTCTCGATACAAGGTTTAGGCTAGCAAGGTTATTTGAAGCAAACTCAAGGATGAACCGGTGCAGCAAAACTCACATAAAATACATATTGTAAACATTATAAGACTCTACACCGTCTTCCTTGTTGTTCAAAACTCAATACTAGATATTATCTAGACCTTAGAGAGACCAATTATGCAAACCAAATTTTAGCAAGTTCTATGTATTTCTTCATTAATGGGTGCAAAGTATATGATGCAAGAGCTTAAACATGAGCACAACAATTGCCAAGTATCACATTATCCAAGACATTTTAGAATTACTACATGTAGCATTTTCCAATTCCAACCATATAACAATTTAACGAAGAAGAAACTTCGCCTTGAACATTATGAGTAAAGCCTAAGGACATATTTGTACATATGCAACAGCGGAGCGTGTCTCTCTCCCACAAAGTGAATGCTAGGATCCATTTTATTCAAACAAAAACAAAAACAAACCGACGCTCCAAGTAAAGAACACAAGATGTGATTGAATAAAAATATAGTTTCAGGGGAGGAACTCGATGATGTTGTCGATGAAGAAGGGGATGCCTTGGGCATCCCCAAGCTTAGACGCTTGAGTCTTCTTAAAATATGCAGGGGTGAACCACGGGGGCATCCCCAAGCTTAGAGCTTTCACTCCTCTTGATCATAGTATATCATACTCCTCTCTTGATCCTTGAAAACTTCCTTCACACCAAACTTCAAGCAAACTCATTAGAGGGTTAGTGCACAATTAATAATTCACACATTCAGAGGTGACACAAACATTATTTACACTTCTGGACATAGCATAAAGCTACTGGACATTAATGGATCAAAGAAATGAATCCAACATAGCAAAAGAGGCAATGCGAAATAAAAGGCAGAATCTGTCAAAAACAGAACAGTCCGTAAAGACGAATTTAAAGCTGGCACCAGACTTGCTCAAATGGAAAAACTCAAAACTAATGAAAGTTGCGTACATATCTGAGGATCACGCTCATAAATTGGCAGATTTTTTAGAATTTTCTACAGAGAACTGTGCCTAGATTCGTGACAGACAGCAATGCTGTTTCTGCGCAGCGATCCCAAATATAACATCAACTTTGACATAGAAACTTTACTTGGCACAAAAACATGATAAGGAGAGGTTGCTACAGTAGTAAACAACTTCCAAGACTCAACAAAACAAAAAATTGCTGTAGTAAAAACATGGGTTGTCTCCCATAAGCGTTTTTCTTTAACGCCTTTCAGCTAGGCGCAGAAAGTGCAAATCAAGTAACATCAAGAGTAGAAGCATCAACATTATTTTTCTTGCAAACACAACTTGTTGCAGAGGGTACTTTAGGTGCTCCATTATCTAAATTTTCTATGGTGGTGCTAGGGGTTTTATAAATTTTAGGCCTATAATAATTCTTTTGTTTAGGCACTTTAGAGGCGTACATGAATTTTTGCTCTTTACCCACATAAGCTTTCTCATTATACTTGAGAGAAGAAAAGGTTGAACCCAAGGTTCCGATAGCTTTTTCAAGTTCATCAATCCTATTGGTTTGATTATCATGGACAACACAAGTTCCTAGGACACTAATTCTTTCATCAATTCCTCCTAAGGATTTATCAAGTTCGTAATTTTTATCAAATAACATTTCCAATTTAGTTTCAACACTTGAAAAAAATTTCTCTATGGTTTCCAATTTTTTCATAACATCTTCAAGAGAGATTTCAATTTTAACTTCATTAACAGGTGGTATTCCAACTAGACTCTCAATGATGCAACTAGCTTCTAAAGCGGGAGTACCTAGGAAATTGCCTCCCGAAAGAGTATCAAGAACATACCTATTCCAACTAGATAAACCAACATAAAAGTTCCTAAGAAGGATAGTGGTGGAGTGTTTCTTAATGCACCTATGATGAGCATTACTAATTCTATACCAAGCATCCTTAAAACTTTCTCCACCTTGTTGCTTAAAAGAACGAACTTCAACTTCAGGATTACTCATTTTAGTAGCAATAAAGTAAACTAGGCAAACAAAATAAAGACGAGTAACTAATTTTTTTGTGTTTTTGATATAGAGAGCAAGACAATAAATAAAGTAAAACTAGCAACTAATTTTTGTGTGTTTTGTTTAGGTGCAGCAAACAAAGTAGTAAATAAAATAAAGCAAGACAAAAACAAAGTAAAGAGATTGAGAAGTGGAGACTCCCCTTGCAGCGTGTCTTGATCTCCCCGGCAACGGCGCCAGAAAACAGGCTTGATACGCGTAGATGCACACGTCCGTTGGGAACCCCAAGTGGAAGGTATGATGCGTATAGAAGCAAGTTTCCCTCAGTATGAAACCAAGGTTTAATCGAACCGAGTAGGAGCCAAGAAGCACGTTGAAGGTTGATGGTGGCGAAATGTGATGCGGCGCAACAACAGGGATTCCGGCGCCAACGTGGAATCTGCACAACAAAACCAAAGTACTTTGCCCCAACGAAATAGTGAGGTTGTCAATCTCACCGGCTTGCTGTAACAAAGGATTAAACATATCGAGTGGAAGATGATTGTTTGCAAGAAAATAGTAAAACACAATTGCAGTAGATTGTATGCTATGTAAAGAATAGGACCGGGGTCCACAGTTCACTAGAGGTGTCTCTCCCATAAGATAAAAGCATGTTGGGTGAACAAATTACAGATCGGGCAATTGACAAATAGAGAAGGGCATAACAATGCATATACATGATATGATAAATATAGTGAGATTTAATTGAGCATTACGACAAAGTACATAGACCGCCATCCAACCGCATCTATGCCTAAAAAGTCCACCTTCGAGGTTATCATCCGAACCCCATTCGGTATTAAGTTGCAAAGCAACGGACAATTGCATTAAGTATGGTGCGTAATGTAATCGACAACTACATCCTTAGACATAGAATCAATGTTTTATCCCTAGTGGCAACAAGCACATCACAACCTTAGAACTTTCACGTCACCGTCCCGAGTGTCAATGAAGGCATGAACCCACTATCGAGCATAAATACTCCCTCTTGGAGTTAAGAGTACAAACTTGGCCGAGCCTCTACTAATAACGGAGAGCATGCAAGATCATAAACAACACATAAACAATAGATTGATAATCACCATAACATAGTATTCTCTATCCATCGGATCCCGACAAACACAACATATAGTATTACGGATAGATGATCTTGATCATGTTAGGCAGCTCACAAGATCCAACAATGAAGCACAACAAGGAGAAGACGACCATCTAGCTATCGCTATGGACCCATGGTCCAGGGGTGAACTACTCACTCATCACTCCGGAGGCGATCATGGCGATGAAGAGTCCTCCGGGAGATGAATCCCCTCTCCGGCGAGGGTGCCGGAGGCGATCTCCCGAATCCCCCGAGATGGGATTCGCGGCGGCGGCGTCTCCGGAAGGTTTTCCGTATCGTGGCTCTCGGTACTCGGGGTTTTCGCGACGGAGGCTTTAAGTAGGCGAAAGGGCAACGCGGGGGCCACACGAGGGCCCCACACCCTAGTTCGGCGCGGCCGGGGCACTGGGCCGCGCCGCCCTATGGTGTCGGCGCCTCGTGGCCCCACTTCCTTCCCTCTTCGGTCTTCCGGAAGCTCCGTGCAAAAATAGGACCCCGGGCGAAGATTTCGTCCAATTCCGAGAATATTTCCTTACTAGGATTTCGAAACCAAAAACAGCAGAAACGACAGAATCGGCTCTTCGGCATCTTGTTAATAGGTTAGTTCCAGAAAATGCATAAATATGACATATAATGTACATAAAACATGTAGGTATCATCAATAAAGTAGCATGGAACATAAGAAATTATCGATACGTCGGAGACGTATCACTCATGAGATCATTGTCTTGAAGTACATAGGAGAGAGATTAACCACATAGCTACCGGTACATCCCCGAGCCTCGATGGAGAACTACTCCCTCCTCATGGGAGCAGCAGCGGTGATGAAGATGGCGGTGGAGATGGCAGCGGTGTCGATGGAGAAGCCTTCCGGGGGCACTTCCCCGTCCTGGCGGCATGCTGGAACAGAGACTCCTGTCCCCCAGATCTTGGCTTCGCGATGGCGGCGGCTCTGGAAGGTTTCTGTGGGTTTCGTCCAACGTAATAGGGTTTTCGCGACAGAGGCTTTAAATAGGCGGAAGGGCAGCCTCGGAGGGGGCCTGGGGCCACCACACCATAGGGCGGCGCGGCCCCCCCTCTGGACGCGCCAGGGTGTGGTGTGGGCCCCCCAGGGCTTCCCTCTGGCGGCTCTCGGGTGTTCTGGATGGTTCCGGGAAAAATAGGAACCTGGGCGTTGATTTCGTCCGATTCCGAGAATATTTCGTTACTAGGATTTACGAAACCAAAAACAGCAGAAAACGAGAACCGGCACTTCGGCATCTTGTTAATAGGTTAGTTCCGTAAAATGCGTAAATACGACATATAATGTGCATAAAACATGTAGGTATCATCAATAAAGTAGCATGGAACATAAGAAATTATCGATATGTTGGAGACGTATCGGCATCCCCAAGCTTAGTTCTCGCTCGTCCCGAGCAGGTAAAACGATAACAAAGATAATTTCGAAGTGACATGCCATCATAATCTTGATCATACTATTTGTAAACATATGTAATGAATGCAGCGATCAAAACAATGGTAATGACATGAGTAAACAACTGAATCATAAAGCAAAGACTTTTCATGAATAGTACTTCAAGACAAGCATCAATAAGTCTTGCATAAGAGTTAACTCATAAAGCAATAAATCGAAGTAAAGGCATTGAAGCAACACAATGGAAGATCAAGTTTCAGCGGTTGCTTTCAACTTGTAACATGTATATCTCATGGATAGTTGTCAATGCAAAGTAATATAACAAGTGCAATATGCAAGTATGTAGGAATCAATGCACAGTTCACACAAGTGTTTGCTTCTTAAGGTGGAGAGAGATAGGTGAACTGACTCAACAAAAAGGTAAAAGAATGGTCCTTCAAAGAGGAAAGCATCGATTGCTATATTTGTGCTAGAGCTTTGGTTTTGAAAACATAAAGAGAGCATAAAAGTAAAATTTTGAGAGGTGTTTGTTGTTGTCAACGAATGGTAGTGGGCACTCTAACTACCTCATCAACCAGACTTTCAAGAGCGGCTCCCATGAAGGACGTTATCTCTACCAGCAAGGTAGATCATCCCTCTTCTCTTTTGTTTACACATGTACTTTAGTTTAGTTTTTCTTTATTTATGGATGACACTCCTCCCAACCTTTTTCTTACACAAGTCATGGCAACCCGAATCCTCGGGTGCCTTCCAACATTCACATACCATGGAGGAGTGTCTATTTGCAAATTTAAGTTGCTTACTGATAGATCAGAGCAAAACATGTGAAGAGAATTATTAATGCAAGTTAATTAATTGAGGCTGGGAACCTCATTGCCGACTCTTTTTGCAAAATTATTGGATAAGCGGATGAAGCCACTAGTCCATTGTGAATGTCTCGTCAAAAGTAAATGACAAGATCGAAAGATAAAACACCACATACTTCCTCATGAGCTATAAAACATTGACACAAATAAGAGGTAATAACTTTTGAATTGTTTAAAGGTAGCACTCAAGCAATTTACTTTGGAATGGCGGAGAAATACCATGTAGTAGGTAGGTATGGTGGACACAAATGGCATAGTGGTTGGCTCAAGGATTTGGATGCATGAGAAGTATTCCCTCTCGATACAAGGTTTAGGCTAGCAAGGTTATTTGAAGCAAACTCAAGGATGAACCGGTGCAGCAAAACTCACATAAAAGACATATTGTAAACATTATAAGACTCTACACCGTCTTCCTTGTTGTTCAAAACTCAATACTAGAAATTATCTAGACCTTAGAGAGACCAATTATGCAAACCAAATTTTAGCAAGCTCTATGTATTTCTTCATTAATAGGTGCAAAGTATATGATGCAAGAGCTTAAACATGAGCACAACAATTGCCAAGTATCACATTATCCAAGACATTTTACCAATTACTACATGTAGCATTTTCCAATTCCAACCATATAACAATTTAACGAAGAGGAAACTTCGCCATGAATATTATGAGCTAAGAACACATGTGTTCATACGAACCAGCGGAGCGTGTCTCTCTCCCACACAAGCATTTATTCAAACAAAAACAAAAACATACAGACGCTCCAAGTAAAGTACATAAGATGTGACCGAATAAAAATATAGTTTCAAGAGAAGGAACCTGATACTTTGTCGATGAAGAAGGGGATGCCTTGGGCATCCCCAAGCTTAGATGCTTGAGTCTTCTTGAAATATGCAGGGATGAACCACGGGGGCATCCCCAAGCTTAGAGCTTTCACTCATCTTGATCATAGTATATCATACTCCTCTCTTGACCCTTGAAAACTTCCTTCACACCAAACTTCAAGCAAACTCATTAGAGAGTTAGTGCATAATCAAAAATTCACATGTTCAGAGGTGACACAATCATTCTTAACACTTCTGACATTGCACAAAACTTCTGAAAGTTAATGGAACAAAGAAACTCATTCAACTTAACAAAAGCGGCAATGCGAAATAAAAGGCAGAATCTGTCAAAAACAGAACAGTCCGTAAAGACGAATTTTAAAATGGCACCAGACTTGCTCAAATGGAAAAACTCAAAACTAATGAAAGTTGAGTACATATCTGAGGATCACGCTCGTAAATTGGCAGATTTTTTCGAATTTTCTACAGAGACTTGTTCCAGAATTCGTGACAGACAGCAATGCTGTTTCTGCGCAGCGATCCCAAATATAACATCAACTTTAACATAGAAACTTTACTTGGCACAAAAACATGATAAGGAGAGGTTGCTACAGTAGTAAACAACTTCCAAGACTCAAATATAAAAAAAGTACTGTAGTAAAAAAAACACATGGGTTATCTCCCAAGAAGTTCTTTCTTTATAGCCATTAAGATGGGCTCAGTAGTTTTAATGATGCACTCGCAAGAAATAGAAGTTGAAGCAAAAGAGAGCATCAAGAGGCAAATTCAAAACACATTTAAGTCTAACATGCTTCCTATGCATAGGAATCTTGTAAATAAACAAGTTCATGAAGAGTATAATGGCAAGCATAGGAAGACAAAACAAGTGTAGCTTCAAAAATTTCAGCACATAGAGAGGTGTTTTAGTAACATGAAAATTTTTACAACCATATTTTCCTCTCTCATAATAACTTTCAGTAGCAACATGAGCAAACTCAACAATATAACTATCACATAAAGCATTCTTATCATGAGTCTCATGCATAAAATAATTACTACTCCCAACATAAGCATAGTCATTCTTATTAATTGTAGTGGTAGCAAATTCAACAAAGTAGCTATCAAATATAGGAGGTATATTGTAATCATAATCAAATTTATCCTCCATAACAGGTGGTAACAAAAGACTACTATCATTATAATCATCATAAATGGGAGGCAAAGTATCATCAAAGTAAATTTTCTCCTCAATGCTTGGGGGACTAAAAATATCATGCTCATCAAAGCCAGCTTCCCCAAGCTTAGAATTTTCCATATCATTAGCAACAATGGTGTTCAAAGCATTCATATTAATATGTTCCATGGGTTTTTTAATTTTCGCATCAAACCATCCATGTCTTAAATCAGGAAATAGAATAAAAAGGTCATTGTTGTCCATTATGCCTAACTAGTGTAAACAAGAAACCAAATGTCGCAATTGCAGAGTCTAAAGGAAATAGCTTCGAGTACTTACAATGGCGCCGGAAAATAGCTTAGTAGCCGAGATCCGGAGTGTGAGTACCTTTTACCTTTCCTCCTCGACAACGAGCGCCGGAAAAGTGCTTGATGTCTACGGGTGCTTCTATTCTTGTAGACAGTGTTGGGCCTCCAAGAGCGAGAGGTTTGTAGAACAAGCAGCAAGTTTCCCTTAAGTGGATCACCCAAGGTTTATCGAACTCGGGGAGGAAGAGGTCAAAGATATCCCTCTCATGCAACCCCGCAATCACAAAGCAAGAAGTCTCTTGTGTCCCCAACACACCTAATACACTTGTCGGATGTATAGGTGCACTAGTTCGGCGAAGAGATAGTGAAATACAAGTAGTATGGATGTATATGAGTGGTAATAGCAATCTGAATAAAATATGGCAGCAAGTAAACATGCGATAGAACAAGAAATAAACGGTGTTTGCAGTATTGGAAACAAGGCCTAGGGATCATACTTTCACTAGTGGACACTCTCAACATTGATCGCATAATAAATACTTCTGCTCATATGTGCTACATACACTCTTGTTTGATAATGAACATCATTCGTTGCGTAGGATTACACGAACCCTCAATGCCGGAGTTAACAAGCTCCACAACATTCGATATTCATGTTTAAGTAACCTTAGAGCATAATAGATCATTGCAAAATAAACCAAGAACTAACATAGCGCACACACTGTCCACATTACACTATGAAGGAGGAATAGATCACATCAATACTATCATAATGACAATTAACTCCACAATCTACAAGAGATCATGATCATAGCCTACGACAAGAACCACACGTGCACACACTAGTCACCTTTACACCATGCAGGAGGAATAGACTACTTTAATAACATCACATGAGTAGCACACAACTAGTAGCGATACAAAGCTCATCATATGAATCTCAATCATGTAAAGCAGCTCATGAGATCATTGTATTGAAGTACATAGGAGAGAGATTAACCACATAGCTACCGGTACAGCCCCGAGCCTCGATGGAGAACTACTCCCTCCTCATGGGAGCAGCAGCACCGGAACAGAGACTCCTGTCCCCCAGATCTTGGCTTCGCAATGGCGGCGGCTCTGGAAGGTTTCTGTGGGTTTCGTCCAACGTAATAGGGTTTTCGCGACGGAGGCTTTAAATAGGCGGAAGGGCAGCCTCGGAGGGGGCTCGGGGCCACCACACCATAGGGCGGCGCGGCCCCCTCCGGCCGCGCCGGGGTGTGGTGTGGGCCCCCGGGGCTTCCCTCCGGCGGCTCACGGGTGTTCTGGATGGTTCCGGGAAAAATAGGAACCCGGGCGTTGATTTCGTCCGATTCCGAGAATATTTCGTTACTAGGATTTCGAAACCAAAAACAGCGAGAAAACGAGAACCGGCACTTCGGCATCTTGTTAATAGGTTAGTTCCAGAAAATGCGTAAATACGACATATAATGTGCATAAAACATGTAGGTATCATCAATAAAGTAGCATGGAACATAAGAAATTATCGATACGTTGGAGACGTATCAGTGACTCTCGGGTGTTCTGGAAGCTTCGTGGAATTTTAAGACTCTGGGCGTTGATTTCGTCCAATTCCGAGAATATTTCCTTACTAGGATTTCTGAAACCAAAAACAGCAGAAAACAGGAACTGGCACTTCGGCATCTCGTCAATAGGTTAGTTCCGGAAAACGCATCAAAACGATATAAAGTGTGAACAAAACATGTAGGTATTGTCATAAAACAAGCATGGAGCATCAGAAATTATAGATACGTTGGAGACATATCTGGTACCAAAAGATCTTGTTGCCATGACTAGGGAACCCATTAATCAATGGGTTCCTAAATCCTCTACTTGATTTTGTAGGGGTATTCCTCCGGTGGTCCAAAATGGGTGTTTGATAGTGGATGCACCAATCATATGACCGAAGAAAGAGGTGTGCTTGACCAATTCATTGAAGATATTAACAAAAAGTCAAGCATCACCTTTGGTGACAACTCAAAGGGAAAGGTACTTGGGTATGGCAAGGTGGCAATCTCTAAGGACTTGTGCCTTGAGACGGTCATGCTTGTTGAACACCTTGGTTATAACTTGCTTTCTATATATCATCTTGCCGATGCCGGTTATAATTTTCTTATTTTACTAAGTATTATGTGCAAGTCTTTAGGAGTGACAATCTCAAATTGGTCCTTGTTGGATATGTGGAGAACAACCTTTACGTGGTTGACCTCTCGAAAGAGAGCCCCTCTCCCTCCACATGTCTAATGGCGGCCAAGCATGACGAAGGTTGGTTGTGGCATCGCCGCCTTGGTCATGTTAACATGAGGAATCTTAAACAACTCCTAAAGGGTGAGCACATTGTTGGACTAACCGGCATTTCTTTTGAGAAAGATCGTGTATACAGTGCATGTGTAGCCGGAAAACAACTCAAGAAGAAACATCGTATCAAGAGTATCGTCACCACATCTAGGCCTTTGGAGCTCCTTCATTTGGATCTCTTTGGGCCATCACACTATGATACTCTTGGTGGGAGCAAGTATGGACTTGTCATTGTTGATGATTACTCAAGATACTCTTGGGTCTTTCTCCTTAAATCTAAGGATGAGACCCATAGAGAGTTCATCACCTTCGCCAAGAAAGCTCAACGTACATATGAATCCGAGATCAAGGCGATTAGGACCGACAATGGCACCGAGTTCAAGAACTACACTATGCAAGAGTTTGTTGATGATGAGGGCATCAAGCATGAGTTTTCAGCTCCATATACCCCTCAACAAAATGGTGTTGTTGAAAGGAAGAACCGGACTATCATTGAGATGGCAAGAACCATGTTGAGTGAATTCAACTCACCCCACAACTTTTGGGGAGAAGCCATCTCTACAGCTGTCCACTACTCAAATCGGCTCTTCCTCCGCCCCTCCACAACAAAACTCCATATGAGCTTCTCACAGGTAACAAGCCTAATGTCATGTACATTCGTGTCTTTGGATGCAAATGTCTTGTTAAGAACAATAAAGGGAAGCTTGGTAAATTTGAAACTAGAACCATAGAGGGCATTTTTGTTGGATATGCGGAGAACTCCCACGCCTATAGATACTACAACCGGTCCACTAGGACTATTGAAGTATCTTGTGACATGGTGTTCTTGGAGGATAATGGCTCCCAAGTGGAGCAAGTTGTTCCATGTGTTGCAGGTAATGATGATGATCCATCTAGTTCCATCAAGCATATGGGCATTGGACACATCCGGCCCATGGAAGTTCATAATGATGATCAAGGTGATGGAGTAGAAGTATCAAGCTCACCTCAAGTTGAGCCTAGCTCAACTCAAGTTGAACCATCAAGTGCAACCCAAGATTTGTCCTCCAGTCAAGATGAGACACATCCCGAAGAACAAGAAGAAAGCCCTCAACCCACTGAGCAAGACCATGATGATGATCAAGAAACATCCTCAACTCATGTTCAAGCTCAAGTTGTCCCTCATGATCAAGTATTAGCAAGAGATGAATTCATTGATCATGAAGGAACCATTCGGAAGATCAAGGCGGCTACAAGGGAAAGTGACATGAAAGTAGATCAAGTCCTTGTAGCATCTCAAAAGGAGTGGTAACTGCTTGATGTCTACGGGTGCTTCTATTCTTGTAGACAGTGTTGGGCCTCCAAGAGCAGAGGTTTGTAGAACAGCAGCAAGTTTCCCTCAAGTGGATCACCCAAGGTTTATCGAACTCAGGGAGGAAGAGGTCAAAGATATCCCTCTCAAGCAACCCTGCAATCACGATACAAGAAGTCTCTTGTGTCCCCAACACACCTAATACACTTGTCAGATGTATAGGTGCACTAGTTGGGCGAAGAGATAGTGAAATACAAGTAGTATGGATGTATATGAGTGGTAATAGCAATCTGAATAAAATATGACAGCGAGTAAACATGCAACAAAACAGTAAATAAACGGTGTTTTCAGTATTGGAAACAAGGCCTAGGGATCATACTTTCACTAGTGGACACTCTCAACATTGATCGCATAATAAATAACTCTTTCTCTTATGTGCTACATACACTCTTTTGTTGGATGATGAACACATTGCGTAGGATTACACGAACCCTCAATGCCGGAGTTAACAAGCTCCACAATTCAATGTTCATATTTAAATAACCTTAGAGCATAATAGATCATTGCAAAATAAACCAAGAACTAACATAGTGCACACACTCGTCCACATTACACTATGAAGGAGGAATAGATCACATCAATACTATCATAATGATAATTAACTCCACAATCTACAAGAGATCATGATCATAGCCTACGACAAGAACCACACGGTGCACACACTAGCACCTTTACACCATGCAGGAGGAATAGACTACTTTAATAACATCACATGAGTAGCACACAACTAGTAGCGATACAAAGCTCATCATATGGATCTCAATCATGTAAAGCAGCTCATGAGATCATTGTATTGAAGTACATAGGAGAGAGATTAACCACATAGCTACCGGTACAGCCCCGAGCCTCGATGGAGAACTACTCCCTCCTCATGGGAGCAGCGAGCGGTGATGAAGATGGCGGTGGAGATGGCAGCGGTGTCGATGGAGAAGCCTTCCGGGGCACTTCCCCGCTCCGGCAGGGTGCCGGAACAGAGACTCCTGTCCCCCAGATCTTGGCTTCGCGATGGCGGCGGCTCTGGAACTTTTCTCGTATCGTCGCTTCCTCCGTAAGGGTTTTCGATGCAGGGGCTTTATATAGGCGAAGAGGCGGCGCAGGAGGGTCGAAGGGGTGACGACACCATAGGGGGGCGCGGCCCAGGCCCTGGCCGCGCCACCCTATCATCTGGGGCCCACAGGGCCCCCCTCTGGCGGCTCTCGGGTGTTCTGGATGCTTCCGGGCAAAATAGGAACCTGGGCGTTGATTTCGTCCAATTCCGAGAATATTTCTTACTAGGATTTCTGAAACCAAAAACAGCAGAAAACGAGAACCGGCACTTCGGCATCTTGTTAATAGGTTAGTTCCGGAAAATGCACGAATATGACATAAAGTGTGCATAAAACATGTAGGTATCATCAATAAAGTAGCATGGAACATAAGAAATTATCGATACGTTGGAGACGTATCAGCATCCCCAAGCTTAGTTCTGCTCGTCCCGAGCAGGTAAAACGATAACAAAGATAATTTCTGACGTGACATGCCATCATAAACTTGATCATATTGTAAACATATGTAATGAATGCAGCGATCAAAACAATGGTAATGACATGAGTAAACAAGTGAATCATAAAGCAAAGCCTTTCATGAATAGTACTTCAAGACAAGCATCAATAAGTCTTGCATAAGAGTTAACTCATAAAGCAATAATTTAAAGTATAGGTGTTGAAGCAACACAAAGGAAGATTAAGTTTCAGCGGTTGCTTTCAACTTATAACATTTATATCTCATGGATATTGTCAACATAAAGTAATATAACAAGTGCAATATGCAAGTATGTAGGAATCAATGCACAGTTCACACAAGTGTTTGCTTCTTAAGGTGGAGGGAGATAGGTAAACTGACTCAACAATAAAAGTAAAAGAATGGTCCTTCAAGAGGAAAGCATCGATTGCTGTATTTGTGCTAGAGCTTTTATTTTGAAAACATGAAACAATTTTGTCAACGGTAGTAATAAAGCATATGAGTTATGTAAATTATATCTTACAAGTTGCAAGCCTCATGCATAGTATACTAATAGTGCCCGCACCTCGTCCTACTTAGCTTGGACTACCGGATCTTTGCATGCCATGTTTCAACTAAGTGTCACAAAGGGGTACCTCCATGCCGCTCGTACAAAGGTCTAAGGAGAAAGCTCGCATTTTGGATTTCTCGCTTTTGATTATTCTCAACTTAGACATCCATACCGGGACAACATGGACAACAGATAATGGACTCCTCTTAAATGCATAAGCATGTAGCAACAATTATTATTCTCATATGAGATTGAGGATATATGTCCAAAACTGAAACTTCAACCATGATTCATGGCTTTAGTTAGCGGCCCAATGTTCTTCTCTAACAATTTGCATGCTCCAATCATTAAAGTGATAGATCCTTCAGACAAGACGGACATGCATAGCAACTCACATGATATTCAACAATAGTTGATGGCGTTCCCCATAAGCATGGTTATCGCTCAACAAGCAACTTAATAAGAGATAAAGTGCATAAGTACATATTCAATACTACGATAGTTTTTAAGGCTATTTTGTCCCATGAGCTATATATTGCAAAGGTGAATGATGGAATTTTAAAGGTAGCACTCAAGCAATTTACTTTGGAATGGCGGAGAAATACCATGTAGTAGGTAGATATGGTGGACACAAATGGCATAGTGGTTGGCTCAAGGATTTTGGATGCATGAGAAGTATTCCCTCTCGATACAAGGTTTAGGCTAGCAAGGTTATTTGAAGCAAACTCAAGGATGAACCGGTGCAGCAAAACTCACATAAAAGACATATTGTAAATATTATAAGACTCTACACCGTCTTCCTTGTTGTTCAAAACTCAATACTAGATATTATCTAGACCTTAGAGAGACCAATTATGCAAACCAAATTTTAGCAAGCTCTATGTATTTCTTCATTAATGGGTGCAAAGCATATGATGCAAGAGCTTAAACATGAGCACAACAATTGCCAAGTATCACATTATCCAAGACATTTTACCAATTACTACATGTAGCATTTTCCAATTCCAACAATATAACAATTTAACGAAGAGGAAACTTCGCCATGAATATTATGAGCTAAGAACACATGTGTTCATACGAACCAGCGGAGCGTGTCTCTCTCCCACACAAGGATGAACTTATTCAGAGAACTAAGATAACAAAACAAAAATAAAAGCACACACAGACGCTCCAAGTAAAGTACATAAGATGTGACCGAATAAAAATATAGTTTCAAGAGAAGGAACATGATACTTTGTCGATGAAGAAGGGGATGCCTTGGGCATCCCCAAGCTTAGACGCTTGAGTCTTCTTGAAATATGCAGGGATGAACCACGGGGCATCCCCAAGCTTAGAGCTTTCACTCCTCTTGATCATAGTATATCATACTCCTCTCTTGACCCTTGAAAACTTCCTTCACACCAAACTTCAAGCAAACTCATTAGAGGGTTAGTGCATAATCAAAAATTCACATGTTCAGAGGTGACACAAACATTCTTTTCACTTCTGGACATTGCATAAAGCTACTGGACATTAATGGATCAAAGAAATGAATCCAACATAGCAAAAGAGGCAATGCGAAATAAAAGGCAGAATCTGTCAAAAACAGAACAGTCCGTAAAGACGAATTTAAAGCTGGCACCAGACTTGCTCAAATGGAAAAACTCAAAACTAATGAAAGTTGCGTACATATCTGAGGATCATGCTCGTAAATTGGCAGATTTTTTCGAATTTTCTACAGAGGCCTGTGCCCAGATTCGTGACAGACAGCAATGCTGTTTCTGCGCAGCGATCCCAAATATAACATCAACTTTAGCATAGAAACTTTACTTGGCACAAAAAAAACATGATAAGGAGAGGTTGCTACAGTAGTAAACAACATCCAAGACACAAATATAAAACAAAGTACTGTAGCAAAATAACACATGGGTTATCTCCCAAGAAGTTCTTTCTTTATAGCCATTAAGATGGGCTCAGCAATTTTGGTGATGCACCCACAAGAAATAGTATTTGAAGCAAAAGAGAGCTTCAAGAGGCAATTCAAAACACATTTAAGCCTAACATGCTTCCTATGCAGAAGAATCTTATACACAAATGAATTCATGAAGAGCAAAGTAACAAGCATAAGAGGATAAAACACGAGTAACTTAAAGATTCTCAACATAAAGAGGGGAAACTTAATATTATTAAGATGCATATAACCATATTTACCTCTCTCATAATAACTTTCAGTAGCATCATTGATGAAATCCACAATATACCCGTCACTTAAAACATTCTTATCATGGTTCATATGCATAGAAGTATCATTAATTTTGGCATAAGAAGAGTTATTCTCATTAATAGTAATTGGAGCAAGATTATTATCAAGAATTTGAACATGGTAAACAAGTTGCATATTAAAAGAATTGTTTTTGGTGATCCAATCATGACTATGACAAGTTTCATAAGGATAGTTATAACCTATATCATAGCATTCTTTATAATAATCATCAAAGATCGGAGGCATAGTGTCATCATAAGAAATAGAATAGTTATCTTTCACAGTCGGTTTATCTATGACCATACCATCATTGTTATTAGAAGGAGATGTATCAAGAACATAATGACCAGTAGCAAAAGGATTTTCAAACACCTCTTCCCCAAGCTTAGAGCTTTCTATATCATTATAGGAGGAAGCATGGATAGCACTGACACTATGGCAATTATTATCATTTTCAGAATTAGTTTCCCAGAGATTTGTAATATCAAAAGTAGTATGCTCATTCAAATCATGATCGCTAATGTATGTAAAGGGCATAGGAAGATCATCGTATTCAGATTCATTATCACAATAATCATTAGGAGCAACATACTTACGGTTTCCTAGCGTTATCTCATTCACGCGGGGATACGCCGTTACCTCTTTCTTTTTATTCTCCTTCTTCTTCTTCTTCGTTCCCTTCTTCTCGCTTCCTTCTTTAGGAGGAAGAGGCTTGAAGGGTGGCTTGTCCGCATAACCTGATTTACTTTTAGAAACAATAGAAGAAACTTGGGAGGATCCCTCCTTTTCATTAATTAATTGGAAACACACAGCGGTCCTATCATATTTTGGCAAGGTGTCATCTTCTAAAATATTCTGTATGTAAGTATTTGTATGGCAATTATTAATGCAGTAAGAAAAACACCCATGCAAGACATCATCAATATCAAGATCGTTAATATTTAACAAAGAAATTTTTCTTGATAACTCTTCACACTTCAAAAATAGGGTAAGCTCATCATGCTGATTAGGAATAATTTCATCATCACAATACAAATTTGCAGCACTCATGGGGTTCGAATTGTCATTGGAGGAACATTGAAAATTAAAATGACCAACTCTATGGCAAAGTTCACAAATAAAAGGATAGAGGGCACACACTTTTTCTCCAAGATCATCTAGAGTTCTAGACCACTTTCTAGTTTTTTCATTCCTGTGATGGATACAATATTCATCTTCTATTTGATTAATTCCACAAGGTCTATGTATTCCACAAAAATTAACATGCTTATAGGAAATAGCATTCTTAGGAGTTTGAGCACGCTTATTGCAATCATTAACAACAATTTCATTCTTCATGCAAGCGTCTTTAAAAGGTTCATGATACTTATCAAAATTCTTCCTAGGCAATTCAATGTGAAAAGCAAAAGCTTTATAAAGATTTGCAGCAACTTGAGAGTCAAGACCATAAGTAGCACTCATATTTCGAAATTTACCACTATCCATGAAAGTTTCAATGCATTCATAATCATAATTTATACCTGACTCTTTACCTTTGTCGTTCTCCCAATCTTCAGCGTTCTCCTTAATCCGATCAAGAAGGTCCCTTTTAAACTCTTCTTTATTGCTTGTGAATGATCCAGAACAAGTAGTATCCAGCAAGGTCTTATCTTGAAAATAAAGTCTTGCATAGAAATTATCAATGAGGATATTACCTGGAAGCTCATGATTGGGGCATTTGAGCATTAAAGACTTCAATCTCTCCCATGCTTGGGCAATACTCTCTCCATCATGAGGCCAGAAATTATATATATGGTTTCGATCTTTGTGAATTTCACTTGGAGGATAGAACTTGGAATAAAATAGAGGCACAATATCCTTCCAATCAAGAGAGCGCCCGTCCTTCAGCAGTTTATACCAATGCGCCGCTTTGCCAGACAGCGACATAGAGAATAGTTTCTTCTTCACTTCATCCATAGAGATACCTGCACACTTGAATAACCCGCATAATTCATGCAAAAACAGGTAAATGATTTCCGGGATGGACAGTTCCATCCCCTTCATAGCGGTTATCCATAACACGTTCAATAATTTTCATAGGTATTTTATACGGAATACTTTCAGCAGGTGGATTTAAAATATCGAAGCATCATTAGAGTTATCGCATATGGGAGATAAAGCATTATCGAGCAAAATATTTCTTCCAAAGCGGAGGAGCTAAAAAGATTATTTTTATGTAAACTAGCTTCCCCAAGCTTAGACTTCTTCATAGCATTAGCATTAATTGCATTCATACTAATAACATTGCTACTATCATGTAAATAAGGTTCCATAGGTTTTTTAATTTTCGCATCAAACAATTCTAAATTAGGAAAAAGATTAAAAAGCTCACCAATTTTTTTGTTGTTTTCCATTATGCCTAACTAGTGTAAACAAGAAACAAAAAGATGCAATTGCAGGATCTAAAGGAAATAGCTTCGAGCACACACACAATGGCGCCAGAAAAGTACTGTTACCTGGAACCGAAGTATGAGTGCCTTTTACCTTTCCTCCCCGGCAACGGCGCCAGAAAAGTGCTTGATGTCTACGGGTGCTTCTATTCTTGTAGACAGTGTTGGGCCTCCAAGAGCAGAGGTTTGTAGAACAGCAGCAAGTTTCCCTCAAGTGGATCACCCAAGGTTTATCGAACTCGGGGAGGAAGAGGTCAAAGATATCCCTCTCAAGCAACCCTGCAATCACGATACAAGAAGTCTCTTGTGTCCCCAACACACCTAATACACTTGTCAGATGTATAGGTGCACTAGTTGGGCGAAGAGATAGTGAAATACAAGTAGTATGGATGTATATGAGTGGTAATAGCAATCTGAATAAAATATGACAGCGAGTAAACATGCAACAAAACAGTAAATAAACGGTGTTTTCAGTATTGGAAACAAGGCCTAGGGATCATACTTTCACTAGTGGACACTCTCAACATTGATCGCATAATAAATAACTCTTTCTCTTATGTGCTACATACACTCTTTTGTTGGATGATGAACACATTGCGTAGGATTACACGAACCCTCAATGCCGGAGTTAACAAGCTCCACAATTCAATGTTCATATTTAAATAACCTTAGAGCATAATAGATCATTGCAAAATAAACCAAGAACTAACATAGTGCACACACTGTCCACATTACACTATGAAGGAGGAATAGATCACATCAATACTATCATAATGATAATTAACTCCACAATCTACAAGAGATCATGATCATAGCCTACGACAAGAACCACACGGTGCACACACTAGCACCTTTACACCATGCGGGAGGAATAGACTACTTTAATAACATCACATGAGTAGCACACAACTAGTAGCGATACAAAGCTCATCATATGGATCTCAATCATGTAAAGCAGCTCATGAGATCATTGTATTGAAGTACATAGGAGAGAGATTAACCACATAGCTACCGGTACGGCCCCGAGCCTCGATGGAGAACTACTCCCTCCTCATGGGAGCGAGCAGCGGTGATGAAGATGGCGGTGGAGATGGCAGCGGTGTCGATGGAGAAGCCTTCCGGGGGCACTTCCCCGCTCCGGCAGGGTGCCGGAACAGAGACTCCTGTCCCCCAGATCTTGGCTTCGCGATGGCGGCGGCTCTGGAACTTTTCTCGTATCGTCGCTTCCTCCGTAAGGGTTTTCGATGCAGGGGCTTTATATAGGCGAAGAGGCGGCGCAGGAGGGTCGAAGGGGTGACGACACCATAGGGGCGCGGCCCGGGCCTCGGCCGCGCCACCCTATCATCTGGGCCCACGGGGCCCCCTCCGCGGCTCTCGGGTGTTCCGGATGCTTCCGGGCAAAATAGGAACCCGGGCGTTGATTTCGTCCAATTCCGAGAATATTTCGTTACTAGGATTTCCGAAACCAAAAACGAGCAGAAAACGGAACTGGCACTTCGGCATCTTGTTAATAGGTTAGTTCCAGAAAATGCACGAATATGACATAAAGTGTGCATAAAACATGTAGGTATCATCAATAAAGTAGCATGGAACATAAGAAATTATCGATACGTTGGAGACGTATCAGTAACTCGTAGACACCATGCATTACTTATCACTTATTGTCAACATCATGTTTTTGTGTCTAGTTTTGAGCCACTCAAGGTACATGAAGCCTTGGTTGATCCGGATTGGGTTATTGCCATGCAAGAAGAATTGGAGTGTTTCACTCATAATGAAGTATGGTCTCTAGTTGAGAGACCCAAGGATCATCGCATAAATGTTATTGGGACCAAATGGGTATTCAAGAACAAGCAAGATGAAAATGGCATTGTCATTAGAAATAAAGCAAGGTTAGTGGCTGATAACCCACAAGTATAGGGGATCGCAACAGTCTTCGAGGGAAGTAAAACCCAAATTTATTGATTCGACACAAGGGGAGGTAAAGAATACTTATAAGCCTTAACAACTGAGTTGTCAATTCAGTTGCACCTGGAAAAGCACTAGTAACAGGGGTGATGTGAAAGTAGCAGTAATATGAGAGCAGTAGTAATAGTAACACAGCAGCAGTAGCAGTAATATGAGAGCAATGGCACCAGAAAATAGTTGACATGTAGAACGAGTATATGATGATGAAAGATGGACCGGGGTTCCCAGCTATCTACACTAGTGGTAACTCTCCAATAACAAATGTTGGGTGAACAAATTACGGTCGGGCAATTGATAGGATTGATAAGGCATTAAGAAAGAACATCAATTCATTAATCATGTAGGCATGTTTTCCATATTTAGTCGTACGTGCTCGCAATGAGAAACTTGCACAACATCTATTGTCCTACCAGCCCGTGGCAGCCGGGCCTCAAGGGAATCTACTGGATATTAAGGTACTCCTTTTAATAGAGCACCGGAGCAAAGCATTAACACTCCGTGAAAACATGTGTCCCTCACATCACCGCCATCCCCTCCGGTTGTCCCGATTTCAGTCACTTCGGGGCCTTTGGTTCCGGACAGTGACATGTGCATACAACTTGTAGATACAATCTAAGCAATAATTATAGAGCTCAAATCTAAGATCATGCCACTCGGGCCCTAGTGACAAGCATTAAGCATAACAAGATTGCAGCAACAATAACTTCACAAACTTTATAGATAGACTAATCATAATGTATCATCCATCGGATCCCAACAAACACAACACCGATTACATCGGATGGATCTCAATCATGTAAGGCAGCTCATGAGATCATTGTATTGAAGTACATGGGGGAGAGAATACCAACTAGCTACAGCTAGAACCCGTAGTCCATGGGGGAACTACTCACGGAGCATGATGGAGGCGATGGCGTTGATGGAGATGGCTTCGGGGCACTTCCCCGTCCCGGCGAGGTGCCGGGACAGAGACTTCGTCCCCCGAATTGGAGTTTCGCGATGGTGGCGGCGCCCCGGAGTCTTTCCGGAATTTCGTCAAGAGGTACGGTGTTTTTAGGTCGAAAGGGGTTAAATAGGCGAAGAGGCGGCGCGGGAGGGCCGACGGGGTGGCCTCCTCATAGGGGCGCGGCCCGGGGCTAGCCCGCGCGGCCCACCCTCCTGGTGGCCCCCCGGCTCTCCTCCGACTCTTCTTCGGTGTTCGGATGCTTCCGGGAAAAATAAGATCTTTGGCGTTGATTTCGTCCAATTCGAGAATATTGCCCGAACAGCCTTTCCGGAACCAAAAACAGCAGAAAACGAGAACCGGCACTGTGGCATCTCGTTAATAGGTTAGTTCCGGAAAACGCATAAAAACATCATAAAGTGCAAGCAAAACATGTAAGTATTGTCATAAAACAAGCATGGAACGACAGAAATTATGGATACGTCGGGGACGTATCGGCATCCCCAAGCTTAGTTCTCGCTCGTCCCGAGCAGTAAACGATAAAAAGAATAATTTCTGTAGTGACATGCTACTTACATAATCTTGATCATACTATTACAAAGCATATGAAATGAATGAAGTGACTCAAGGCAATGATCTATAGTTGCTAACAAGTAGATAACATATAGCAAAACTTTTCATGGAGAGTACTTTCAAGACAAGCATCAAAAGTCTTGCACAAGAGTTAACTCATAAAGCAATAAGTTCATAGTAAAGGCATCGAAGCAACACAAAGGAGGATATAAGTTTCAGCGGTTGCTTTCAACTTTCAACATGTATATCTCATGGATATTGTCAACATAGAGTAATATGATGAATGCAAATATGCAAGTATGTAAGAATCAATGCACGATTGACACAAGTGCTTGCTTCTAAGGTGGAAGGAATTAGGTAACTGACTCAACATAAAGTAAAAGAATGGCCCTTCAAAGAGGAAAGCATCGATTGCTATATTTGTGCTAGAGCTTTGGTTTTGAAAACATAAAGAGAGCATAAAAGTAAAAGTTTTGAGAGGTGTTTGTTGTTGTCAACGAATGGTAGTGGGCACACTAACTACCTCATCAACCGGACTCACAAGAGCGGCTCCCATTTTATTTATTTTTGGGTGGCACTCCTTCCAACCTTTCTTTCACAAACCATGGCTAACCGAATCCTCGGGTGCCTGCCAACAATCACATACCATGAAGAAGTGCCTTTTTATTTAAGTTTTATTATGATGATGACACTCCCCCCAACCTTTGCTTACACAAGCCATGGCTAACCGAATCCTTCGGGTGCCGTCCAACAATCACAAACCATGGAGGAGTGTCTATTTAAATTAATTAATTCGGGACTGGGAATCCCATTGCCAGCTCTTTTTGCAAAATTATTGAATAAGCGGATGTGCCACTAGTCCATATGAGAGTCCGTCAAAAGTAAATGACAAGGTTGAAAGCTAAACACCACATACTTCCTCATGAGCTATGAAACATTAACACAAAATGAGAAGCATTTTGAATTATTTAAAGGTAGCACTCAAGCAATTTACTTTGGAATGGCAGAAAATACCACATAGTAGGTAGGTATGGTGGACACAGATGGCATAGGTTTTGGCTCAAGGTTTTGGATGCACGAGAAGTATTCCCTCTCAGTACAAGGTTTAGGCTAGCAAGGTTGTTTGAAGCAAACACAAGTATGAACCGGTACAGCAAAACTTACATAAGAACATATCGCAAGCATTATAATACTCTACACTGTCTTCCTTGTTGCTCAAACACTTTTACCGTGAAAATATCTAGACCTTAAGAGAGATCAATTATGCAAACCAATTTTAACAAGCTTTACGGTAGTTCTCCACTAATAGGTTTAAACTACATGCAAAAACTTATGATCTACTTGAGAGCTCAAAACAATTGCCAAGTATCAAATTATCCAAGACATATGAGGCATTTTCTTTTCCCAACCAAATAAAGATAAATATTGTAGCTTCCAACTTTTATTCATTGAACATTAAAAGTAAAACGAAGAACAAGTGTTCATATGAAAAAGCGGAGCGTGTCTCTCTCCCAAACAAGGATTGCTAGGATCCGATCTTATTCAAACAAAAACAAAAATAAAAACAAACAGACGCTCCAAGTAAAGCACATAAGATGTGACCGAATAAAAATATAGTTTCAATAGAAGAAACCTGATAAGTTGATGAAGAAGGGGATGCCTTGGGCATCCCCAAGCTTAGACGCTTGAGTCTTCTTGAAATATGCAGGGATGAACCACGGGGGCATCCCCAAGCTTTGACTTTTCACTCTTCTTGATCATATATCATCCTCCTCTCTTGACCCTTGAAAACTTCCTTCACAACAAACTTCTCATAAACTTCATTAGAGGGGTTAGTACTCAAAAAATTTGAATCCACCTTGGTCCTGTAGTGGCACATTGCAAGAACTCAATAAAACATTAGCTACAGCTCTCCACGTCTAGAAAGCCTCACATAAAGTCCACAAGAGACAATGCAAAAAAAAACAGAGACAGAATCTGCCAAAACAGAACAGCCAGTAAACACGAATTTTTACGGGGTACTTCCGTTGCTCAAATCAGAAAACTCAAAACTAATGAAAGTTGCGTACATATCTGAGGATCACGCACGTAAATTGGCAGATTTTTCTGAGTTTCCTACAGAGAAATTTGCCCAGATTCGTGACAGATAGAAATCTGTTTCTGCGCAGGAATCCAAATCTAGTATCAACCTTCGATTAGAGGCTTCACTTGGCACAACAAAACACAAAACTAAGATAAGGAGAGGTTGCTACAGTAGTAAACAACTTCCAAGACACAAATATAAAACAAATTACTGTAGCAAAATAACACATGGGTTATCTCCCAAGAAGTTCTTTCTTTATAGCCGTTAAGATGGGCTCGGCAGTTTTAATGATGCACTCGCAAGAAATAGTATTTGAAGCAAAAGAGAGCATCAAGAAGCAAATACAAAACACATTTAAGTCTAACATGCTTCCTATGCAAAGGAATCTTGTAAATAAACAAGTTCATGAAAAGTGAAGTAACAAGCATAGGAAGATAAAACAAGTGTAACTTCAAAATTTTAAGCATATAGAGAGGTGTTTTAGTACCATGCAAATTTCTACAACCATATTTTCCTCTCTCATAATAATTTTCAGTAGCTTCATGAATAAACTCAACAATATAACTATCACATGCAGCATACTTTTCATGATCCACAAACACATAATTTTTATCAAGTTCAAGAATAGTGGAATTAAAACTTTCAAACTTACTTTTATTAATAATATAACAAGGTAGGTGATCAATCTCAATAGATATAGGACTCATAGAATAAGTCAAGAACTCTCCAATCCCATTTTCATTAGTAGTACAATTAATATTATCAAGTAACATAGGACCATCATCTAGAGCTTTATCATAAACATTTGCTAAGCAAAATTCTTTAGTACCATGCATTTCGACATTAGGCACAAACAAAGCATTATCATAAGATTTATCAAAGTAGCATGGATTATCATAAATAACAGTAGCATAATCATTCTCACAAGTATTACTCATAGGTACTATTTCAAGAGAATCCACAGGAACATAACATTCAACCTCTTCCGGTAAGCATGGAGGACAATCAAATAGTGTAAGAGATAAAGAGTTACTCTCATTAGAAGGTTGACATGGGTAGCTAATCCATTCTTCCTCCTTTTGTTCGTCGCTCTCTTCTTCTTTTTCATCCAATGAGCTTTCAAGTTCATCAATTTCCTCCTCTTTTTCATCCAATGAGCTTTCGGGTTCATCAATTTCTTCTTCCACCAGTTCACGCAAATTGTGAGTGCATTCTTGTGCATTAATGAGTCTCTCTTTATAATCAATGATATAAGGATTACCACTCGTAGCATTCTATGCAAGAATTAAGGATAGTAGAGACATAATCTTTAAGGTCCTTACAAATAGCACAAGTTTCATAATTCTCAACCATGAAGGATTCTATCTCGGAGGCTCCCATAAATAAGACAAATTGTTCTACCTCTTCGAACCCATAATGAATATAGCAATTCCGATTATAGTTCTTAATTAAAAATTCCTCACTAAAGCCACATTGAAATTTAAGATGTTTAGTATCATGTTGAGAGCAACGAGTTTATATCATGGCGTCTAAGCAAGATTCTAGCAATTGTATTCAATTTTTCTATCATAGCACTCATTATTTTACCGAGTTCTTGATTCTCTATAATTATTATAACATTCTATAAGCTCCAAGTAGGTTGTTGGTTCTCCCATAACGACGAGTTTTTATTTTTTAGGTTTTTCAAATTTTTATGGATTTTCGGGTATATAGGGAAAATAAAACAAGACAAAAATAAACTAGACAAAAGTAAACTAAGCAAAGTAAAACTAGACAGAAATAAACTAAGCACAAATAAACTAGACAGAAATAAACTAGCAAGACAAAATAAAATAAAAGCAGAGAGAGAGGTAGAGTGTACTCCCCAGGTGAACTTATGAGTAGAGCTATGCCTCCCGGCAACGGCGCCGAGAAAATAGTCTTGATAACCCACAAGTATAGGGGATCGCAACGAGTCTTCGAGGGAAGTAAAACCCAAATTTATTGATTCGACACAAGGGGAGGTAAAGAATACTTATAAGCCTTAACAAGCTGAGTTGTCAATTCAGTTGCACTGGAAAAGCACTAGTAACGAGGGTGATGTGAAAGTAGCGATAATATGAGAGCAGTAGTAATAGTAACACATCAGCAGTAGCAGTAATATGAGAGCAATGGCACCAGAAAATAGTTGACATGTAGAACGAGTATATGATGATGAAAGATGGACCGGGGTTCCCAGCTATCTACACTAGTGGTAACTCTCCAATAACAAATGTTGGGTGAACAAATTACAGTCGGGCAATTGATAGGATTGATAAGGCATTAAGAAAGAACATCAATTCATTAATCATGTAGGCATGTTTTCCATATTTAGTCGTACGTGCTCGCAATGAGAAACTTGCACAACATCTATTGTCCTACCAGCCGGTGGCAGCCGGGCCTCAAGGGAATCTCATTGGATATTAAGGTACTCCTTTTAATAGAGCACCGGAGCAAAGCATTAACACTCCGTGAAAACATGTGTCCCTCACATCACCGCCATCCCCTCCGGTTGTCCCGATTTACGTCACTTCGGGGCCTTTGGTTCCGGACGGTGACATGTGCATACAACTTGTAGATACAATCTAAGCAATAATTATAGAGCTCAAATCTAAGATCATGCCACTCGGGCCCTAGTGACAAGCATTAAGCATAACAAGATTGCAGCAACAATAACTTCACAAACTTTATAGATAGACTAATCATAATGTATCATCCATCGGATCCCAACAAACACAACACCGATTACATCAGATGGATCTCAATCATGTAAGGCAGCTCATGAGATCATTGTATTGAAGTACATGGGGGAGAGAATACCAACTAGCTACGGCTAGAACCCGTAGTCCATGGGGGAACTACTCACGGAGCATGATGGAGGCGATGGCGTTGATGGAGATGGCTTCGGGGCACTTCCTCGTCCGGCGAGGTGCCGGGACAGAGACTTCTGTCCCCCGAATTGGAGTTTCGCGATGGTGGCGGCGCCCCTGGAGTCTTTCTGGAATTTCGTCAAGAGGTACGGTGTTTTTAGGTCGAAAGGGGTTAAATAGGCGAAGAGGCGGCGCAGGAGGGCTGACAGGGTGGCCTCCTCATAGGGGGGCGCGGCCTGGGGCTAGCCCGCACGGCCCACCCTCCTGGTGGCCCCCGGCTCTCCTCCGAGCTCTTCTTCGGTGTTCCGGATGCTTCCGGAAAAATAAGATCTTTGGCGTTGATTTCGTCCAATTCCGAGAATATTGCCCGAACAGCCTTTACTGGAACCAAAAACAGCAGAAAACGAGAACCGGCACTGTGGCATCTCGTTAATAGGTTAGTTCGGAAAACGCATAAAAACATCATAAAGTGCAAGCAAAACATGTAAGTATTGTCATAAAACAAGCATGGAACGACAGAAATTATGGATACGTCGGGGACGTATCGGTGGCGCAAGGGTTTGCCCAAATAGAAGGTATGGATTTTGATGATACCTTTGCGCCGGTAGCCTGTCTTGAAGCTATTCGTCTTTTGCTTGCATTTGCATCTTTCCACAATTTCAAACTATATCAAATGGATGTAAAAAGTGCATTTTTGAATGGTCCTCTAAAAGAAACCGCATATGTAGCTCAACCCCCGGGTTTCGAAGACCCATGCCGACCCAACCATGTGTATTTACTCCATAAGGCACTCTACGGTCTCAAGCAAGCTCCACGTGCTTGGTATGAGTTCCTTAGGGATTTCCTACTACAAGATGGGTTTTGCATGGGTACGGTCGATTCCACCCTTTTCACCAAACGGGTTAAAGGGGGTGGCTTGTTTATATGTCAAATATATGTTGATGATATTATATTTTGTGGAACTAACCCCAATCATAACAAAGCTTTTGAGCTATTGATGACTAGGAAATTTGAGATGTCCATGATGGGAGAGTTGAAGTTCTTCCTAGGCTTCCAAGTGAGGCAACTTGCAAAAGGCACCTTCATCTCTCAAGAAAAGTATGTGAAGGACATGCTCAAGAAATTCAACATGACCAATGCAAGTCCAATGAAGACACCCATGCCCGTAAAGGGGCAACTTGGCTCATGTGACGGTGCGAAGGATGTGGATATAAAGGTATACCGTTCCATGATAGGATCCTTGCTCTACCTTTGTGCCTCTAGGCCGGATATCATGCTAAGTGTAGGGATGTGTGCTTGTTTTCAATCCGCTCCTAAGGAGAGCCATTTGATGGCAGTCAAACGGATTCTAAGATACCTTGTTCTCACTCCTACTCTCGGGCTATGGTATCCAAAGGGGTCAACCTTTGAACTCATTGGCTACTCGGATTCCGATTGGGCCGGTGATAAGGTTGACCGGAAGTCTACCTCCGGGGCTTGCCAATTTATTGGCCGGTCATTGGTGAGTTGGTCATCCAAGAAAGAAAACTCCACCGCTTTATCCACCGCCAAAGCCGAATACATATCCGCGGCATCTTGTTGCACTCAATTGTTATGGATGAAGCAAACCTTGAAAGACTATGGTGTGTCTCTTGGTACGGTGCCTCTTCTATGTGACAATGAAAGTGCAATAAAGATCGCCAATAACCCGGTTCAACATTGTCGCACCAAACATATTGACATTCACCATCACTTCCTACGTGACCATGTTGCCAATAAGGATATTGATCTCACTCATGTGGGGACAACCTACCAATTGGCGGATATTTTCACTAAGCCTTTGGATGAAGCCCGGTTTGTAAACTTGAGAGGAGAACTTGGTATTCTTGATCCTAAAAACTTGGATTGAATAACTTCTTGCACTATATTCTTGCATTTATCTAACTATCTAGCTTAGAGGCATAGCACATATGGGGATAGTCATCTTACCATGTCTTGGTATGATGCATACCTATGTGTGCAACATAAATAGACCCAATGTCATTATATGGACCCAAGCACGTCTCTTCGAGGTCTCATGACATTTGCGCTTTCACATAGGGGGAGTAATCCCCCGCCCCTCCTTAAGCCTAAATTGCAAATTTATTCGATTCTACAAGGCTAAATGCTCTTATTGCAAAAACTATTTCAAAAAGATTTATGATTCTTGATATTCTTCGAATCATGCCCATTGTTGCTATTTATATCTTGTTTGGATTTCACTCCAATGGGTATGCCTAGAGAACTTTGTGTTTCCAACCCCATATCTATGCTCATCTCATCATCATCTATCTATCTATATGTACATGTCATCATCTGAGCATTCACACACATTTACACAAAAGATGGGGGCAAAACGAGGCAAAACGAGACAAAACTGGGCAGATTTGTCCCTGGCCGGTCTCTGGCCCGGTTGGACCGGCCTCTGGGCCGGACCAGCCGGCGCCAGGTCCGGTCGACCGGGCGCCCGACCGGCCGTGCGGCCTGTTATGTATTGAAGAGGATACACCTTGGGGTCTTCTTCCCCATTATTCCCCCAACTCCCAAACCTCCATGGCCACCGCCTCCATCACCTCCACCCTGTCCTAGGACCTTCCCACCACAAGAACCCTCCCAAACTCCACCAAACCATAGATCGGGCCCCTTGGAACAACTCCACCAAAGGATTTGGGTCCTCTCAAGCTATTTTGGGAAATTTTGGAGTTCTTGGGTTTCAAGCCCTACCTAGTGTTCTTCTTGCTCTCTTGATCAAGAAGGACCATGTCTTCGGGTAATGTGCTCTCCTTTTCTCCCTATTCTCTAGTCCTCCTCACACATTGCAATGTCTTGACAAGATTTGAGGAAAATTTTAGGGTTAGGGTTAGGGTTTGTAAGTCCTCATGCCTTTAGAGTGTCTCACAACACAATGCACATACTCCACTCTATTGCTATAGTCTATATTCAAGTTTATGAGTGTTTGCATGATTTTGTGGTAGAAATTCTGGGCAACTCCTCACAAATCGACAGATCCGGTCACCAGCCCGGTCAACCGGCTCCTCAACCGGCCGGCCCGGCGTGCGGCCCGGTCAACCGGATCGGCAACCGGCTCGTCCGGTCTGTCACCCGGTTGGACCGGCCTGTGCGCCGGATCGCCCAGTTTTCGCACAACCTCGTCAAACCACTTGAATATATACTATGCTTTTTGGCCTGCATATTTACTGATGACATGTACACTTACCCCCTGCTATCCTCGCTCTATTTTCTTACTCACAGGTGGTTCGAGTGACGATGAACGTGGTGGCCTTGCCAAGCGAGGTAGGACTGCGCCAAGGCCTCCTGGCTGCCGTACTAGCAACCGCAAGCCTCCTAAAGCACCTCAGCCTACTGACACTAGCAGCTCAGCTAGGGGAAGAAGCAAGTCATCTGCCAATAAAAGGAAAGACAAACAAGCAGCCCAAGAAGATGATGAAATAGTGCCAGATTTCAATGTTGCGGATGCAAATCGTCTTGATTGGCAGGACCTGAGGATGGCGAATCCGTATCTCTATGAGCAACGGACTTACACTGGTGGGGACAAGTTCTTCTGTACCAAGACACAAGAAGCCCTATGGGTTGGTTACTATGATAACACTCACGAGTGTATGAAGAATGGTGCTGTTGTGAAGCCCAAGGCCATCAATCCTGAAGAGCTTGCCTTGCATGATGCCACAAAGTACCGCTTTGTGGTTCAAACCTTGAAGGGTATGGGACTATATGACCTTGTGTGCCTAAAGCCCGATGATGACCAAGAAGATCCCACCTATTGTCCCCTTCTAGTCCGTCAGTTCCATTGCACCGTCTTCTTCCATGATGATGCGGACCGCACTATGACTTGGATGACTGGCAGGGAGAAGTACTCTTGCACCTACACTCGGTTTTGTGAGGCCATGGGTTTTGATGGTGGCCGTGCTACAGGGTACAAAATTCATACTCGGCCTAAGCTCGCTAGTGGTGACATCTCCTTTTGCTATCCCACTAGCCCCTCAGCTGGGCCTCCCACTATCTCTGGGATGTACTACTCATATCTTGTCCTTGCCAAGATGTTCCGTGAGAGTCTCATCAGCAAGTCAGGCGACTCTAGTGAAGTCAGGAACTATCACCTGAATCTGATGTACTATTGCCACCCTGCCAGGATAAGGAAAATTGATGGTTGTGATCTTATTTACTGTGAACTGAAGCGTGCAGTTATGGACCGCATGACTCCCAACTATGCTCAGTATGTTCAGCGGCTCATCAATCACATTGTCCCTGCTCCTCTCAACACTCGTGATGAAAGAGTCATCATGGCACCATTCAAGTTCCCTACTCCGGAAGGTCGCCCGGAAGTCCCTTCCATGATGCCCGCCAATGAGCGCCGTTCCAAGGAACACCATGATCCTGCAGCTAGCTCTAGCTACTCCCGGCGCCCCAAGCACGGTGCCGCTCGCTTCTTCTCCAGCATGTGGCAAATGTGCAAGAACACAAATGATGTTGCACATCAGAGTCTTGCTTTGAACTAGGAGACTAGGAGGCGATAGAACGAGTTCATGGCTACTAGGAATGTCCCTGTGCCTCCTTCTGGACCTGAGATGGCGCCTGTGGTTGCACCTTAGTGGGAGATGCCTCCCCTCACCGATAAGATGATCCAGAACTTTGACTTCTCCATGTATGCTCATGGTGGTCTTCCTCCTAGGACTGCTCGTGCTCCTACTCCCCCTGCTGATGATGGTGATGAGGATGAAGTTGATGCGGCTGCGCGAGATGATGGCGAGAGCTCCTACTCCGCCGGGCATGAGTTCTATTGATGGGTGCGATAGCATCTCTCCTCTTTCCTTCGCCTTTTTGGTGTTCCGATGCCAAAGGGGGAGAAGAGAGTAGAGTCTAGGACCACAGGGTTCTTTGGTTGTCACAAGCCATGGGTGTTGCTTTATTTGATTCTTATATGGCTTGTGCTTATTTGCTTTTCTCAAGAACCGTTTGGATTTTCTACTTCGAATAATTCGTGTATGGACGAATATTATGTGTGCTACTCTATGTTAGGATGATTATGTGTGCTATGCTTATGTATATGCTTATATATCTTGACATGCACATCTCCATACCATGCTTGTTTCCTAAAGATATTGGGGGAGCTTCTCATGTTCCACAAATGGTGCACTTTGCATTCAAACGCAAACTCTCCAAGTGCATACATTATGGGGGAGTCTGTCGTAATATCTTATATGGAATCAAGGTTTAAAGCTTATCATAATATCTCTATATGACTCTAGCTCGGTTTGTCATCGTATACCAAAAAGGGGAGATTGTAAGGGTATTTTACCCTTATCCATTATTTTAGTAACAATGACACCGTGCTAGAGTATTTGGCCTAATATGTTTATAAGGATAATCTCAGGTATTAGGCAAAGAGGCACAAATGGTGTATCAAAGGAACAAGAAGGCTAAAGGAGACCCCCCACTTCAACAACAATCGAAAAGGGGTCTACAGCAGAAATCCGGTCTGCAGCCCAGTTGGACCGGCCCACAGACCGGCGGCCCCGGCGTGCTGTCCGGTCGACTGGTCGCCAAACGGCTCCTGGACGACGCAAAGCTGGTCCGGCCTACCGCCCGGTCAGCCGGCCTACAGACCGGCGGGTCCGGCGCACAGTCCGGTCGGCCGGTCGCCAACCGGTCGCCAACCGGCCGCCAACCGGGCGCCAACCGGAGGAGCCCCTGGACGACGAAAAGCAGCTCCGGTCCCTGGTCCGGTCTGACCGGCCTCTGCGCCGGGCCATCCGGTCCCTGGTCCGGTTGACCGGGTTTGTCGAAGAAAAGCTGAGGTGGCAAGTGGCCAACGGCCATATTTCGAAGAACACTATAAATAGCCCTTCTCCTACCTCTAGACAGTTAGGCACTAAACTACAAGCTGTTCTTGAGCTCCTTCTCTCCTACTCCATTATTAGAAACACCAAAAGCCTAAGATCTCCCTCCTCCTCCACCCAAACTCAAATCCCTCCGGGGAAACGATAGAGAAGGACCCGATCTACCGTTCTACCAAGCCAAATCTCATCCCCCCTTGTATTCATCAAGAAGCTTGCTTCCTAGCGTTCCTTGGAAACCCTAGGTGGGCAAGAGGAGTCCGGAAGCATCCGGGCTGTGGATCTGCTCCGGGCAAGATTGTGAAGGTTTGGAGGCTACCTCAAAGTCTACCACAAGTGAGAGAGCTATTCCTTCATGGGATAGGCTCCGGAGAATAGGGTGAGCCTTCGTGGCGCGGGAATCCTTCGTGGGACCTCCACTCCTCCAAACGTGACGTACCTTGTTGCAAAGCAAGGGAACACGGGAATACATCCTCGTCTCCGCGTGCTATCGGTTATCTCTAACCGAACTCCTTACTTGTGATTTAACTGCTCGTGAGAGCCTTCGTGCTCGAGTTAGTTGTATCCTCATATAGGTTGCTTCACCTAGTTTGCATTAGGCTCACCTTTATATTCCACAAAGCCTAATATTGCAAAGAAAGAATTAAAATCTGTAGAAACCTATTCACCCCCCTCTAGGTTTACCATCTCTATACTTTAGTACGCGATTTACCTAGCTTCGGAACACCTGCACGATGACAGGGCCTACTGCTGCTTGTCTGGAATTATCTGGGCGCTTTCGCGTTGTTACAATGAGTTGTGGTTGTGTCTCTAGGGCTCCCAGGATCCGGCTTATAAAGGCGCTCGGATCTAGGGTTTACACGGAGAGTCCTAGCTGGAATACAAGATGCCTAACTATAGAATATTACATTTCCGTGCACGTCAAGGATCCACCTTTCCTTACACGCCGTTGTGGATCCGGATACTTCATGGGCCTTCATGGATCCGACTCCTGCATAGGTCGGTTGAGATCCGGCTCCTGTTCCTGGGCTGGACTTCATCCATCTTCTATCAACAGCAACTGGGCCGCCCGATGGGCCGTATGCCACCATCACTATCTGTGGGCCACCCGGATCTAGACCACGTCGTTGATATACCCATAATGTATATCCACAACACTATATGTGGTATTTCACCGCCACTACAAAGTGAATTGCTTGTGTGCTACCTTTAAACCTTCAAACATCATTACCTGTTTTGTGTTTTGTTTTTTCTCGTGAGGAAGTATTGAATGGTTTATTGTCTTTTCATGACTTCATTCCGTGACTACCATGAATAATGTGATGGTCCTTAATATTGCAAAAAGAGCAAGGGAACTGGATGCCCAGCCCACACAAAATATAATATAAATAAATAAACAAATAAAGCTCCGCACATATATTTGAATTCGGCCAGAGGGAAACATAAACGAAACTTAAAAC
The DNA here is from genome assembly GCF_022539505.1 of Lolium rigidum. NCBI lineage: Eukaryota > Viridiplantae > Streptophyta > Magnoliopsida > Poales > Poaceae > Lolium > Lolium rigidum. The sequence goes on along the minus strand of NC_061514.1, from coordinate 61,269,697 downwards.
ACGGCGTTCTACACGCCGAAATGGCAGTAGAACGCCATGTAGTCGCCGTCATCGTCGTCGTTGCTGGAGTCGCCGCCATCATGGGGTGGCGGCTGATGTCTACGTGTGCTTCTATTCTTGTAGACAGTGTTGGGCCTCCAAGAGCAGGGGTTTGTAGAACAGCAGCAAGTTTCCCTTAAGTGAATCACCCAAGGTTTATCGAACTCAGGGAGGTAGAGGTCAAAGATAGTCCTCTGAAGCAACCCTGCAATTAAGATACAAGAAGTCTCTTGTGTCCCCAACACACCTAATACACTTGTCGGATGTATAGGTGCACTAGTTCGGTGAAGAGATAGTAAAACACAGGTGGTATAGATGGTAGTAAACGATAATTGCGATCTGAAATAAATATTGCAGCAAGCGAACATGTAGCGAGAACTTGTTGGAAACGATGTTTCAATGCTTAGAAACAAGGCCTAGGGATCATACTTTCACTAGTGGACACTCTCAACAATGCAATCATAATTGAATATAAATATAAGCACTTCACTATGCTATTCGGAATTACTCTACGGCTGGATAACGAACACTAATTCACCATGTAGGGATGCAAAAGCAAACCTTAAAGATGTATTCCCAAGTACTAATAAACACCCCACGCTGTCACTTTGAGCATTCATAGGAGGTACTAACACACCAAAATTTCATAGAGACATCCAACTCAAATCATAACCCAGTGAACAAGTATTCTGTGAAATATAGCCTAAGAGACCCACACTATGCACACACTGTCACCTTTACACACGTGGGACAAGGAGTCTCCGGAGATCAGATAAGTAAAATTCACTTGAATAGCATAACTACATCTAGATTACAAAGCTCATCATATGGATCTCAATCATGTGAGGCAGCTCATGAGATCATTGTATTGAGATACATGAGAGAGAGATTAACCACATAGCTACCGGTAGAGCCCTTAGCCTCAAGGGAGAACTACTCCCTCCTCATCATGGGAGACAGCAACGGCGATGAAGATGGCGGTGGTGTCGATGGAGATGGCTTCCGGGGGCAATTCCCTGTCCCGGCGGCGTGCCGGAATAGAGACTTCTGTCCCCCGAACTTCACTTCGCGATGGCGGCGGCTGCGTAACTTTTCTCGTCCCGTGGCTTATCTTTTTAGGGTTTTCGAGACGGAGAGTATATATAGGCGGAAGGGAGATGTCGGTGGAGTCCTGGTGGTCCCACACCATAGGGGGGCGCCCCCCCTTGGCCGCGCCGCCCTGTGGGGTGGGGCCCCCAGGGCTCTCCTCTGGTGCCTCTCTGGCTCTCTGGAAGCTTCGTGGAAAAATAAGATTCTGGGCGTTGATTTCGTCCAATTCCGAGAATATTTTCTTTGTAGGATTTCTGAATACAAAAACAGCAGAAAACAGCAACTGGCGCTTCGGCATCTTGTTAGTAGGTTAGTGCCGGAAAATGCATAATAATGATGTAAAGTATGTATAAAACAAGTGAGTATTGTCATAAAAGTAGCATGGAACATAAGAAATTATAGATACGTTTGAGACGTATCAGCGGCGCCTGCTGGCTGCTCTGGCCGGGGGCCCAACGGCTGGACCCCTGCCCAGGGTCGCCGAGGCATGGCGGCGACGGGGTCGGCCGGTACTAGTCATCGTCGCTAGAGTCCTCCAGCTTGTTGAGCGGCGCGTGATGCGCGTAGATGTACACGTCTGTTGGGAACCCCAAGAGGAAGGTGTGATGCGCACAGCAGCAAGTTTTCCCTCAGAAAGAAACTAAGGTTATCGAACCAGTAGGAGCCAAGAAGCACGTGAAGGTTGTTGGTGGAGGAGTGTAGTGCGGCGCAACACCAGTGCAACTGGTGCCAACGTGGAACCTGCACAACACAATCAAGATACTTTGCCCCAACGTAACAGTGAGGTTGTCAATCTCACCGGCTTGCTGAAAACAAACGATTAAGCGTATCGAGTGGAAGATGGTGTTTGTTTGCAAAGAACAGTAAAGAACAATAATTGCAGTAGATTGTATTCAGATGTAAAAGAATGGACCGGGGTCCACAGTTCACTAGTGGTGTCTCTCCAATAAGATAACTAGCATGGTGGGTGAACAAATTACAGGTGGGCAATTGACAAATCAAGATTCAATACATATCAAGGATGATTACTATGTGATTTAATCAGGGCATTACGACAAAGTACATAGACCGCTATCCAGCATGCATCTATGCCTAAATAATCCACCTTCGGGTTAGCATCCGCACCCCCTCCGGTATTAAGTTGTAAACAACGGATAATTGCATTAAGTATGGTGCGTAATGTAATCAACACAAATATCCTTAGATAAAGCATCAATGTTTTATCCCTAGTAGCAACAACACATCCACAATCTTAGAACTTTACGTCATCGTCCCGGATTAAATGGAGGCATGAACCCACTATCGAGCATAATTACCCCCTCTTGGAGTTACAAGTATCAACTTGGCCGGAGCCTCTACTAGCAACGGAGAGCATGCAAGAACATAAACAACACATATATGATAGATTGATAATCAACTTAACATAGTATTCTAGATTCATCGGATCCCACCAAACACAACATGTAGCATTACAAATAGATGATCTTGATCATGTTAGGCAGCTCACAAGATCTAAACAATGATAGCACAAGCGGAGAAGACAACCATCTAGCTACTGCTATGGACCCATAGTCCAAGGATGAACTACTCACGCATCAATCCGGAGGCGGGCATGATGATGTAGAGCCCCTCCGGTGATGATTCCCTCTCCGGCGGGGTGCGGAGGCGATCTCCTGAATCCCCCGAGATGGGATTGGCGGCGGCAGCGTCTCTGGAAGTTTTTCCGTATCGTGGCTCTCGGTACAGGGGTATTCGTGACGAAGGCTTTAAGTAGGCGGAAGGGTAGGTCAGGAGGCGGCGCGAAGGGCCCACACCATAGGGCGGCGCGGGCCCCCCCTCTGACCGCGCGGCCCTATGGTGGCGGCGCCTCGTCGCCCCACTTCGTTATCTCTTCGGTCTTCCGGAAGCTTCGAGGAAAAATAGGACCCTGGGCGTTGATTTCGTCCAATTCCGAGAATATTTCCTTACTAGGATTTCTGAAACCAAAAACAGCAGAAAAGAACAACTGGCGCTTCGGCATCTTGTTAATAGGTTAGTGCCGGAAAATGTATAATAATGATGTAAAGTATGTATAAAACATTCAAGTATTGTCATAAAAGTAGCATGGAACATAAGAAATTATAGATACGTTTGAGACGTATCAGCGCGCCTCTGCCACTGCTGCTCCGCCTCCTCCCTCTCCCAGTCCAGTCTGGACCAGGCGAGCGCCACGTCCATCGGTAGGGCGTTGTCGGCGGGGACGAGTTCGTTGAAGGACCTCGCGATTGCCTCGCGGACCGCCGCGTCCTCGGCCTGCGCGGTCTCCTCGGTGGCGAGGTCGGACGCAGCTTCGGCCGCAGCGTCCTCCTTCTTTGGCTTCCTCTTGCGGCCGCGCGCCGGAGAGGACGAGGCGCGCGCCCCCTCGCGGATGACGAGGGCGCCACTGCTGCGCCCTTTGGTCGACGGTGGCGATGTCGGCTCCTTCTTTACCGTCGTCCTCGGTGTCGCTGCTGGAGGAGCCAACCGGTAGGACCGGGATGCCGACCTCGACGCCGACTCGGACGACGACGAGGATGCCATCCGCCGTGGCATCCATGAGCTTCCGTGTCGGCGTGACACAGAAGGCACCGCCGCCGGCGGTGGCATCCCCAGGACAGGGTAGTTGCTACCCTCGATGTGCGTGAGCACATTTTCGAGGGTGCGACCCGGCGCACTCCACCAGCTGCGGTGGCCGGCAGCATTGTTGCGCGCAGTAGGAGGGGGAGGTCCGTCGTAGGCAGCGAGCTCACGCTCGTACCTGCTCTGGAAAAAGTTGTTCCACGCGACGTAGTTGTCGGGGAAGAAGCGCGGCTCGGCGCACTGCTCGTCGCTGAGGGTGGCGATCACCGCGTCGATCTCGGCGTTGATACGTCGCAAACGTATCTATAATTTCTTATGTTCCATGCTACTTTTATTACAATACTTGAGTGTTTTACACATACTTTACAGCGTTATTTTACATTTTCCGGCACTAACCTATTAACAAGATGCCGAAGTGCCGATTGCTCGTTTTTCGCTGTTTTTGGTTTCGAAATCCTAGTAAAGAAATATTCTCGGAATTGGACGAAATCAACGCCCGTGGTCCTATTTTTGCACGAAGCTTCCGAAGTCCGAAGAGGAGACGAAGTGGGGCCACGAGGTGGCGACACACCAGGGCGGCGCGGCCTGGCCCCCGGCCGCGCGGCCCATGAGTGTGGGCCCCTCGTGACACCCTTTGACCTACCCTTCCGCCTACTTAAAGCCTCCGTCGCGAAACCCCCGTGCCGAGAGCCACGATACGGAAAACATTGCGAGAGGCCGCCGCCGCCAATCCCATCTCGGGGATTCAGGGGATCGCCTCCGGCACCCTGCCGGAGAGGGGAATCATCCCCGGAGGGGCTCTACATCATCATGCCCGCCTCCGGATTGATGCGTGAGTAGTTCATCCTTGGACTATGGGTCCATAGCAGTAGCTAGATGGTTGTCTTCTCCGCTTGTGCTTTCATTGTTATAGATCTTGTGAGCTGCCTAACATGATCAAGATCATCTATTTGTAATGCTACATGTTGTGTTTGGTGAGATCCGATGAATAGAGAATATTATGTTAAGTTGATTATAAATCTATCATATATGTGTTGTTTATGTTCTTGCATGCTCTCCGTTGCTAGTAGAGGCTCTGGCCAAGTTGATACTTGTAACTCCAAGAGGGAGTAATTATGCTCGATAGTGGGTTCATGCCTCCATTAAATGCAGGACGATGGATGAAAGTTCTAAGGTTGTGGATGTCTGTTGCTACTAGGGATAAAACATTGATGCTTTGTCTAAGGATATTTGTGTTGATTACATTACGCACCATACTTAATGCAATTATCTCGTTGTTCGCAACTTAATACGGAAGGGGTTCGGATGAAAACCTGAAGGTGGATTATTTAGGCATAGATGCATGCTTGGATAGCGGTCCATGTACTTTGTCGTAATGCCCTGATTAAATCACATAGTAATCATCGTTGATATGTATTGAATCTTTATTTGTCAATTGCTCGCCTGTAATTTGTTCACCCAGCATGTTAGTTATCTTATTGGAGAGACACCACTAGTGAACTGTGGACCCCGGTCCATTCTTTTACATCTGAATACATTCTACTGCTTTTACTGTTCTTTTCAAACAAACACCATTTTCCACTCGATACGCTTAATTCTTTGTTTTCAGCAAGCCGGTGAGATTGACAACCTCACTGTTACGTTGGGACAAAGTATTTTGATTGTGTTGTGCAGGTTCCATGTTGGCGCCGGTTTCACTGGTGTTGCGCCGCACTACATTCCTCCACCAACAACCTTCACGTGCTTCTTGGCTCCTACTGGTTCGATAACCTTGGTTTCTTTCTGAGGGAAAACTTGTCACTGTGCGCATCATACCTTCCTCTTGGGGTTCCCAACGGACGTGTACATCTACGCGCATCAAGACCGTTTTCTGGCGCCGTTGCCGGGGAGATCAAGACACGCTGCAAGGGGAGTCTCCACTTCCAATCTCTTTACTTTGTTTTTGTCTTGCTTTATTTTATTTACTACTTTGTTTGCTGCACTTAAACAAAACACAAAAAAATTAGTTGCTAGCTTTACTTTATTTACTGTCTTGTTCTCTATATCAAAAACACACAAAAAATTAGTTACTTGTCTTTACTTTGTTTGCCTAGTTTACTTTACTACTGTTATAATGGGTACTCCTGAAAATACTAAGTTGTGTGACTTCACTAGCACAAATAATAATGATTTTATATGTACTCCTATTGCTCCACCTGCTACTACGAGCAGAATTCTATGAAATTAAACCCGCTTTACTGAATCTTGTTATGAGAGAGCAATTTTCTGGTGCTAGTACTGATGATGCTGTGCCCATCTTAATAATTTTGTTGAACTTTGTGAAATGCAAAAGTATAAGGATATACATGGTGATATTATAAAACTGAAATTGTTTCCTTTCTCATTAAGAGGAAGAGCTAAAGATCGGTTGCTATCTTTGCCTAAGAATAGTATTGATTCATGGACTAAATGTAAAGATGCTTTTATTAGTAAATATTATCCTCCTGCTAAGATCATATCTTTGAGAAGTAGCATAATGAATTTTAAACAATTTGATAATGAACATGTTGCTCAAGAATGGGAGAGAATGAAATCTTTGGTAAAGAATTGTCCAACCCATGGACTGACTACTCGGATGATCATCCAAACCTTTTATGCAGGATTGAATTTTTTCTCAAGGAACCTATTGGATTCAGCTGCTGGAGGTACTTTTATGTCCATCACCCTGGGCGCCGCGACTAAATTACTTGATGATATGATGATCAATTACTCTGAATGGCACACTGAAAGAACTCCTCAAGGTAAGAAGGTAAATTATGTCGAAGAAACCTCTTCTTTGGGTGATAAGATTGATGCTATTATGTCTATGCTTGCAAATGGTAGATCTCATATTGATCCTAATAATGTTCCTTTAGCTTCATTGGTTGCTCAAGAAGAAAATGTTGATGTGAATTTCATTAAGAACAATAATTTCAACAACAACTATAGGCCATATCCTTTTAATAATAGTAGTGGTTATGGTAATTCTTATGGTAGATCTGTTTTGCCTAATGAGGAAAATATATTGGAAATTGAAAGAACTACTAAGAGCTTTATGCAATCTCAATATGAGCAAAATCAATTGTTTACTAAAACTATGAATGAACAATCTGCCTTGTTGAAAAATATAGGAAATCAACTTGAAAATTTGAATGTGAAAATTTCTGGTTTGCAAACTAAACTTACAAGCGCTTAAAAGCGAATCTCATATATGTCTGAATCACAATCTTCTTTAATTAATAAAATGGCTGCTAAACCTGAGGATAATGATACAAAATTTTCTGCTACAGACAAATGCCATCCAAGTTAGAATTAATGATAATATTAGATTGTTGGCTGAATTGCATGCTAGGTGGGATAGAGAAGAAAAAGAAAAACTTGCTAAAGAAAATAATGTAGCTAAAGTATGGACTATTACCACCACTAGTAATGTTGATTCTTCACATGTTGCTTGCACCTCCTACTATTAATGGTAAAATAATTGGTGTTGGCAATGTTTCTACTCCTACTTGCAAAGCGTACAAAATTGCTCGAAGCTACTTGAGCTGCTTGTTTGTGATAAAACTGCTGAAATTTTTCAAAATATTGGTGACAATGATTCCATTGATGTAGAACATAATGGTTTAGACTTTGATGATTGTCATATTACTGAAGTTATAAAGTTCTTACAAAAACTTGTTAGATGTCCCAATGCTAGTGCTATAAATTTAGCCTTTACAAAACACATTACAAATGCTCTCATTAAAGCTAGGGAAGAGAAATTAAAACTTGAAGCTTCTATTCCTAGGAAGTTAGAAGATGGTTGGGAGCCCATCATTAAAATGAAATTCAATGATTTTGAGTGTAATGCTTTGTGTGATCTTGGTGCAAGTATTTCTGTTATGCCTAAAAAGATTTATGATATGCTTGACTTGCCACCATTGAAGAATTGTTATTTGGATGTTAATCTTGCCGATAATGTTAAAAAGAAACCTTTGGGGAGGATTGATAATGTGCGCATTACGATTAACAATAACCTTGTCCCCGTTGATTTTGTTGTCTTGGATATCGAATGCAATGCATCTTGTCCTATTGTGTTGGGAAGACTTTTTCTTCGAACCGTTGGAGCTGTTATTGATATGAAGGAAGGTAATATTAAATATCAATTTCCTCTCAAGAAAGGTATGGAACACTTCCCTAGAAAGAGAATGAAGTTGCCTTTTGATTCTATTATTAGAACAAGCTATGATGTTGATGCTTCGTCTCTTGATGTTACTTGATTTGCACTTTTGCGCCTAGGCTGAAGGCGTTAAAGAAAAGCACTTCTTGGGAGATAACCCATGTTTTATTTTATTTACTGTATTGTTGAGTCTTGGAAGTTGTTTACTACTGTAGCAACCTCTCCTTATCATGTTTTTGTGCCAAGTAAAGTTTCTATGTTAAAGTTGATGTTATATTTGGGATCGCTGCGCAGAAACAACATTGCTGTCTGTCACGAATTCTGGCACAAGTCTCTGTAAAAAATTCGAAAAAATCTGAAAATTTACGAGCGTGATCCTCAGATATGTACGCAACTTTCATTAGTTTTGAGTTTTTCCATTTGAGCAAGTTAAGTGCCCAGTCCAGATGCATCTTTACGGACTGTTCTGTTTTGACAGATTCTGTCTTTTATTTCGCATTGCCGCTTTTGCTATGTTGAATGAGTTTCTTTGTTCCATTAACTTTTAGAAGATTTGTGCAATGTCCAGAAGTGTTAAGAATGATTGTGTCACCTCTGAATATGTGAATTTGTGGTTATGCACTAACCCTCTCATGAGTTTGCTTGAAGTTTGTGTGAAGGAAGTTTTCAAGGGTCAAGAGAAGAGGATGATATACTATGATCAAGAAGAGTGAAAGGTCTAAGCTTGGGGATGCCCCGGTGGTTCATCCCTGCATATTTTAAGAAGACTCAAGCATCTAAGCTTGGGGATGCCCAAGGCATCCCCTTCTTCATCGACAACATTATCGGGTCACTTCTAGTGAAACTATATTTTTATTCAGTCACATTCTTATGTTCTTTACTTGGAGCGTCGGTTTGTTTTTTGTTTTGTTTGAATAAAGTTGGATCTCGCCATTCTTATATTGGAGATATTACGCTCCGCTTTTTCATATGGAACACTTGTGTTCTTAATTGTGCTTTAATGTTCATGGCGAAAGCTTATTGCTTCGTTAAATTGCTATTTGGTTGGAATTGGAAAGTGCTGCATATGGTTTGGCAATTTGGCAATTGTTTGAGCTCTCATAGATCATGTTTAAGCTCTTGCATCATGTAGTTTAATCTATTAATGAAGAACTACTGTAGAGATTGTTTAATTTGGTTTGCATGATTGATCTCTCTAAGTCTAGATATTTTCGGGTAAAGTGTTTGAACAACAAGGAAGACAGTGTAGAGCCTTATAATGCTTGCAATATGTTCTTGTGTGAGTTTTCCTGTACCTGTTCATACTTGTGTTTGCTTCAAACAACCTTGCTAGCCCAAACCTTGTACTGAGAGGAAATGCTTCTCGTGCATCCAAACACCTTGAGCCAAACTCCATGCCATTTGTGTCCACCATATCTACCTACTATGTGGTATTTTTTCTGCCATTCCAAAGTAAATTACTTGAGTGCTACCTTTAAATTTCATTCCTCTACCTTTACAATATATAGCTCATGGGACAAATAGCTTAAAAACTATTGTGGTGATGAATATGTAGTTATGTGTCTTAATTCTTATAAGTTGCTTGTTGAGCGGTAACCATGTTTTACGGGGACGCCATCAACTTTACCTTTGTTGGATATCATGTGAGATGCTATGCATGTTCGTCTTGTACGAAGTAGTGGACTTCATGATCAAATGGTTTGAGTATGCATATGTTAGAGAAGAACATTGGGCCGCTAACTAAAGCCATGTATCATGGTGGAAGTTTCAGTTTGGACATACAACCTCAATCTCTTATGAGAATATTAACTATTGTTGAATGCTTAAGAATGAAAAAGAGGAGTCCATTATCTGTTGTCTATGTTGTCCCGGTATGGATGTCTAAGTTGAGAATAATCAAAAGCGAGAAATCCAATGCGTGCTTTCTCCTTAGACACTTGTACAGGCGGCATAGAGGTACCCCTTTGTGACACTTGGTTGAAGCATATGTTATGCGATGAGAATCCGTGTTTCCGAGATAGTAGGACAAGGTGCGAGCACTATTGATACTCTATGCGTGAGACATGCAACTTGTAGGAAGTATTATGCATAGCACATATGAATTATTAGTACCGTTGACAAAATTGTTTCTATGTTTTCAAAACAAAAGCTCTAGCACAAAAATAGTAATCAATGCTTCCCTCTGCGAAGGGCCAATCTTTTACTTTACTGTTGAGTCAGTTTACCCATTCCCTTCTATCTTAGAAGCAAACACTTGTGTTAACTGTGTGCATTGATTCTTACATGTTTACTTATTGCACCTGTTATATTACTCTATGTTGACAAATATCCATGAGATACACATGTTACAAGTTGAAAGCAATTGCTGAAACTTAATCATCCTTTGTGTTGCTTCAATGCATTCTACTATGAATTTATTGCTTATGAGTTAGCTCTTATGCAACTCTTATTGATACTTGTCTTGAAAGTACTATTCATGAAAAGTTTTGCTATATGATTCATTTGCTTAGTCATTATCTTTTTTAGCAATCTTTTGTTCAGATCACTCCATTCATCTCATATGCTTTACAATAATGTTGATCAAGATTATGTTGGTAGCATGTCACTTCAGAAATTATTGGTGTTATCGTTTACCTACTCGACGACGAGTAGGAACTAAGCTTGGGGATGCTTGATACGTCGCAAACGTATCTATAATTTCTTATGTTCCATGCTACTTTTATTACAATACTTGAGTGTTTTATACATACTTTACAACGTTATTTTACATTTTCCGGCACTAACCTATTAACAAGATGTCGAAGTGCCGATTCTTGTTTTCTGCTGTTTTTGGTTTCAGAAATCCTAGTAAGGAAATATTCTCGGAATTGGACGAAATCAACGCCCAGGGTCCTATTTTTGCACGAAGCTTCCAGAATTCCGAAGAGGAGACGAAGTGGGGCCACGAGGTGGCGACACACCAGAGCGGCGCGGCCTGGCCCCTGGCCGCGCGGCCCTGTAGTGTGGGCCCCTCGTGACGCCCTTTGACCTACCCTTCCGCCTACTTAAAGCCTCCGTCGCGAAACCCCCTGTACCGAGAGCCACGATACGGAAAACATTACTGAGAGGCCGCCGCCGCCAATCCCATCTCGGGGGATTCAGGAGATCGCCTCCGACACCCTGTCGGAGAGGGGAATCATCCCCGGAGGGGCTCTACATCATCATGCCCGCCTCCGGATTGATGCGTGAGTAGTTCATCCTTGGACTATGGGTCTATAGCAGTAGCTAGATGGTTGTCTTCTCCGCTTGTGCTTTCATTGTTATAGATCTTGTGAGCTGCCTAACATGATCAAGATCATCTATTTGTAATGCTACATGTTGTGTTTGGTGAGATCCGATGAATAGAGAATATTATGTTAAGTTGATTATCAATCTATCATATATGTGTTGTTTATGTTCTTGCATGCTCTCCGTTGCTAGTAGAGGCTCTGGCCAAGTTGATACTTGTAACTCCAAGAGGGAGTAATTATGCTCGATAGTGGGTTCATGCCTCCATTAAATCTGGGAGAGTGACAGAAAGTTCTAAGGTTGTGGATGTGCTGTTGCTACTAGGGATAAAACATTGATGCTTTGTCTAAGGATATTTGTGTTGATTACATTACGCACCATACTTAATGCAATTATCTGTTGTTCGCAACTTAATACCGGAAGGAGTTCGGATGATAACCTGAAGGTGGATTATTTAGGCATAGATGCATGCTAGATAGCGGTCTATGTACTTTGTCGTAATGCCCTGATTAAATCACGTAGTAATCATCGTTGATATGTATTGAATCTTTATTTGTCAATTGCTCGCATGTAAATTGTTCACCCAGCATGTTAGTTATCTTATTGGAGAGACACCACTAGTGAATTGTGGACCCTGGTCCATTCTTTTACATCTGAATACATTCTACTGCTTTTACTGTTCTTTGCAAACAAACACCATTTTCCACTCGATACGCTTAATCCTTTGTTTTCAGCAAGCCGGTGAGATTGACAACCTCACTGTTACGTTGGGACAAAGTACTTTGATTGTGTTGTGCAGGTTCCATGTTGGCGCCGGTTTCACTGGTGTTGCGCCGCACTACATTCCTCCACCAACAACCTTCACGTGCTTCTTGGCTCCTACTGGTTCGATAACCTTGGTTTCTTTCTGAGGGAAAACTTGTCACTGTGCGCATCATACCTTCCTCTTGGGGTTCCCAACGGACGTGTACATCTACGCGCATCAGGCGTCGAGGGCGCCGCCTCCCACTTGTGGCGGCGGGATCGGGACGCCCCCCCCCCCGCTCCGGCGCCAGCCTCCGGGCGCTCGGAATTCCGGCGACGCCGGGTAGCCCGCCATGTGCAGCAACCGCACCTCCCATTGGTGCAGAGACTGCTGGCCGAAGCCGTTGTTCTCCGCGCCGTCACCTGGGATGCGGTCCGCCATTGCTCGAGGAGTTTTTGGGGAGAGAAGACTGGGGAGAAGGAAGATATCGGTGGTTAATGCGGCCAGACGCGGTAGCTCCACGATAAATAGAGGGAGTCGTCCGTGATTTCGAGGCGACGGCATTAACTCGCCACATGGAAGCGACGCGTCGCGGCGATGACAGATCGACAGCAGGCTTTTACAGTGCGCGGAAGACGATGCGATGAGGACGACGATCGGCTTTTCTCGCCGACAAGTCGGGGCCACTAGGCGTGCGGGATTTTTCCTCGACGTTTCCCGCACTTTTGTTTCCTCCGAATTTCCTGAGCGCGCCCCGGGAGAGCGGGGATGACATGGGCTGACCGGATGGCTGAAAGTCCAAATCCGGACGAAAACGAGGATCCGGGGCATGACTGGGCCATTGCTCGTCGTCCGGATAAAAAAAAGCTGCCGAGGGCCTCGTCGGGGAGACGGCAGGATATACTCATAATTTGTGGGTATAAAAATATGCACATAATTTATCTATTGGCGTTCCCGATAAAATTACCTGAAGTGTTTGCCTCACCGCCCAGCAATAAATAAGAAAAAGACACTGCATCATAATAGGAAGTATCATACACTAGTATCATAATATTTTGTAGAATCTCAATGCAAATTTGTGTACATGATGTATTTGCCACTAAATTTTCTAGTTTTACGTGCTATAATACGGTATCATATTATGATACCACACTCATCTCTCACCTCATTAATTAGTGCGTCACATTAGATTTTTGCCAACATGACAGACCAGTCTTAAAAACACAGTTGTGATTATCGGAAAAACTGTTACTGGAAACGTCCGTGATTAAAACGCTGACCGGATAATTATGATCTTGAAACCGCTCCTGCAAGCTCCATTCAGCGGTCACCACCTACACCAATGGATGCGTCGGCACCAACACCGCCCGCATTATCTCACACAAAGACCAGTCTACACAAGCTAAGTACTTCTTCCGGTAGGCGGTAATAGCAGCCGGCTGCGCTACTTAAATCGTTGACATTCCGAGTAGTACTAACCATGGCTTGCCTATATATAGATGTGCTGATATGCACAGTTCATCGATCCATTGACCGTTGTAGACATAGCCAATTGAGCAGCTTCACCTTGTTTGCTGCCGCATCTCTCGCGGTCCATTCGCACCGCTGCAGGAAGAGGGATGAGAAGGAAGACTCATGAGTTCGAGACTGATGTCTCCGCCTCTCAGCTCTGGGAAATCTACGGCACACTCCGTGCCGCTGAGCTGCTACCTCAACTTCTTCCGCAAGTCCTCGCGAAGGCTGAGGTCGTGAGCGGCGATGGCGGTGTTGGCACCATCTTGCAGCTGACATTTCCTCCAGGTGAGATTATACAACGACCTCTCCTAAATCCTGATGGGTGTACTGACATGTAATTGTTTGCTGCTTGGTAGGAATTCCTGGTGTGCACAAAAACAAGGAAAAATTTACCAAGGTCGACAACGTAAATTATATCAAGGAGTCGGAAATAATTGACGGAGACATTTTGCAGATCGGGTTCCTCCATTACATGTACCGCTTTGAGATCACTGCGGAAGGACCCAGCTCTTCGGTAATAAGATCAACTATCGAGTATGAGATTGATGATGGGCATGCCGAGCTTGAAGCAATGGTCAGTACTACGCGTTTGGCTGCAGCCGCGGAAAGATTCTCACGGTATATAAAGGAGCAGAAGGTCAATTAGACCAATTCTTCAAATATAAATACTAACATGTATCAATACTTCCTCTGCGAAGAGGCTAGAATGAATTCTAAGTTGTACCCGATACTTGTATATTTGTGACACCAATTATCCAGAATTATGAAAGTTTTTTTTAGATTACCCCTTTCAAGGAAAATAATCTCAGGTTTATCTCTTTTGGTGCGTACATATATACTAGCACAATATTTTTTTAGATAAAAGACACTTGATGCCCGACTTTAAATTAATAAAGCGCTTAGATTTTTTTTTTTTGAGTACATGCTATGGCATACAACTTCGCATACCATAAAACACAGCTAGAAAGGTCGGTCTCCCCTAACAGACCGAGCAACTAAGCTAGCAGAGCAAGCACCGAGCTACTGAGCTACCCCCCTTGGTGCGGCTGCGTCGCGCATAAGTTTGAGCTCGCCGATCACCTGACTTATCCAGGGACAGTCCAGGGGTCTTGCCATCGGCCCTCCACAACTGAAGATTTAAAAATGATGTTAGCTTGATGTTTCATAACTAAGATTCAATAGTCATTTTATTAGAAAGCCAAAGCGACCAAGATTGTGCGATAAAAAGGAGCCACACAAATACACAATGCGTCTAAATCTATCATAAGACTAGACACTAGACACGATAGCAAAGAATTGAGCAAAATTAGCTGGGCACCAGCTGCACCCCAGCAGCTGGCGGAGCACACTCTAGGCAAAGGCTGCAGGGGAGCAACCAAAGAAGATATGGCATCCTCTGGCACGCCGCATAGCTTACAACAACCATTCCCTGACCCCTGTCTCCCCTGTCTGGTAGCAATATTCAAGCACGAAGGGAGACAATCTAACATGAGCTGCTAGGAAAAGACCCTAATTTTGAGAGGAATTCGCGCAAACCAGACATCCTTGAAGTGGGCGATGGATGCTCCTTGCGATAACTTCATGTGCATCGAGCTCACCGAGTAGCAGCCCGATTGTTCTAGATTCCAAACCACCTTATCATGGCCCTGGATCAGCGTGGTCTCCTCGATAATAGTTCTAAGTTGTTGCCATGCTCTCATGCCCTCCTGATCCAACGATCTGCGGAACCCCATTTGCGATTCCCATCCACACACTTGGGACACCGAACCCATTTGTGCAAGAGATGTGTTGAAGAGCTCGGGCAATCTGTCTTTGAGAGCCGAATCTCCTGTCCATCCAAAATTGTGTTTGTCTCCCATCACGGATGACATGCCTGGCCGCAAGCCTGAACAAGTGCTTTATTTTATGCAAAATACGCTAGAACTGGGAGCCCCTACGCCTCGTGTCTGCGAAGATGTTAGCTGACTCGTACTTGGCTATGATAATCTGTGCCTAGAACAGATTTTCAGGCTGGAAAAGTTTCCACACCCACTTCAGCATCAGTGCCACATTCATTTTCTTGGAATTGAGAATCCCCAGACCTCCACATTCTTCGGGTTTGCAAACCGTAGGCCAATTAACTAAGTGGTACTTCCGCTTGGCCCCTATGCCCTCCCAATAAAACCTAGATCGGTGGGAGTCAAATTTTGCGTGAATACCGTCCTGTAACAGAATGAGACCCATAGACGACAAGCTAGGTAGACAATTGAAAAGGATAAGTCGTCCTCCCGAGGACATGAACTTGCCCCACCACGGTTCCACTTGCCCAGCCAACTTGCGTACTAGGAACAAATAATGTTCCATGGTAAGCATCCGATCAGATATGGGTAAACCTAGATAGCAAATTCTGACACACTGCAATATCCAAAGGCAAATGCTAGCCATCAACTGACTACCGCTACAACCGATATGCTGCAAAGCATTATTTCAATACTGCAAAAAAAATCCAAATGTACCAATTTTTGGTTTGTGTTTCTAGCATTTGTAAAATGCAACATCATTTTGCAACATTTCTCTGCAATGCATCCACCATTTTTTCCTAACTTATCCAACATTTATGTACCACATATGTAAAATAGGTGCAATATTTTTGTATCATATGCACAAAAATCATTGTGGAGATTTGCCCATTCTAAGCCGACAAAAATGATGGACGCATGTAGGAAAGCACAACACCGTGTGCAACATCGGAAAAAAATATCCAAAACCGCCTTTGTCATCGTCCATGGAGACACTTCCATGCCCCATTTGAGCTTGCGACAACGAATATGTCGCCCGGAGACCCGTTGGAGCAAGATCAGGTGAATCCTTAGCCCATCCACTTGTGGGGTGTTCCCATCTTTGCCAAGTCCGGTGTGTGTTAACTCGTTGAGCTCCATGGAAAACTCATCGGTGCAGCATGGAGAAGCTTCCAGTGAGGAAACGAGGTATGCTCTGCACCATGGGCGCACAATGGTTGTGGCGGCTCGCTCGCGGCGGGACGGAACGACCGGCTAGTAGGGGCGCGAGCGCACGACGAGGTGGCAGCTGATTCATGGCGGTGGGAGCACGGAGAAACGGTGGCAGCACGACCAGAGCCGAGGAAGGGAGGTGCGCCCACGGGCTTGCGACATGAGCGATAGATACTGGTTGTGGTTGTTTGATTGTAAGAGCTGATGGGGTTCGTTGCATAGAAAACAAAAAATTTCCTACCGCAAAGCGAATAAAACCAACAGATCTAATCTATGGAACACCCAAGATCCAATCTACTAGATCTAAGCAACGAGATGGAGATGAGACTAACCCTCGAAGATTCCAAAGCCTACGAGATTAATCTCGTTGTTGGTGTAGACGATCGTCCCCGGTGCTGCAATCCGGCGAGCACTTCCGTACTCGGTCGCGCGTACGGTGTCGATGAAGCTCATTCCTCTCCCGTTCCAGCGGGCAGCGGAGGTGTGGTAGATCTCCACGGAATCCCGGCAGCACGACGGCGTGGTGGTGGTGGTGGAGAAGATTTGCTCGCGGGGCTTCGCCTAAGCTCGCACGGCGTATGGAGGAGGAAGAGAGGCGGCGGCTAGGGTTGGGGAAGAGGTGAAGTGGCCGGCCACCCCCTCCCTCTTTATATAGGGGGAGGGGCCGGCCTAGGGTTTCCCCCGGCCCCACCTCCTTCCTTGGCCGGCGCCCCAAGGGGGAAGTCTTCCCCCCAAGTTTTCCCTTTATCTCTTCGTTTAAAGCTGTTTAATCTCGAGATAGATTCTATCTCTAAATTTAAACCATTTAAAAATAGAGATAGATCTTATCTCCAAGAGGGGGCCGGCCCGGGCCCACATGTCATAGTGGGCTGGCCCCACTATGCCATGTGGCGCCTATGTGGCCTCTCCCGGGGTGGTGGGCCCACTGGTGGCCCTCTAGAACCTTCTAGAAGCTCCGGTCAAAACACCGGACTTTTTCCCGAACCCCGGAATTTGACTTCCCTTATATGAATCTTATTCTCCGGACAATTCCGAACCTCCTCGTGATGTCCTGGATCCCATCCGAGATTCCGAACAAAAACTTCGGACTCCAACTCATATTCCGAATCTACTTATGCGACATCGAACCTTAAGCGCGTCACCCTACGGTTCGCGAACTATGCGGTACATGGTCGAGACTCCTCTCCGAGCAATAACCAATAGCGGGATCCGGAGATCCATAATGGCTCCCACATATTCAACGATGACTTAGTGATCGATTGAACCATTTACATACGATGCCAATTCCCTTTGTCTCGCGATATTTTACTTGTCCGAGGTTTGATCATCGGTATCTCCATACCTTGTTCAACCTCGTTACCGACAAGTACTCTTTACTCGTGCCGTGGTATGTGATCTCTTATGAACTATTCATATGCTTGCAAGCTAATCAGATGACATTCCACCGAGAGGGCCCAAAGTATATCTATCCGTCATCAGAATGGACAAATCCCACTGTTGATCCATATGCCTCAACTCACACTTTCCAAATACTTAATCCCATCTTTATTGCCACCCATTTACGCAATGGCGTTTGATGTAATCAAAGTACCCTTTCGGTGTAAGTGATTTACATGATCTCATGGTCGAAGGATTAAAACAACTATGTATTGAAAGCTTATAGCAAATGAACTTAATGACTTGATCTTATGCTACGCTCATTTGGGTGTGTGTCCATTATATCATTCAACTAATGACATAACCTTGTTATTAATAACATCCAATGTTCATGATCACGAAACCATGATGATCTATTAATCAACAAGCTAGTTATACAAGAGGCTTACTAGGGACTCCTTGTTGTTTACATAACACACATGTATCAATGTTTTGGTTAATACAATTATAGCATGGTATATAAACATTTATCATAAACACAAAGATATTATAATAACCACTTTATTATTGCCTCTTGGGCATATCTCCAACGAGTCTCCCACTTGCACTAGAGTCAATAATCTAGATTACATTGTAAGGTACCTAACACCCATGGCATTCTGGTGTTGGTCATGCTTTGCCCTTGGGAGAGCTTTAGTCAACGGATCTGCAACATTCAGATCCGTGTGTACTTCGCAAATCTCTACTTCACCATCTTCGATGTACTCGCGAATCGAATGAAAACACAGCTTGATATGCTTCAGCTTCTTGTGTGACCTTGGTTCCTTTGCATTGGCGATGGCACCCGTGTTGTCACAATAAATGACTAGCGGGTCCAATGCACTAGGAACCACACCAAGCTCAACAATGAACCTCTTCATCCATACCGCTTCCGATGAAGCCTCCGAAGCCGCTATATATTCAGATTCCGTTGAAGATTTCGCCACCGTGCACTTGCTTGGAACCGCTCCAGCTCATCGCCGCACCATTCAATATAAACACGTACCCGGACCGAGACTTAGAGTCATCGGGGTCGGTGTTCCAACTTGCATCGGTGTAACTGGTTACAACGAGCTCTTGGTCACCGCCATAACAAAGAAACATATCCTTAGTCCTTTTCAAGTACTTCGGGATATTCTTGACCGCTGTCCAGGTGTTCCATTCCTGGATCACTTTGATATCTCGCTGGTCAAACTAACGAGCATGTGCGATATCCGGTCTAGTACACAGCATGGCGTACATGATAGAGCCTACTTGCCGAAGCATAGGGGATCTTGCTCATCCTCTCTCTTTCATCTGCCGTAGCCGGACCTTGAGTCTTACTCAAGACCTTACCTGGCAACATAGGCAAGAACCCTTTCTTGCTTTCATCCATTCTAAACTTCTTTAGAATCTTGTCCGTACATGTACTTTGTGAAAGGCCTATTAGGCGTCTTGATCTATCTCTATAAATCTTGATGCCTAAAATGTATGTCTGCTTCACCAAGGTCTTTCATTGAAAAAGACTTATTCAAATAACCTTTAATGCTGCTTAAAAGTTCTATATCATTCCCAATCAATAATATGTCATCTCCATATAATATCAGGAACGCTACAGAGCTCCCACTCACTTTCTTGTAAATACATGCCTCACCATGAGTCCGTATAAAACCAAAGTCTTTGATCACTCTATCAAAGCGTAGGTTCCAACTCCGGGATGCTTGCTTCAGTCCATAAATGGAACGCTGAAGTTTGCATACCTTGTCGACATTTTTAGGATCGACAAAACCTTTGGGTTGTACCATATACAACTCTTCCTCAATGTCTCCATTAAGGAACGCCGTTTTGACATCCATCTGCCAAATCTCATAATCGAAAAATGCAGCTATTGCTAACAAAATCCTCACAGACTTTAGCTTCGCTACAGGTGAGAAAGTCTCATTGTAGTCAACTCCTTGAATTTGTCGGAAACCCTTTGCGACAAGTCGAGCTTTATAGACAGTAATATTACCATCGGCATCTATTTTTCTCTTGAAGATCCATTTATTCTCGACAGCCTTGCGGCTATCAGGTAAGTCTACCAAAGTCCATACTTTGTTATCATACATGGATCCCATTTCGGATTTCTTGGCTTCTTGCCATTTGTTGGAATCTGGGCTCATCATCGCTTCTTCATACGTCGCAGGGTCCTCATCATTGTCGTCCACAATCATGACATTTAGACGGGGATCATACCAATCGGGAGTGGTACGTTCCCTCGTCGATCTGCGAGGTTCGGTAGCTTCCTCGTTCGAAGTTTCATGATCATCATCATTTGCTTCCTCTCCTATCGGTGCGAGCTGCACGGGAACTTCTTCCGACACTCGCGCTACTCCGATCTATGAGAGAAGGTTCATCAACCTCGTCGAGTTCTACTTTTCTTCCAGTCACTTCTTTAGTGAGAAAATCCTTCTCAAGAAAGGATCCGTTCTTGGCAACAAAGATTTTGCCTTCGAATCTGTGATAGAAAGTATACTCAATTGTTTCTTTAGGGTATCCTATGAAGACGCATTTCTCCGCTTTGGGTTCTAGCTTGTCAGGTTGTAACTTCTTTACATAAGCATCGCAACCCCAAACTTTAAGGAACGACAACTTAGGTTTCTTCCCAAACCATAATTCATACGGTGTCGTTTCAACGGATTTAGATGGTGCCCTATTTAAAGTGAATGCGGCTGTCTCTAAAGCATAACCCCAAAACGATAGTGGCAAATCGGTAAGAGACATCATAGAACGAACCATATCTAAGAGAGTTCGATTACGACGTTCGGACACACCATTGCGTTGTGGTGTTCCCGGCGGTGTCAAGCTGTGAAAGTATTCCGCATTTCTTTAAATGCATGCCAAACTCATAACTCGGATATTCGCCTCCGCGATCGGAACGCGAAACTTAATCTTCTTGTTACGTTGATTTTCTACTTCACTTTGGAATTCCTTGAACTTCTCAAAAGTCTCGGACTTGTGTTTCATAAAGTAAATATACCCATATCTACTCGGATCATCCGTGAAGGTTAGAACATAACGATAACCACCGCGCGATGCTACACTCATTGGTCCGCACACATCGGTATGTATGATTTCCAATAAGTCCGTAGCTCGCTCCATTGTGCCAGAAAATGGAGTCTTAGTCATTTTTCCCATTAGACATGCTTCGCATCTGTCAAGTGACTCAAAGTCAAGTGACTCAAGAAGTCCATCGGAATGGAGTTTCTTCATGCGCTTCACTCCAATATGACCAAGACGACAGTGCCACATATAAGTAGAATTATCATTCAATTTAATTCGCTTAGCATCAATGTTATGAACATGTGTATCACTACTATCGAGATTTAACAAGAATAAACCATTCATCTCGGGTGCATGGCCATAAAAGACATTACTCATATAAATCGAACAACCATTATTCTCGAGACTTAAACGAATAACCGTCTTGCATCAAACAAGATCCAGATATAATGTTCATGCTCAACACAGGTACCAAATAACAATTATTAAGGTTTAAAACTAATCCCGAAGGTAGATGTAGGGGAGCGTGCCGACGGCGATCACATCGACCTTGGATCCATTTCCAACGCGCATCGTCACCTCGTCCCTTGCCGGGCTTCGTTTATTCCGCAGTTCCTGTTTCGAGTTACAAATGTGAGCAACCGAACCAGTATCAAATACCCAGGCACTACTACGAGAACCGAGTAAGATAGACATCTATAACATGTATATCAAATATACCTTTCTTCTTGACGTGGCCGCTCTTCGGATCGGCCAAGTATTTGGTGCAATTCCGCTTCCAGGTGCCCCTTCCCCGGCAGTAGTAGCACACGGTCTCGGGCTTAGGACCAACCTTAGGCTTCTCGGGAGGCGCTGCAACTTTCTTGCCGCCCTTCTTGAAGTTGCCCTTGTTAGGCTTGCCCTGCTTCTTGAAACTGGTGGTCTTGTTGACCATCAACACTTGGTTCTCCTTCTTTATTTCTACTTCAGCAGACTTCAACATGAAGAAGAGTTCAGGTAACTCTTTGTTCATGTTCCGCATGTTGTAGTTCATCACGAAGTTCTTGTAACTTGGTGGCAGTGATTGGAGGACACGATGAATACCCAGCTGGTTAGGGATCACAATCCCCAAGTCACTAAGCTTCTTCGCATGTCCGGACATTGCGAACATGTGATCACTAACGGAGCTGCCCTCTTCCATCATGCAGTTAAAGAATTGTTTCGAGGCCTCATAGCTCTCCACGGCCGCATGAGTTTCAAAGATAAGTTTGAGCTCACGCATCATATCACAAGGGTCGTGGTGCTCAAAACGCTTTTGGAGCTCTGCCTCTAAAATGCACAGGATGGCACACTGAACTTCGGAGTACCGAGTTACCCGAGTCTCATAAACATTCTTTATGTCCTCGGATACTGCAGGAGGTGGTGGGGGACCTAGCGGTGCTTCGAGCACATATTGCATGCTTACGCCGGTGAGGAAAATCCTCACATGACGGAACCGATCGATGAAGTTGCTACCATTGCCCTTAAGCTTTTCTTTCTCTAGGAACTGATTAAAATTGATGGAGGGGGCGCCATGATCTACAACATATTTGCAAAGAGTTTAGACTAAGTTTATGATAAATAGAGTTCAATTTTAATTCTTAAATTAACTAAGTGAACTCCCACTCAAAACAACATCCCTCGCATTGTCTTAGTGATTACACGAACCAAATCCACTACACCAAGTCCGATCTTCACGAGAAAAGATGTAGCTTCAAAGGCGAACACTCAAAGTGTTCATCATATCATTCATATGACTCATGCTCTACCTTTCGGTATCCCGTGTTCCGAGACCATGTCTGTACATGCTAGGCTCGTCAAGGCAACCTTAGTATCCGCGTGTGCAAATCGGCTTGCACCCGTTGTATGCACATGTAGAGTCTATCACACCCGATCATCACGAGATGCTTCGAAACGACAAGTCTTAGCAACGGTGCATACTAAGGATGAACACTTTATTATCTTGATATTTAGTGAGAGGGATCATCTTATAATGCTACCGTCGCGCTCTAAGCAAAATAAGATGCATAAAAGGATTAACATCACATGCAATTCATAATGTGTGATATGATATGGCCTTTCTTCTTGTGCCTTTGATCTCCATCTCCGAAGCACGGACATGATCTCCATCATCACCAGCATGACGTCAAGGTCAGTGGCGCCGCTTCATGGTTGTCCATCACTTATAGCTACTATAACAACTACTTGAAATAAATCTATTACATGATGAA
This sequence comes from Lolium rigidum, assembly GCF_022539505.1. NCBI lineage: Eukaryota > Viridiplantae > Streptophyta > Magnoliopsida > Poales > Poaceae > Lolium > Lolium rigidum. Next base: position 61,246,591 of record NC_061514.1, on the reverse strand, counting down.
TAGACACGCAGGTCTTTAACAAAAATTAAAGACAACTATTAGGCTCCTGCCGGTTGCCATAATACAACAATGAACATCTCATACATCAAATATAATCATCATCACATTATGGCCATATCACATCACCAAACCCTGCAAAAACAAGTTAGACTCCTCTAATTTGGTTTGCATCTTTTACGTGGTTTAGGGTTTTCGAGTAAGATCCAATCTACCTACGAACATGAACCACAACGGTGATACTAGTGTTGACAATAGAAGTGCAAATTATAATCTTCACTATGGTGGGAGAGACGAGACACCCGCAAAGCCACTTATGCAATACAAGTTGCATGTCAAGCGTGGAGCAAGTCTCATGAGACGCGGTCATGTAAAGTTAGCCCGGGCCGCTTCATCCCACCATCCCGCAAGAAGCAAAGTACACAAACTAAAGCAACAAAAGCATCACCGCCCACAAACCATTGTGTTCTACTCGTGCAACAGATCTATGCATAGACGTGGCTCTGATACCACTGATGGGGTTCGTTGCATAGAAAACAAAAATTTTCCTACCGCAAAACGAATAAAACCAATAGATCTAATCTATGGAACACCCAAGATCCAATCTACTAGATCTAAGCAACGAGATGGAGATGAGACTAACCCTCGAAGATTCCAAAGCCTACGAGATTAATCTCGTTGTTGGTGTAGACGATCGTCCCCGGTGCTGCAATCCGGCAACACTTCCGTACTCGGTCGCGCGTACGGTGTCGATGAAGCTCCTTCCTCTCCCGTTCCAGCGGGCAGCGGAGGTGTGGTAGATCTCCACGGAATCCCAGCAGCACGACGGCGTGGTGGTGGTGGTGGAGAAGATTTGCTGCAGGGCTTCGCCTAAGCACCGCACGGCGTATGGAGGAGGAAGAGAGGGAGGCGGCAAGGGTTGGGGAAGAGGTGAAGTGGCCGGCCACCCCCTCCCCTCTTTATATAGGGGGAGGGGCCGGCCTAGGGTTTCCCCCTGGCCCCACCTCCTTCCTTGGCCGGCGCCACAAGGGGGGAAGTCTTCCCCCCAAGTTTTCCCTTTATCTCTTCGTTTAAACTATTTAATCTCGAGATATATTCTATCTCTAAATTTAAACCATTTAAAAATAGAGATAGATCTTATCTCCAAGAGGGGGGCCGGCCTGGGCCCACATGTCATAGTGGGCTGGCCCCACTATGCCATGTGGCGCCTATGTGGCCTCTCCCGGGGTGGTGGGCCCACTGGTGGCCCTCTAGAACCTTCTAGAAGCTCCGGTCAAAACACCGGACTTTTTCCCGAACCCCAGAATTTGACTTCCCTTATATGAATCTTATTCTCCGGACAATTCCGAACCTCCTCGTGATGTCCTGGATCCCATCCGAGACTCCGAACAAAAACTTCGGACTCCAAATCATATTCCGAATCTACTTATGCGACATCGAACCTTAAGCGCGTCACCCTACGGTTCGCGAACTATGCAGACATGGTCGAGACTCCTCTCCGAGCAATAACCAATAGCGGGATCTGGAGATCCATAATGGCTCCCACATATTCAACGATGAATTAGTGATCGATTGAACCATTTACATACGATGCCAATTCCCTTTGTCTCGCGATATTTTACTTGTCCGAGGTTTGATCATCGGTATCTCCATACCTTGTTCAACCTCGTTACCGACAAATACTCTTTACTCGTGCCGTGGTATGTGATCTCTTATGAACTATTCATATGCTTGCAAGCTAATCAGATGACATTCCACCGAGAGGGCCCAGAGTATATCTATCCGTCATCAGGATGGACAAATCCCACTGTTGATCCATATGCCTCAACTCACACTTTCCAAATACTTAATCCCATCTTTATTGCCACCCATTTACGCAATGGCGTTTGATGTAATCAAAGTACCCTTTCGGTGTAAGTGATTTACATGATCTCATGGTCGAAGGATTAAAACAACTATGTATTGAAAGCTTATAGCAAATGAACTTAATGACTTGATCTTATGCTACGCTCATTTGGGTGTGTGTCCATTATATCATTCAATTAATGACATAACATTGTTATTAATAACATCCAATGTTCATGATCACGAAACCATGATCATCTATTAATCAACAAGCTAGTTATACAAGAGGCTTACTAGAGACTCCTTGTTGTTTACATAACACACATGTATCAATGTTTGGGTTAATACAATTATAGCATGGTATATAAACATTTATCATAAACACAAAGATATTATAATAACCACTTTATTATTGCCTCTTGGGCATATCTCCAACAAGAGCATCTCCAACAACTTACTTAAAATTTGGATACTCGAAATGGTTATGAGTATAAGAGAGAAATGATACGAGTAAGAAACTTTTTTGTGTGTTTCTAACAGGTTACTCATATTTTGGCTACCAAAAAACACAGAAAAGTCCTAAAAAATATACCAACTACACTTGGGTCCCACCATTTTACACCAAGGCCATTGGATAGAAAAAATACAAGCAATAAAGTCCTCCTTCTTGGGAGGAGGAGCTCCGATGAGTCGCACCAATGCGACATCCTCCCTAGCGCGACAGTGGCCTCCTAGCCTGATTGCCGGTCTCGCAGCGTGACAACGGATAACCATGGTGTCAGCGGGCTCTCGGTGTGGAGCGGGCGGTTAGGTCGGGAGGCTGCGGCCACATCCGTTGGACGGACGATTGCAACCACGTCGGGTGGACGCAGAGCAACATGGAGCGCATCGGGGGGGGGGGCAGCAGTGAAGCAATTCCGTGACATAGATACCTTGCAGCCGGGATTTCCTGCGACAACGAGGGGATGACAAGGGGTTGGGGCGTCCATGATTTTGGGCGAGAGAAGCGCCTCGAAAGTACCAGGGTGGCTTCGGGGTGGTGGGGCTAAGGTCGTCGACGTGCAACGTCGCTGAAGCCGTTTGCTGAGGGGTGACCCGCACATGAGGTTCTGCAGTTACTGACGTGGCAACTATTTGGGTAAGATGAGCATGGTACCGGGAGTAGTCAAATTTAAGCATTTGCTTGCAAACTTTGAGTAAGTACTCAAACTTTTTTATGTGGAAGCACTATTGAGTAAGATTTTGGAGATGTATTTTTACCAACGGAAAAAATAACGCGCTATTTCAGCGTTATAACGACGCTGTAGCGTATTTGGAAAGTGAACGCTATGCTATGCACATTTGGCTCGCTATGGCGCTAATCACGCTATTAGCGGCGCTGTGCGCGCTATCTTTCGTAGCGTTATAGCAGCGCTATTTTTATAGCGTGTAGCAGTGCTATTTTTTATAGGGAAATCGAGCAGCCGACTAGCTATTTTGGACTTTTTGGCCCATGAGCTTCCTAAATTCCCATTCTAAATTCCCATTCTAACCGTAGTTATTCAACCCGGTGGAAACCACATAAGCACATCGACAATTTCCACTCCTTCTCACACGACGCATACATGTTGAAGAAGAAGAAAAATCAACATCACAATGAGTAAGAGCTGCTACTGATGCAATCTGCCTAAGAAGAAGAAGTTGCTTCTAGTTTTTTTTATTATGATGAGCTGCAACATGCGGTTCTTCCTCTGAATTAGATGATGACCGAATGCATTATCCATCTAGTTCATCTCATTTAATTAATTACTACTTCTGCTATGTAGTTGGCTCTTTAATTGTTTGCACGTTGGCAGTTTAATTAGTTATCTACTTATCCACTTGTCTACTTGTTGGACTGACAAATCCTTATTTTTCAGTGCGATCAAGACTTTGTCAATTTAATTTGTTGATCGTTGTGATGTGGATAATTTTTGAGCTGGTGAAATCCTTAGTATACATACTATATTTGTTACTTTTTATTTTTGTGTGAAACGCTATTTTGTAAAATAGCGCGCTATTAGCACGTTATAATCTTCGTAGCGTATTTTGAAAGACCACGCTATTTTATTTAGCCTTGATTTTTACCTTTCAATACTTAAAAGAACAGTTTTTGCTACTACACTAGTTACTAGAGTTCTTGACCCGGACTTTTGGCTCTCATCTACGCCACCCCCTGAAATCTGCACGTTCATTATTGCTTTGTGATCCGTGGACAACGTAAGGTTATTTATTTTGAAATGCAGAAATAAATGAATATACCCTGCTGTGAAACATGAATACACATTCAATGAGCCATAGCTGGCGTCATTAGTACAACTTGGTACAGGTTTGGTGACTGGCTGATTAATAATGACATGAACCAATAAAACAATTGGAACAAGGAAATTAGTATATAAATTTCTGCACAAATTTTACCATTCTTTGTTTCTGCTCTTTCCCATCTCATGCCACAACAGATCATTTCATATGACCAACAATTTGTCATAAACTCATGATATTAACTGATTTCTTATGTCATCTACAAACTAATTTACAAAATTAACAAAAAAATTATATATGGTACTACAAAATATCTAACACGATTTACACATACAGATTAACAGATAAAATTACCGGCATGTCTTACAGTCACACGATATATTGAACATATCATATTTCTGAATGACTAATTGTTGTATATTATGTTAGTTGGAACGACTAATATTATGAACAGAAAATATCATGGCATCTTGTCCATGTATAAATTCTGCATATCATGAAAGAGCCATAATAAAAAAATCAGAGATCCTAAATCCACGAAGATCTCGACAGTAACAAGAACCAGAGCCATTGGAAGAACAGATAAATAGGTCAGAGACTTGAGGGAAGAAAATAAAATTTCAGATCTCAACAAAATCAAAACATTTCATATCAAAACCTTTCACCACAGACTAAGCAAGATCTGTATATGTGGATAGTGAAATATCCAAAGACATGAAAAATTCTACTGTAACACTAACACTTGACCAGCAAAGCACCGTAGAATTTGTTAGCAGTATATTAGTTTTCATCGATTCCTTCCAGGAAATCCTAGGGTAGGTGTAGTCGGAGCATCTGGAGGCCGGGTCTGCCAACAGCTTCGCTGATGGACCGCTTCCCCGTGCTGGCATCAGGGTGGAGGTTCTGGCGGGCTGGCGGCCGTGGCTGCCGGAGGGGAAGAAGAAGATGTTGCGCCCCGTGTACTTCCCAGTGGCGGAGCATGGATCTGGGCCGCCATGGAGTCGTGGAGAGGAGGCTTCGGTGGAGATTAATGGGGAAAATCTTGGTTTGGGATTGAGCTGTGATTTGGTGCTGGGAGAGGAAACGAGAGGGGCAGGGTGAGCGATGAGCTCCTAGGGAAGGAATAAATGCTGTAGTTAAAACTTGGATGACGTCAGGTTGTAGGCCTCTCGTATTGCGCTCGGTGGACAGATACGGTTGGGAATACGTTATTGTGTAGTTATACACCCATAACTGCACTTACAGATACAAATAATGGACGGCTCCGCGTACCGAACGGAAGGTGAGATATGGGGCGGGGGCATCCGCAGGTTCACCGATGCAATTTCGCTAGAGTTCTCCATATTCAAAACAAGCCAGTAAGTAACAAATAAAAGAAAATGAAAGCCAGTAAGTCAAGGAGGCATTTATGACCCTGGTCTCTTCCTCTTCTTCCATCCCCAATCCATCACTTCACCACTCCACGCTTCTAGCCAGCCAGCCATGGCCACGGGCGGATGAACCCACAACCAGTTTGCAGATCCTCTCGCGCGCACCACACCATCGTACTCCCCGAGCCACGACCTTCCCATCGATCCATCTCTCGGGCACATGCATTGATCTTGTCCGTTCGCCGTTCCAGGGCTCACCGCTAGCACGCGAGGGCGCGCGAGGAGAGTAGTCTCGATGAGCGGTGGACCGGGCGCCGCCTCGCTGGAGGTTCCCTCTGAGGACGGTGGGAGCGGCGAGTGGCGGCGCATTTTCAACCGGGTTGAGGCGCTGCTGCCGCGGGTCGAGGAGCTCGCCGCCGACCGTGCTCGCCTCGAGGAAACCAGCAGGACCCAGCAAGAGCTGTCGGCAGCACGCGAGAAAAGCCTCCATGCCCGCCTCCTCCAGGTGATCCACTGAATCGCGAGTTCCTGCTAGGGTTTTTATCTGTTAGCGCCTGACGCTAATGCAACTTATTTTGTTCGAGCTGTAGGCGAAGGCGAGCAGGTGGAGGTGGAAGACGGCCTACATTGAGCTGCCTCTCTTGGCCAATCCCAAGATCATCGGTAAGATTACGCCGCTGGGCCCTTGTTTATCGGTCCTAAAATGCAATCTCACTTTCTTGGTGCTAATCTCTCATATTCTCGTGACGATTGTTTTGCCAAATTTTTGGATCTAATTTTGGACGATTTGGCTTTTTTTTTTTTGAAGAAAACTTGGCACCGTCATTTTTTCCTTGTTTTCGCTCCATCACAAGTAGGACATAATCTTTATGATGTTATGTTGCTACTCATTCACTCCCTTGTGTGTTCACTGTAGAACTCCAAGAGAATGATTTGGAGGATTCCAGGAAATGTGAAGCTCTTGTTGACGTCGATGACTCAGGACCAGAGGTACTTGCATAAACATCAGTTGCATAGCTCAAAAACATTCAGTCAAGCTTGTGTATTTCATTTATTTTCTTAGTCGCCGTTGCCTATTTTTAATAATGCTAGATACCACTCAAGGGAGGTAAAAGGCATTTAGAGCGCAGTGAAACAAATGTGGGTTATGAGGATGTTGTCAGAGATTTAAGAGCTGAGCTAACAAAATTAAAGCAAGCTTATGAGACCCTGAGCACAAACAAGGATAAGGAAACTTCTGAATCAGCACACAAGCTTCAGCGGAACATAGAGGAGATGTTTGATGATGCAGAAAACAAGGTACTGATTCATTCTTTAGGGTAGGCTACTGAAAATGCATTCCTTTACTAAGAAGAGATGAAAACGAAAAACACAAAGGAGGGATGCCCGCAAGTCTGAATTGAAAATGCACTTCTTATCAAACGTATTGTTTGCAATAATATGTCCAGCTCATAGTACATTTTTATCCTTCCGTGCTATTCCTCTAGTGACCTGCTTTGGGGATGGTACGGTGCATCCTTAACAGATCCTCTCTTGCTATACATGCATATATAGTTGATGTTTATAAGTAAACCTGATTGATAATTTCTATCACTGATAAAATTATGCAATCTTCAACCAAATTCACTATTTTCAGTGTAGTTGATTGCCTTTTGACATCTGGCCATTGGCTGTTTTACTGATATGCATGGTATATAATCTAGTATTCCTCAGACCAAGAGTCACATTTTCTTATGTGATGTATCCTTTTTTATTTTTCTCAAAAGGTATAAACATCTTTATTCTTGATAGGCTTGTCCGTGATATGATCATTTTCTTATGTGATGTATCCTTTTTAATTTTTCTCAAAAGGTATGAAACATGTCTTTCACTGAAAAAATGGAAAAATAATAAAGTGATGAATCACATTTCCCTTTTGTAATGTGTGATACTCCTTCACACATTATATGACTATTCGAAAATGCAGGAGGGATACCAATGAGATGCATATTGAACAGTCCATGGTGTGTTTCCTTTTCACTTGCACTTCTCACTCCCTCCTACATATTCGCTGATGCATCACAGATCTAGCACACCTGTGTTACTAATATTCTCAGGATTTAGTTAATTATGTTAGTTACTGTCTTTTCTGCTAGACAATTTTGAGTGCCATCTTTTCTAAAAAACGAGTAGATCTAAATGATCATATTCCTCATAAGATATTCTTGGTTTGTTTTCTCTGTTTTTCCATCGGAGTGGATCCAACAGTATTGACACACACACTAACCAATTATTGTATGCGCAAATTTGTCGTCGTAATCAGACTTCTATGATTATAACACCTGATTTTTTCCGCTCCTGTTGTGCACTTAAGATAGCCTCATGCTTGTTTCTGGCCAGGGACTCATCTAATTTACAATTTGTTGACTTGTCGACACTTTACTGGCCAACGATTAATTTGACGCATAGTTTTAAAAACCGGACCGGACCGGCGGTTGAACCGGAAAAAACCGGAACCAGGGCCTGCGCCGGTCTGTTAAGCGCACAAGACCGCTCGCGCAATCGACCCGATGAAAACCGGCCGAACCGCGGCTTAACCGGCGGTTTCAGGAGAAAAACCGGCCTGCTAGATCGCCGGTCCGACCGTAGAAATAGTAGTTCGCGAGAAAAATAAGATGCGGGAGATAGGAATCGGAGATAGGAATCGAACTAGCGACCTCTAGCTCCCTAGCCACAAACCAGTTGACCTGTACTTTCTTGACGTACAAATGAGACAAGTTCAGTTTATACACTAATAAGACGATACGAAGACATACATGCATGTTTAGTGTGTCGCAGCTTTTTCTAAATGCAAAAATGGAATACATGCGTGTGTTAAGTACTTCTGTTCTCGACGTGGCAAGAGTTGGCGACTATTTTGTGAATTGATATGCCAAATTGCAAGTCTAAAATATGTTTTCATACATAATTATTTATTTATTGCAGCATTTATAAGTAAAAATATACTACTCTATATCTTAAAAAACCGAACAGTGAACCGGTGAATCAGTGGTTCGACCGGTAAAAACCTAAACCGACACCTTCACTGGTTCGGTCACCGGTCCGGTTTTTAAAACTATGATTTGACGGACGATATTTGAAAACAGCTGTTGGTCCCAGCCTTTAGTAGAGTCCACAGTATGTATCATGGGTGATCTAGAATGTATTTGTTAGGTAGCATTTCGATTTTTTTTTGTTAGGTAGCAATATTGGTTTGTCTATTTACCATCCCTGAATTAATTTCAAAGATATGCATCATGTAAGGGGCTGATCTTATACCATTTCTTTATCCCAGGACTGGTTAGATGGAGAGTATCAATATCAGCCCCTTACATGTAATGACAACATAGCTAGCTCAATGATGGTACTGATATTCATTTGTCACATTCATTCTTATGCCATGGGCAGTGTAAACATTCCTAGTCAATCTGATCTGAATAAGATGTATTGCCATATGCAATACCAACTGCTGTACCATGGAACCTGTTAATTTGTCGCGGCTAACATGAAGGTTTCTGTTCTTGGTTCTACTTTCTGTTGGAGTTGTTACTGTTCTTCTCATTACCATTTCCTGGCATTAATGAAAGGCTTTTGTGTAAGATGCTGATGTTTTGCGCACCCGTTTCGCCAGATGTGGATCTTTGTCAAGATCTGTGATAGCAAGACCGTCACTCTGGAGGTCGTGGATTCAGATACGATCTATAGCGTCAAGGCTAAGATTCAAGACAAGGAGGGCATACCTTCATGCCAGCAGAGGCTCATGTTTGATGATCAGCTATTGGTGGGCAGCTGCACCCTGAAGGACCACAGCATCCAGAATGAGGCCACCCTAACCCTTCACCTTGTAATCCAAGGGATGCATATCTTTGTCAAGCCGATTGTTGGTAAGATCATGACCTTTGAGGTTGATAGAGCAGATAACGTGTACAGTATAAAGGCGAAGATTTTCGATGAGACGGGCTTTGCCCCAGTTGGGCAGCGCCTCATCCTTTATGGGAAGATGTTGGAGGAAGACCGCACCCTGGCCTATTATGGCATACAAAATGACTCTACCCTCCATCTCAACTTGCGCATCCCGCTTCTGAGAGATCGGATACGCATCTCGATCAGGACGGTTACTGGGAAGACCATCGTTGAACGGAATGGTATGCGCTCAGAGACCGTTGGCAATATCAAGGCGAAGAACTATGTTGAGTTGGGCATTCCCACAGACCAACAGTGCCTTTCCACAGGCGGAAAGCCGCTTGAGGATGGCTGCACTGTGGAGGAGGTAAAAAAATGTTGTTGCGTAAAAAAATGTTGTTGCTGTGATCTCCTTCTGCAACTCCGTCTTCCTGGTATTCAGTGAGATGGATGAAGTTATCTTGGCTGTCTTTTCGGCCCAAATGTAGTGTAGAGAAGGAAATTTGTCTTCTACTTTTGGTGATCTTAGGTAGGGATTGAAACTAAAGAGCTGGTTAGTTATCATGCATGGGGCTTATTTTGGGGTAATGCAGGTTGTAAGATTAATGAACAAAATTGCTGTTTCTGGGATCGTGACTGTCATCGAAAGATCTGATATATTCTAGGACATTTCCATGCCTGTGTATGCTGAACTAGACTGGGAACCATGGTTCTATTCCACGATGTTTAGTAAAAAAATTCAAACATAAGAAAACTTTGATACCTTAACTCTTGCAAATTGAAAAAAGATTTAAATTGGCCATTCATTCCTTAAAAGTATTTTGGTCTGAGTCAATTTCAGACAAAAAAATGGTATTTCTTGGGGGAACCAACAATCTGAAATACCTATATCTGACCTAAACTGAATTTTAAAATCCTGGACTGAAAACAGTCTATTTACTCGTAGCTGAATTGAAATCAGTCAGTCCGATTCATATACCAATCAAAATCCGTCTCGCTAATTCATATCTCAAACCTCATAATGCTTCCCTGCTTATACCTGAAACTGCACTTTTTCAACCAGGACAAAATGAGACGCTTTTGTGGCTGGAGTTGGATTTGAACAGCCAGGACCTGGCAACTTTCACCTAATCACTAGAACTGATATACCCTGTTGACCAGCATTCATTTACTGAAACAATCATTGGAAATTCAGAACTCTAAAAAACTTCAGGTATAATTTTCCATGTATATCAACTAAAAAACTTCAGGCATAATTCTCCATGTGCTAAAGACAAAAGAATGAACATTATATCAACTAAAATCTGCCTAGCATACATGAGAACTGCGATCGATTTAGGCAATCCTTTACTGTATCTCTGACCAAACATCCCCCAGATGAAACAGAAGCCTGCCTTCAGAATGCTCAAACTGAAACAGGAACAGAGTTGGACATTTGAACAGGCAGTTGGCGCTTGCCTTACCTGAACTACTTCGGTTTCGGCCCCAAGCGTCCCCACTGGGGGTGTCCCCGCGTACATTTGACACGGCAAAGCGGGCAACGCACCCCTGCTGGGCCAGTGCGCCACTCGGCCAGGCGGAAGCAGAGTGCGCAGTAGCAGGGATGCCTGCACGGCACGAGCATCACCAACTTCTCCATGGACCCGCAGTTCGCGCACTCGGGCGGGTCTTCAGGCTCCTCCTCTTCTTCGTCGTCGCTCTCTGTCAACATATCCTCCTCATCCTGCTCATCGTCATCGTCGTTGCGCTCTGGCGACATGTTTCCATCCTCGTCCTCCTCGTCTGCCTCGTCGTCGTCTTCGCCATGCTCTGACGAAGTTGCCTCGTCGTCCTCTTCGCCGCGCTCTGACGACGTTGCCTCGTCGTCCTCGTCGCCGCGCGTTGCCTCGTCGCCCTCATTGTCGTCGTCGCGCATGTCATCCTCCTCCAAAACCTCGCTGCACCATAGCGACACGGCTGCAAGAAACGATGAAACCGGACTCCCGTCATCGAGAACCTTACGGCCAATGACAGAAACATGAACCTTTCCTGGGCAACTCACCTTCACCATTGACGAAGCAGATGGCGGCATGTAGCTGAGAAGACGACGGACAATTGGCTCTGCCGCCGCTAACATCGGGGCTCCATGATAGCCGACGGCGCGACCCACCTCCTCCCGCGGCCGTTCCAACCGGCTGCAAGAAACCAAGAAATCCAATTGTAACGCAACAATCCAAAATGCGGCGGTAGCGGAGTAAACCACAGGCGTTGGGAGCTCACCTGGCACTGCCGCGGCTGCAACGGCGACCCCTCGTCCGTGGTCGCCGGCGACTCCTCGTCCGTGGTCGCCGGCGACCCCTCGTCCGTGGTCGCCGGCGACGCCTCGTCCGTGGTCTCCGGCGACGCCACCGCCATCCTCCTATCGCCATTGGCTGCAAGAAACCAAGAAACGGAAGTTTTCATCCGAATTCAAGAACCCAAGAATTCAACGAACCCAAGAACCAGACGGACAAGAAATGACAGGGCGTGATCGTTTCTTTGGCATGTACGTACCTCCATTGCACGGGAAGGAGAGCGGGTAGTAGAAGAAATCCAAGTGAAACGCTACGGGGATGCCATCATCGGGTGTCGCCGGCGAAGGTCCGCCGGCAATGGATCTCCGTCTCCAGTCGGCCATCTCGCGTCCGGGCGAGCGCCGCGCGCGCGCCAAGGTGCTACGAGGCCAACGATCGAACGCCCTTGCAAGAAGTGGGCGAGACGAGGTGGGGAGCTCAAGAGCAAAGCAAAACAGGGAAAACGGAGTAAGGAAGGGAGGAAGACAGAAAGTAAGGCAGGGGAAGGATGCGGGAGGGGAAGATGTGATTATATGCTGGCAATGCGCCTGCAACCTGCGACTCTGTTGTTCGGAAGATGTGATTATATGCGGGAGAAGATGTGATCATATATACTGGCAATGCGCCTGAAACCTGCAAATGTTCGGAAGAAGCAGAGACGGTGGATTTCGCAAGTAGTGGGAGAGCCGTTGTGACTTTTCCATTTGATTTGGAATAGGCCCATTTTGTTTTTTTAGAATAGGCCCATTGTTGCCCGAAGTAGATTTGCCGGAGAATACTAAACTGGCCTGCCTGCAGACATCGAGCGTTCGGAACCGGCCCATTTGAACCTTGTTTTCGTTCCAGAAATTTGGGACAAGTTATCCTCCTGGCAGTTTGACAGGAATAACAGGTTCCAGGGCAAAAGGACAAGTGAGCCTACTTCTGGGACACAACACGAGGTTCTCAGGGCAATTTGAACTCATTTAGTCATTTTCTTGAACTCAGCTTTTCGAAGGTGCTCGTAGAAATATGATTTGCCGACATGTGTTTGTAGAGGCAAGTGTATGTATGCATGTGTGAGCGTTACAATAGTGTTTTAAGAAAATCTTGCTGCTTTGGTTCCAAAAATTCAAGACGAGCCAGCATACCAAAAATTAAAGTAGTCAATCAACGTTTGTAAGAGTACCAACACTAATATGTCAGGGAATAAGAACCGACCAACCTTATCGGCGTCACTAGAGAATCGAGAGTATGAATCACCATTGTCCAGGACGTAGTAGCCGGGACAAAAACTACGAGGATAATCCTCCTCGTGGCAACCATGATAAAAGATGCAAAATCGATCTGGCGAAGCAAGATCTGAAGGCCCATACCTAAAAAATTGTAATATTTCAACAACATCATTGACATCGGAAAGTAGATCTCATGCATATGGGAAAATGGTGACATAAACAGGCCCTTTTCCCGATTCACAATAAGTCTAAGTCTAGACTATGGACCATGGGCTAACCCAACTCTCCTATTATGTTACTCTTCATAGGGGATTGGTGTAATTATACTACTCCCACAGTCCCATAAAACATATCGGATGTTTAATCAAATTTTAATGTATCTAGATACTATTTAGTGACTAGGTATATCTAAATTTAGACAAATATCATGCACATTTCATGATACGAAAGGTACTATTTAGTACTTACTTCGGTTTCAAATAATTGCTAAAAAATAGATATATCTACACGCTAAAACAGATCTAGATTTAGTCAGTTATTTCGAACACTAGGGGGCAGTGATTTTTGTTGAGCAATACTGCCCAGCATCTGTGTATATGCCTTCACGCAGCGTCGTGAGTGGCTTGGATCCGCCACTACTATCGACTCCATTATCAAAACCGGACGCCACGTTGGCATATCTTAATTGTAGAAAAAGATTGCCTTTAAAGTTGACATCTGAACGTTTATAAAGTTATTACCATATTTGTATTAAATTTACCTGTGGTAACTTAATTCAAAATAGGTTTGCACATATGTGCTAAAAAATGTTTGTGAAAACACCACATATGTCTAAATTTAGATCTGAATATTTGAGCTAAAAAAGTTATTATCTGAAGAACACCTCTAAATCAGGCGATGTCTTCCTGCTTGGATTGTTCTTGTAGAAATTCTAGTTTTCTTGTGCAAATAGACTAATATAGTCGGCCTCAAGAACCAATGGACCCAACCCACGCGACCCTCCCCAACCCAAAGCACCGTCAGCCTCCCCTCCATCGCTGCCGCCGTCCCCTGGCCGTGGTGGCGTCGCCGCCCGCACCCAAAGGGGAAGGGGGACTCCGGACGATCACGGCGGAGCTTGCACCTTGGGCGGCGGCCTGGTGGCGAGGATCTGACGATTTTTATGGCCGCAAAGGCGACATCAGAGTAGGGCCCGACGACTTGCCTGCTCCGTCCGGCGGTGCCCTTGGCGCTCGTGCGGCAGCGTGGGTGCCAAAGGCCTGGTTCGGTTTTGGCTTGGTCGCCGGTAGGGAATCGATCTGATCTGGTCTTCACCAGATCGTGGGTCTCCGTCGTGCTTAGGCAGGTTGGCTTGCACTATGGTGTTGCCGCCCGCTTCATGGCGTGGCAGCCTATGAGCAAGTCCTGCCGGATTGACAGCGGCATGATCGTCTTCTTCTCAATGGATTACTGGTGGCGTGGGGGCAACTAGTGCTGCCATGAATAAAGGTGGATGTCCTAGGTTTCCAAATCGAGTCAAGATGATGATTTGCCGGATGTGTGTCTCCATCGATTTGGCTGGAGTATCGTGGTCCGAAAGGCTTTCTGTTGGAGATATGCCCAAGAGGCAATAATAAATTGGTTATTATATATCTTTGTGTTTATGATAAATGTTTATATACCATGCTATAATTGTATTAACCGAAACATTGATACATGTGTGTTATGTAAACAACAAGAAGTCCCTAGTAAGCCTCTTGTATAACTAGCTTGTTGATTAATAGATGATCATCGTTTCATGATCATGAACATTGGATGTTATTAATAACAAGGTTATGTCATTATGTGAATGATGTAATGGACACACCCAATTAAGCGTAGCATAAGATCACGTCATTAAGTTCATTTGCTATAAGCTTTCAATACATAGTTACCTAGTCCTTTCGACCATGAGATCATGTAAATCACTTATGCTGAAAGGGTACTTTGATTACATCAAACGCCACTACGTAAATGGGTGGTTATAAAGGTGGGATTAGGTATCCGGAAAGTATGAGTTGAGGCATATGGATCAACCGTGGGATTTGTCCATCCCGATGACGGATAGATATACTCTGGGCCCTCTCGGTGGAATGTCGTCTAAATGGCTTGCAAGAATATGAATGGTTCATAAGAGACCACATACCACGATACGAGTAAAGAGTACTTGTCAGGAGACGAGGTTGAACAAGGTATCGTGATACCGATGATCAAACCTCGGACAAGTAATATATCGCGTGACAAAGAGAATCAGTATCGTATGTAAATGGTTCAATCGATCACTAAGTCATCGTTGAATATGTGGAGCCATTATGGATCTCCAGATCCCGCTATTGGTTATTGGTCGGAGAGAAGTCTCAACCATGTCTGCATAGTTCGCGAACCGTAGGGTGACACACTTAAGGTTTGATGTCGTTTGAGTAGATATGGAATATGGAATGGAGTTCGAAGTTTTGTTCGGAGTCTCGGATGGGATCCAGGACATCACGAGGAGTTCCGGAATGGTCCGGAAATGATCCGGTGCATTTATGGAAGGTTCTAGAAGGTTCTAGAAAAGTCCGGAAGAAAGGCACTATGGAAGGTGGAGTCCCGGAGGGACTCCACATGCTAGGCCAGCCAACCCTAAGGGGTGGAGTCCCAGGTGGACCCCACCAAAGGTGGCCGGCCAACCCACCTCAAGGAAAGGTGGGAGTCCCACCTTGAGTAGGACTCCCCCCTTTAGTAGGTTTCCCACCAAAGGTAGGTTTGGTGTTGGGGTCTTATTCGAAGACTCTGGAGACAAGGTTTGGGGCTTCCACCTATATAAGGAGGGGCAAGGGGAGGGGGCCGGCCACCCCAAGACTACTAGTTGGCCGCACCCCCAGGCCGGCGCCCCAAAACCCTAGCCTCTCCCCAAACCCTAGCCGCCTCCTCCTCCACCACAACTCCCGCAGCGCATAGGTGAAGCCCTGCCGGAGTTCTCCACCACCACCGCCACCACGCCGTCGTGATGCCGGGATTCCGAGGAGGATCTACTACTTCCGCTGCCCGCTGGAACGGGGAGAAGGACGTCGTCTTCATCAACACCGAACGTGTGACCGAGTACGGAGGTGCTGCCCGATTGTGGCACCGTCAAGATCAAGATCTTCTACGCGCTTTTGCAAGCGGCAAGTGATCGTATACATCCACCCCGAGATCTAATCTCGTTAAGCTTTGTGAATCTTCGAGGGTTAGTCTCTTCATCTCCTCGTTGCTACCGTCTACTAGATTAGATCTTGGCTTGTGTTTCGTTCTTGCGGTAGGAATTTTTTGTTTTCTATGCTACGAATCCCATCAGTGGTATCAGAGCCGTGTCTATGCATAGATTGGTTGCACGAGTAGAACACAATTGTTTTGTGGGCGTTGATGCTTTTGTTGATTTTAGTTCGTGTACTTTGCATCTTGCGGCATAGTGGGATGAAGCGGCTCGGGCTAACTTTCCATGACCGCGTTCATGAGACTTGCTCCATGTTCGACATGCAACTTGTATTGCATAAGTGCTTTGCGGGTGTCTGTCTCTCCCACTATAGTGAAGATCCAATTTACTCTTTCTATTGACAACACTAGTATCACCGTTGTGGTTCATGATCGTAGGTAGATTGGATCTTACTCGAAAACCCTAAACCACGTAAAATGTCCAAACCAAATTAGAGACATCTGACTTGTTTTTGCAGGGTTTGGTGATGTGATATGGCCATGATGTGATGATGAATATGTATGAGATGATCATTATTGTATTGTGGCAACCGACAGGAGCCTTATGGTTGTCTTTAAATTTCATGTTGAGTAGTATTTCAAAGTAGTTGTAATAGTTGCTACATGGAGGACAATCATGAAGACGGCGCCATTGACCTTGGTGCTACGCCGACGATGATGGAGATCATGCCCGTTGATGATGGAGGATCATGTCCGTGCTTTGGAGATGAAGATCAAAGGCGCAAAGACAAAAGGGCCATATCATATCACATATGAATTGCATGTGATGTTAGTCCTTTTATGCATCTTATATTGCTTAGATCGCGACGGTAGCATTATAAGATGATCCCTCTCACAAAATATCAAGATAATAAAGTGTTCATCCTTAGTATGCACCGTTGCTAAGACTTGTCGTTTCGAAGCATCTCGTGATGATCGGGTGTGATAGATTCTACATGTGCATACAACGGGTACAAGCCAGTTTTGTACACGCGGGTACTAAGCTTGCCTTGACGAGCCTAGCATGTGCAGACATGGTCTCGAAACACGGGATACCGAAAGGTAGAGCATGGGTCATATGATTGATATGATGAACACTTTGAGTGTTCGCCATTGAAATTACATCTTGTTTGTGATGATCGGGCTTGGTGTCGTGGATTTGGTTCGTGTGATCACTAAAACAATGCGAGGGATATTGTTTTGAGTGGGAGTTCACCTAGTTTTTAATTTTGTTAAATTAAAATTTGAACTCAATTTGTCATAAACCTAGTCTAAACTATTGCAAATATATGTTGTAGATCATGGCGTCCCCATCAATCAATTTTAATCAGTTCCTAGAGAAAGAAAAGCTTAAAAGCAATGGTAGCAGCTTCACCGACTGGTTCCGTCATGTGAGGATCTTCCTCAATGGCGGAAATCTGCAATATGTGCTCGAAACACCGCTAGGTCCCCCACCACCCCCTGCAGTATCCGAGGAAGGAAAGAATGTTTTCGAGACTCGGGCTAAAGTGTACTCTCAAGTTCAGTGTGCCATCCTATGCAGCCTAGAGGCAGAGCTCCAAAAGCGTTTTGAGCACCACGACCCTTGTGAGATGATCCGTGAGCTCAAAGTTATCTTTGAAACTCATGCGACCGTGGAGAGCTATGAGGCCTCGAAGCAGTTCTTTGGCTGCATGATGGAAGAGGGAAGCTCCGTTAGTGAGCACGTGTTCGCTATGTCCGGACATGCGAGGAAACTCAGTGACTTGGGGATTGTGATCCCTAACCAGCTGGGTATTCATCGTGTTCTCCAATCACTGCCACCAAGTTACAAGAACTTCGTGATGAACTACAATATGCAGAACATGAACAAGGAGTTACCTGAACTCTTCTCCATGCTGAAATCTGCTGAGGTTGAGATACAAAAAGAGCACCAAGTGTTGATGGTCAATAAGACCACCAAGTTCAAGAAGCAGGGCAAACCTAAGAAGGACCTCAATAAGAGCGGCAAGAAAGCTGCCACGCCTCCTGAGAAGCCTAAGGGTGGCCCTAAACCTGATACTGACTGCTATTACTGCAATGGGAAGGGGCACTGGAAGCGGAATTGCCCCAAGTACTTGGCTGATCTGAAGAGCGGCCTTGTCAAGAAGAAGAAAGGTATATCTGATATACATGTTATAGATGTTTATCTCACTGGTTCTCGTACTAGTGCCTGGGTATTTGATACTGGTTCGGTTGCTCATATTTGTAACTCGAAACAGGAACTAAGGAATAAACGAAGCCTAGCGAGGGATGAAGTGACGATGCGCGTTGGAAATGGATCCAAGGTCGATGTGATCGCTGTCGGCACGCTCCCTCTACATCTACCATCGGGATTAGTTTTAGGCCTCAATAATTGTTATTTGGTGCCTGCGTTGAGCATGAACATTATATCTAGATCGTGTTTAATGCAAGACGGTTATTCATTCAAGTATGAGAATAATGGTTGTTCTCTTTTTATGAATAATATCTTTTATGGTCATGCGCCTGAGAAGAATGGTTTATTTCTATTAAGTCTCGATAGTAGAGATACACATGTTCATAACATTGATGCTAAGCGAATTAAATTGAATGATAATTCTACTTATATGTGGCACTCGTCGTCTTGGTCATATTGGAGTGAAACGCATGAAGAAACTCCATTCCGATGGACTACTTGAGTCACTTGACTTTGAGTCACTTGACAGATGCGAAGCATGTCTAATGGGAAAAATGACTAAGACTCCATTCTCTGGTATTATGGAGCGAGCTACAGACTTATTGGAAATCATACATACCGATGTGTGCGGACCAATGAGTGTAGCTCGCGCGGTGGTTATCGTTATGTTCTAACCTTCACAGATCTGAGTAGATATGGGTATATCTATTTCATGAAACATAAATCCGAGACTTTCCAGAAGTTCAAGGAATTCCAAAGTGAAGTAGAAAATCAACGTAACAAGAAGATCAAGTTTCAACGTTCCGATCGCGGAGGCGAATATCCGAGTTATGAGTTTTGCATGCATTTAAAGAAATGCGGAATACTTTCACAGCTTGACACCGCCGGGAACACCATAGCGCAATGGTGTGTCCGAACGTCGTAATCGAACTCTCTTAGATATGGTTCGTTCTATGATGTCTCTTACTGATTTGCCGTTATCGTTTTGGGGTTATGCGTTAGAGACAGCAGCATTCACTTTAAATAGGGCACCATCGAAATCCGTTGCAATGACACCGTATGAATTGTGGTTTAATAAGAAACCTAAGCTGTCGTTTCTTAAAGTTTGGGGTTGCGAAGCCTATGTAAAAAAGTTACAGCCGGACAAGCTAGAACCCAAAGCGGAGAAATGCGATGAAGTGACGATGCGCGTTGGAAATGGATCCAAGGTCGATGTGATCGCTGTCGGCACGCTCCCACTACATCTACCATCGGGATTAGTTTTAGACCTCAATAATTGTTATTTGGTGCCTGCGTTGAGCACGAACATTATATCTGGATCGTGTTTAATGCAAGACAGTTATTCATTCAAGTCTGAGAATAATGGTTGTTCTCTTTTTATGAATAATATCTTTTATGGTCATGCACCTGAGAATAATGGTTTATTTCTATTAAGTCTCGATAGTAGCGATACACATGTTCATAACATTGATGCTAAGCGAATTAAATTGAATGATAATTCTACTTATATGTGGCAATGTCGTCTTGGTCATATTGGAGTGAAACACATGAAGAAACTCCATTCCGATGGACTACTTGAGTCACTTGACATATGCGAAGCATGTCTAATGGAAAAAATGACTAAGACTCCATTCTCTGGTATTATGGAGCGAGCTACAGACTTATTGGAAATCATACATACCGATGTGTGCGGACCAATGAGTGTAGCTCGCGCGGTGGTTATCGTTATGTTCTAACCTTCACAGATGATCTGAGTAGATATGGGTATATCTATTTCAAGAAACATAAATCCGAGACTTTCGAGAAGTTCAAGGAATTCCAAAGTGAAGTAGAAAATCAACGTAACAAGAAGATCAAGTTTCTGCGTTCTGATCGCGGAGGCGAATATCTGAGTTATGAGTTTGGCATGCATTTAAAGAAATGCGGAATACTTTCACAGTTGACACCGCCGGGAACACCACAGCGCAATGGTGTGTCCGAACGTCGTAATTGAACTCTCTTAGATATGGTTCATTCTATGATGTCTCTTACTGATTTGCCATTATCGTTTTGGGGTTACGCGTTAGAGACAGCAGCATTAACTTTAAATAGGGCACCATCGAAATCCGTTACAACGACACCGTATGAATTGTGGTTTAATAAGAAACCTAAGCTGTCGTTCCTTAAAGTTTGGGGTTGCGAAGCCTATGTAAAAAAGTTACAACCGGACAAGCTAGAACCCAAAGCGGAGAAATGCGTCTTCATAGGATACCCTAAGGAAACTATAGGGTATACTTTCTATCACAAACCCGAAGGCAAATCTTTGTTGCTAAGAACGGAACCTTTCTTGAAAAAGAGTTTCTCACTAAAGAAGTGACTGGAAGAAAAGTAGAACTCGATGAGGTTACTGAACCTTCTCTCGTTGATCAGAGTAGCGCAGATGACGGAAGATGTTCCTGTACCGCCTGCACCGGTAACGAGAGGAAGCTAATGATAACGATCATGAAACTTCGAGCGAGGTAGCTGCGAACCTCGCAGGTCGACAAGGGAACGTACCACTCCTGATTGGTATGATCCTTGTCTAAATCTCATGATTGTGGACAACAATGATGAGGACCCTGCGACGTATGAAGAAGCGATGATGAGCCCAGATTCCAACAAATGGCAAGAAGCCATAAAATCCGAAATGGGATCCATGTATGATAACAAAGTATGGACTTTGGTAGATCTACCTGATAGCCGCAAGGCTGTTGAGAATAAATGAATCTTCAAGAGAAAAACAGATGCTGACGGTAATGTTACTGTTGTAGGAGAACGTAGCATAGAAAACAAAAATTTTCCTACCGCGAACACGCAATCCAAGCCAAGATGCAATCTAGAAGACGGTAGCAACGAGGGGATTATCGAGTCTCACCCTTGAAGAGATTCCAAAGCCTACAAGATGAGGCTCTTGTTGCTGCGGTAGACGATCACTTGCCGCTTGCAAAAGCGCGTAGAAGATCTTGATCACGGCGCCACGAACGGGCAGCACCTACGTACTCGGTCACACGTTCGGTTGTTGATGAAGACGACGTCCACCTCCCCGTTCCAGCGGGCAGCAGAAGTAGTAGCTCCTCTTGAATCCGGCAGCACGACGGCATGGTGTCGGTGGTGGTGGAGAAATCCGGCGGAGCTTCGCTAAGCGTGCGGGATGTGGTGGAGGAGCGGGGCGGCTAGGGTTTGGGGAGAGGGGGTGGCCGGCCACTAAAGGGGGCGGCCAACTTGTGGTCTTCGTGTGTCCGGCCCCCTCCCCTTGGCCCCTCATTATATAGGTGGAAGCCCCAAGTGTTGGACTACAAGTCTCCGAATAAGACCCGAACCCAAAACCTTCCATATGGTGGGAAACCTTCCCAAGCTAGGATTCCCACTAGAGGTGGGAATTCCACCTTCCATATGGGGGGGGTGGCCGGCCCCTTATGGGGGAGTCCACTTGGGACTCCACCCCACTAGGGTTGGCCGGCCATGGAGGTGGAGTCCCATGTGGACTCCACCTTCCTAGGTGGTTTCTTCCGGACTTTTCTAGAACCTTCTAGAACCTTCCATAGAACCTTCCGCATCATTTTAATTCACATAAAATGACATCCTATATATGAATCTTATTCTCCGGACCATTCCGGAACTCCTCGTGATGTCCGGGATCTCATCCGTGACTCCGAAAAAATATTCGAACTCCATTCCATATTCAAGTTCTACCATTTCAACATCCAACTTTAAGTGTGTCACCCTACGGTTCACGAACTATGCGGACATGGTTGAGTACTCACTCCGACCAATAACCAATAGCGGGATCTGGAGATCCATAATGGCTCCCACATATTCAACGATGACTTTAGTGATCGAATGAACCATTCACATACGATACCAATTCCCTTTGTCACGCGATATTTTACTTGTCCGAGGTTTGATCATCGGTATCACACTATACCTTGTTCAACCTCGTCTCCTGACAAGTACTCTTTACTCGTACCGTGGTATGTTGTCTCTTATGAACTTATTCATATGCTTGCAAGACATTAGACGACATTCCACCGAGAGGGCCCAGAGTATATCTATCCGTCATCGGGATGGACAAATCCCACTGTTGATCCATATGCCTCAACTCATACTTTCCGGATACTTAATCCCACCTTTATAACCACCCATTTACCCAGTGGCGTTTGATGTAATCAAAGTACCTTTCCGGTATAAGTGATTTACATGATCTCATGGTCATGATGACTAGGTAACTATGTAACGAAAGCTTATAGAAAATAACTTAATGACGTGATCTTATGCTACGCTTAATTGGGTGTGTCCATTACATCATTCATATAATGATATAATCTTGTTATTAATAACATCCAATGTTCATGATTATGAAACTAATCATCGATTAATCAACAAGCTAGTTAAGAGGCTTACTAGGGACTCTTTGTTGTTTATATATCACACATGTATCAATGTTTCGGTTAATACAATTATAGCATGGTATATAAACATTTATCATAAACATAAAGATATATATAATAACCACTTTTATTATTGCCTCTTGGGCATATCTCCAACGAGTCTCCCACTTGCACTAGAGTCAATAATCTAGATTACATTGTAAGGTACCTAACACCCATGGCATTCCGGTGTTGGTCATGCTTTGCCCTAGGGAGAGCTTTAGTCAACGGATCTGCTATATTCGGATCGGTGTGTACTTTGCAAATCTTTACTTCTCCATCTTCGATGTACTCGCGAATCGAATGATAACGCAGCTTGATATGCTTCAGCCTCTTGTGTGACCTTGGTTCATGTGCATTGGCGATGGCACCCATGTTGTCACAATATATGACTAGTGGGTCCAATGCACTAGGAACCACACCGAGCTCTACAATGAACCTCTTCATCCATACCGCTTCTGATGAAGCCTCCGAAGCCGCTATGTACTCCGATTCCGTTGAGGATTTCGCCACCGTGCACTCGCTTCGAGCTTGCCCAGCTTACTCGCAGCGAGCATTCAATATAAACACGTACCCAGACTGTGACTTAGAGTCATCAGGATCAGTGTTCCAACTTGCATCGGTGTAACTTGTTACAACGAGCTCTTGGTCACCTCCATAACAAAGAAACATATCCTTAGTTCTTTTCAAGTACTTCAGGATATTCTTGATCGCTGTCCAGTGTTCCATTCCTGGATCACTTTGATATCTGCTAGTCAAACTAACATCATGTGCTATATCCGGTCTTGTACATAGCATGGCATACATGATAGAGCCTACTGCCGAGGCATAGGGGATCTTACTCATCCTTTCTCTTTCTTCTGCCGTAGCCGGTCCTTGAGTCTTACTCAAGACCTTGCCTGGTAACATAGGTAAGAATCCTTTCTTACTTTCGTCCATTCTAAACTTCTTTAGAATCTTGTCCAGGTATGTACTCTGTGATAGCCCTATTAGACGTCTTGATCTATCTCTATAAATCTTGATGCCTAATATATACGATGCTTCACCAAGGTCTTTCATTGAAAAACTATTATTCAAATAACCTTTTACATCGCTTAATAGTTCTATATCATTCCCAATCAATAATATGTCATCTACATATAAAATCAGGAACGCTACTGAGCTCCCACTCACTTTCTTGTAAATACGAGCCTCTCCATGACACTCGTATAAACCCGAAGTCTTTGATCACCTTATCAAAGCGTCGGTTCCAACTTCTTGATGCTTGCTTCAGTCCATAGATTGAACGTCTGAAGTTTGCATACTTTGTCGACATTTTTAGGATCGACAAAATCTTTGGGTTGTACCATATACAACTCTTCCTCAATGTCTCCATTAAGGAACGCCGTTTTGACATCCATCTGCCAAATTTCATAATCGAAAAATGCAGCTATTGCTAACAAAATCCTCACAGATTTTAGCTTTGCTACAGGTGAGAAAGTCTCATCGTAGTCAACACCTTGAATTTGTCGGAAACCCTTTGCGACAAGTCGAGCTTTATAGACAGTAATATTACCATCAACATCTGTTTTTCTCTTGAAGATCCATTTATTCTCGACAGCCTTTCGGCTATCTGGTAAGTCTACCAAAGTCCATACTTTGTTATCATACATGGATCCCATTTCGGATTTCATGGCTTCTTGCCATTTGTTGGAATCTGGGCTCATCATCGCTTCTTCATACGTCGCAGGGTCTTCATCATTGTTATCCACAATCATGACATTTAGACAAGGATCATACCAATCTGGAGTGGCACGTTCCCTTGTCGATCTGTGAGGTTCAGTAGCTATCTCATTTGAAGTTTCATGATCATTATCATTAGCTTCCTCTGTTGCCGGTGTAGGCGGCACAGGAACATCTTCCGGTACTGCGCTAGTCTGATCAACGAGTAGAGATTCTTCAATCTCATCGAGTTCTACTTTTCTTCCAGTTACTTCTTTGTTCTGTGGACGGTTGTACCGAACCCACTAGGTAAGAACCCTCGCGTTGACGCCTTGTGTGTATCTCATCAAGGCGACATATTCTTCTAGTGGAAGGCGTAATACATGTCAATTGTAAGGCCTGTGTTGCTATCTCAATTTGTCTCGGCGCTAGTTGTTGTGTGACTTGATCGTTCTTATGGAGATTGGTCCGGACATGTTTATAGCACCAACATAAGGAAAAAAAAATATTTTGATCCTCATGCAAACAACCAAACACGCGCCTCAAGCAAATGAGTTATGCTCTAGTGTATGCACTAACTTTCTACCAATGCATTTCTTGTTCGGAAGCAGGGAGTAACCGCGGCATCAATCGATGCACACACCAACCTTTGCTACAAATTTCATCATTCAAAGTAGTACAAACCAATGATCACATAGGATCTATACATGAATCAACTATACTTTCATCAGCTCTAAATACTTGTCGTGAATTTAATGATCTAAATATGGTTTAGCTTACATTTTGGCTTATTCTGCGACAAGTATTTATGCCTAGACACTATGTCACGGTTGATTATTAGGGGCACTTTTGTAAAGGCACTTTTAAAAATGCCTAGAAAAATAAATTTTAGAGGCACTTTTAAAAAATGCCTACAAAAGTAAAATTTTTAGTGGCAATTTATGAAAATGCCTCCAAAGATACTAATTATTTAAGACACTTTCGAAAAAGTGCCGGCAATAATGATTATCTGAGGCACTTTCCAAAATGCCTGGAATAATACGTACTCCGTACCAAGTTTACTAAAAAATCCTGTACCTATTAAGCTAGAAAATCCGGTCCTTCCGCTCGGACTTAACCGCACGACCCCACCTCAAAACTCTTCCATGGTCGCCGCCGCCGCCGCCACTGCGAGGCCCCATCTCTCTCCCCCGCGCTCCCCCACCGCCTCCGCCTTGGCCTCCGACGCCACCGCCCCTCCTCCTCCTCAGTACCCGGCGGCATGGTGCTCCATGAGCGGCCCCGGTGGCATGGTGCTCCCGGCCCGGCCCCGGCAGCGGCGATCGTCGCCGAGAAGCTTACCTTCGAGACCTCGACGGGCGGCGAGGTCGACGGCAGTTGCGACGCCGTTGGAATCCACGGAGAGTAGCTCCACGGCATCTACGGCTATGCCCTCCGCCCTTCGCGCGCTCCTAAAGTAGGTCGACACCGTTCGCGTCGAGGCCGACGCGGCGGCGGCCGAGCAGACCTGTGCCCTCGTCGAGAAGCAATTCACCAACCTATCCGATGAGGTCGATTGCTACCCGAACTCTCAACTGCCTCTGAGCAGTGCGCCGCCGATCTCACCTCCCCCAAGGCCGAGATACACCGGCTCCGCATCCACGGTACGAACCCTAGATTTTGTGTTCTCGCTGAAGGAGGCTTGCAGCGTCACTTTCCTAGCCGGGTGGTGGTGGCCAGGGCATTCCTGCTCAGGCTCTGCCTCAAGGTGCAGGGTGCGGCAGGGGTACCACTTTCTGAGATGCAGAAGGGGATCTGGGTGATTCCCTCTATATCGATCTTCCAGGGCTAGCAGTTCTTCGGTGAGTTGATGCTGGCCATGTCCTAATTGTTTCTCGTAGCAATTCTCGGCTGATTGATTTTACAGGAGTTCTACTGAACATGCTCGTAGAAATTATATTCACTATATGTATGTTTTCCTTTACCCAGTAGATATTTGGGGATACAATGCTTCTTTATCCATACAACATTAGGCTTGCAACACAGCAATAGTGTGCATCAGCTGCTTATTGCAGCGTAAACCATTCTGAATGTGATGTAGTATTTTCAGAGTATATCTCGTAGTTGCAGGGGTCGCAAATATCTTGGAATAACCATTAATTTGATAGGCTCATCCCTTAATTCAGGAATGGGAAGGGGCTTCTTGGGCGTTGCTAGTATTTTTTGTTTGAGTTAGTTAATTACCATACTATTGAATTGATGTTTTCCTGAACACACAGCTACTGAATTGTGACATTTATTTCTATTTCTAGTTAACTGAACATGTGATATAACCTGAGACTTCTAGAATTTGTTGGTTCGATCAGTATGATATTTCTGTGTTGATCTGAATTGCTCAACTCCCTGAACTAGCATGCAGAGTTAGAGAAATTACGGTAATTATTCCATCAGATCATGAACTAACCTCCTCAAGGTAGTTCTGCATTCTATTGTGCAGCACTCACGATCGATATACATTACACTGTCTTCATGTTGCCTTGTACTGGAATATGGTGATAATCATACTACCTTGAGTCGACATGTTTTCTTATTTTCATTTTTGTTTGTATACTTATCCTAATAGTTAAACTGTTTCACATGTATACTTGTAGATTTACATCAGATGTTAAGATCAAGGGCATTGCTGTTGTCGGTGGAGCTGGCGGAACAAGCCCTTCAAGAATGAATAGTGTAAATTTTAGAAGTCACGCATTTCTTTTTCTTAAATCTTCCAAATCATAATGATAACAATTCCATAAAGAGTGCATTGACATGGTACATGTTTGCTTTGCTACAAATTGAGTTACTCTTTGTTATTATTATGCATTATTTCTGAATTAGGGCTGAATGTGGTTACACTATATAAGGAAAATGTTACATTGGATGTGTATGCTATTTCACTTTAGTAGTTTCTCCGCACTACTTAAGATATTCGTTTTACTTGGTCCCCTTTTTTTTGGTTTTACTAATTCCAAAATGTTATATCTAACTTGGGTAGATCATGATGATAAAAACTGATGTGCCCTAGCTCTGTTTGAGTGACAAATGAACTGTTACATCTTCATGTCCTGCAGTTTTTGGCCCCTCTCTTCTAAATTAGCATCGGGTATTGCTTAGGAAATACCCTTGCATCTATTAGGCATCGGCTCATTTTGTTGGTCATGCACTAGTCCGCATTGTTTAGCCTGACAGAAACTTTTTTTTTTGAGATCAACAGCAACTGAGAGATTTGCCGGTAAGCAGGTGCATAAGTAGATGCATATTGCTCGGCAAAGACAACTGCTTTACTGTGTGTGTGTATTTTGCTGAGAGTGCAATTGTCCTTTTCGATCTGTGAATGTGATAGTATTGTCTTATTCAGAATTCATATTCTAGTGAACTTTTGAGCTTTATGTTTCAGGACAAGAATAAGAGTCACGAGGAAATGATAGAGCAGAGATACTAGGGAATATTTCGCTGGATGCTAAAGTGAAGTATGTAAAGCTTGTACAATTCCAACAGTTTAGAATTCTGTAGTTCCAAATTGACCGAATTCAGTTTTGTAACTTGAATTAAATTGTGCAAACAATGGAACTTGAGTGATGTTTTGAATGGATAAACCTGAATGCCCTATATATCTGCTGCAGAATCATTATTTATTCGTTATAATATATATAAACGTGCCTGAAAATTATTGCATTTAATTGTTTTTAGAGGCATATTCTGTAATGCCTAAATCTTTTTTTAGAGGCATATGGCATAATGCCTGGAATTGTTTTTTGAGGCATTATTGTACAATGCCTTAAATTATTTTTTGAGGCATTTTCTAGAATTGCCTAAAATCTAAGGCAGTTTTCGAAGTGCCTCAAAAAATCTGTTTTTAAAGGCACTTTCAATAGTGCCTTAAAAAATCTATTATTAAGGGCACTTTTAAATAGTGCCTGAAATGATTTTTCCCTACACCATTTGATACAGCACTTTTTTTATTGCCTTCAAAGATTTTTAAAGGCATTTTTGCAATTTTTTAAGGCAGTTTTTTGTGCCCCTAATAATCAACTGTGGTGTAGTGAGAGGGAGTAACCAGAAAAAACCCAAGACGGCTTATAGGTCCTAACCATCCCGATTGATGTCACCGACACTACAAATAATGTACTCCGTCCCGCTCTAAATACTTGTCGTAGATTTAGGCTAAAATATGTTTAGTATTACTGAACCTGGGACAAAGGCACGAAGTCGGCAGGCAAAACTCCTCAACGTGGCTTCAAACAATGAACAGTAGGAGCACTAAGTAAGTCAAGATCGGCGACCCCGATGGAAGTGCGGTAGAAGCGCTGGAGATGACCTGTAAACCACCATTGAGAGATGATGACACGGTGAATGAGGGGTACGCGCGTAGATGTTGTTCTCGTTGAGGATTCGGCGACTTTGAACATTCCACGGCCGGCAGTGCCCCGCCACCGCGCTGCTGCCGGCGGTCTTCTTTCTGGAGCTGGTTGCTATCGGTGCATATAGCTAGTGCGCGTACCGCCAGCTTGGATCCAGCAAATCCATCCGGTCGTTTTCTCCCTTGACTCTTGGAAGAGGAAGCAGAGGCCTTGCTGCGTACCAGTGTTTTTTCCTTGGTTAAAATGACTGATAACGATGTAATCTAGAAGCGGCAGTGACAGTGATAATTTGTGCGCCACAACCATATATATATATCGCCTCCGACCACCACCACTCTCTACACAAGTACGCATTCATTCAAACTGAGGAGCGCGCGCATCCACAATCAGCTCCTCCATGGCCAACTCGACTCTGCTTCCATGCCTCCTGCTGCTAGCAATCGTGTCCCTTGCCCCCGCGGCCAGTGGCGTCGACGCATCAACCGACCCCGGGCCGATCCGCCTCAACTGCGGCGCGCCCGCCTCGGCCACCGACTCCGACGGCCGCGCATGGGACGGTGACGCCGTCTCCAAGCTCTCGCCACCGATGGGCGCCGGCGCCGTCGCGGCCGGCGCGTCGTACCAAGACCCCTCGCTGCCTTCCCCCGTCCCGTACATGACGGCGCGCGTGTTCGCGTCGAGCCACACGTACACCTTCCTCGTCAGCCCCGGCCGCGTCTTCCTACGCCTCTACTTCTACCCGTCCGGCTACGGCGGTCGCAGCGCTTCCGACGCCCTCTTCGGCGTCACCGCGGGCGGCGTCACGCTGCTCCGCGACTTCAACGCGTCCCAGACCGCGCTCGCGCTCAACACCGCCTTCCTCGTCCGCGAGTTCTCCCTCAACGTCACCTCACCCACCCTGGACCTCACCTTCGCGCCGTCCAACGGCGCCCCCTCCCACTACGCGTTCGTGAACGGCATCGAGATCGTGCCCACCCCGGCCGACATATTGACGGCGCCGGAGCCGTCCTTCGCCAACGGCGGGCGCCCGGACCCGATGCCCATCCGCGCCGACACGGCCTTCCAGACCATGCACCGCCTCAACGTCGGCGGCGGGGCTGTCTCCCGGGCCGACGACTCCGGGCGCCTCTATCCCTCATGGGACACCGACTACCCCTACCTGCTCGGCGCCGCAGTCGGGGTCACCTACGGGAAGGACAGCAACGTCACCATCCGGTACCCGCCGTCCGTGCCGCCGTACGTCGCGCCGGAGGGCGTGTATGCGACGGCGCGGTCCATGGGCCCATCCACGGCGGTCAACCTCAACTACAATCTCACCTGGGTCCTCCCCGTGGACGCCGGGTTCTACTACCTCCTGCGGTTCCACTTCTGCGAGATCCAGTACCCGATCACCAAGGTCAACCAGCGCTCCTTCTTCATCTACATCAACAACCACACGGCGCAGGCGCAGATGGACGTCATCGTGTGGGGCGGCGGGATCGGGGTTCCGGTGTACACCGACTACCTCGTCGTCACCACGGGCTCCGGCCAGACGGACCTGTGGGTCGCGCTGCACCCGGACATCAGC
The DNA here is from genome assembly GCF_022539505.1 of Lolium rigidum. Lineage (NCBI taxonomy): Eukaryota > Viridiplantae > Streptophyta > Magnoliopsida > Poales > Poaceae > Lolium > Lolium rigidum. Next base: position 61,216,150 of record NC_061514.1, on the reverse strand, counting down.
TCCAGGCCGGAGTACTACGACGCGATACTCAATGGGCTCGAGGTGTTCAAGCTCCAGACGTACGGCGGCAACAGCCTCGCCGGGGACAACCCGCCGATCCCAGAGAAGCAGCAGGTCGCGGATGGAGTCAGAGGGGGACCAGCAGGAGGAAGAGTGCCGTCGCTGTGGCCGTGGGTGGGGCGGCCGCCGGTGGCCTCCTTGTGGTGTTGATCGGCTGCCTCTGCGCGTGCGCTGTTTGCAGGCGGGGCAACAAGGCCGCGTCGGTGGTCGCGTGCGAGCCCGAGTCCGATCTTCGGCAACCGGCTCATGGCCTCAAACCTGGCCCAACGAAAAGCTCCGCGTTCTTTACGTCTGCCCAAGACAAGTAGGCTTATTTGCTGGGCTCTTACCATAACTGGACCTACACAAAAAGGGTTACTGACGGGCCCAAAATCTAAAATAAGTTCCTTCATTATTTTTTCTCTGAATTTCAAAGGCAAGTGCCACCCACTCTGTTGGACAAGGCGACGTCTAGGGAACGCTTAAGCAGTTAAGCACGCTTAGGCACTGGACCATGGAAAAACGCCTCACCTAGGATATAAGCGGAATCTAGGCAGTGCAACAAAGATATTGTCTTCCTGGGTGAGAAATTTTGCCATAGTACACTAACGGGCTAGATGGGAACTATTCTAAAGGTATTTATTAGAAAATTACCCATTTACATGATCTAGATTAATGTGTATTCACATTTAATAACCCATATACACACTTGATGGTATAAATTATTCCCTCCTAAGCTACGCCTAGGGCGCTTAAGCATCGCCTAGGCACTAGATGAATGCCAACCGCCTCGCTTACGCCTAGCGCTTTTTCCAACCTCCCACCCATAAGGCTGATGTAAATAAATAATGGGCGTAACATCTTTATGTGTATGCAACATTTTTAGAACTAAAACTATGAATCCACATAAAACTTGAGAAGCGTACAAAAAAAATATTCTAATATTATGGAGACATCGATGTAGCAAAAATCAACAACCTATACAACAAAATCTCATGGTTGCATGAAATGTGTTGGTAAGGTATGCAAAAAAAAAAACGCATGCAACATATGTGCCTAGAGCATCCAACATTATTGAAGCACATTTGCAGAATTAGAGAACTCTTTGTAGCATACATCCAGAAATAGCATTGCAACATTTTTCACATGGTTACACAACAAAAATGAGTTTGTGGCAAAATCACACACCATATGCAACATTCGACAACCCCACCCCCCTCCCCCCACCCAAACTTACATTTGCCATCGACCATGAGGAAATGCCATGGCGATTTGAGCTGACCAGCCATTAATCAACCATGCAAAGGCCCGTCGGAGCCAGATTTGGTGAACCCCGAACAATCCACGTGTCTTCTCCAACTCTTGCGTGTGGGAAGCTCATTCTTATTGGCCTCCAAGGAGAGCTTACCACCATCACACTAGAGGTGGTGGACGACCTAGCCAACACCTACGCCAGCAGAGGAGCAACATATGTGGTGACACTACATGAGAATCAGGCGAGTGGAGGAGCAGAAACTAGCTCCGAGAAGGAGTGGTGGCAACCGCGGCCAACCGAGTACAGGAGCAGCGGTAGTAGCGCACGGTCGCGTGGAGGATCTCTTCGGATGAGAATGAGAGGTCATGCGAGGACGGGTTCCTGCGCAAGACATCTGAAACTCAAGTGTTTCACATAGACGGTGAGAGTATAGAGTGCTATTCCCACATGAGCGAACCGTCATATTGTTTTGCTGGTTGAGGTATAAATTTTTCCAAATTCAAATGTGATCGCAGCCTCATAGGCTTCTGTCTAAGTAAAAAATATAAAACAACAGCATATAAAATAAAACTGATTGTTTTACAATTAATATGAACGTGATTCCTAACTACATGCAAAATTTCTGCGAGACAAGACTTGTGCGACTGATTTGTGCAAAATAATTTTTTTTTGGATGCTTACAAAAAATACATGTGTTGCTTTTTAGAGCTTTCCAATTTTGTCTTTCTTCATGAACCACCATACAATCTTTTCTGGACAAAATTTTGTATTGGAACATATGTTCATCCTCTTAGTAAAAGAAATCAATTTTTTGGTTGTTATTTTTGCTATTTATTTGTACTTCCTACTCAAGTAGGAGCATATGAGCCTGGGAGAGCCTCCCTGCCCCTTTTTTCTTTTTAAACGGAAATCCTGAGGCATGTTTTCTTTTTTACCTAAATATATTACTCAAATGTTACGGCTTCGAGCCTGTTATTTGCTAGGATACAGAAAGTGCAAACCTTCTATGTATCAAAGAACAAATGCAATGAAAGAATTTAAAACATGAACCCACCAACAATACTAATGCAACCCAATGGAAGAAGTACGTGAGGATCAAATTGTGCAGTATCCTACCTAATTGGGAGCTCATATATAGCGGTTTAAGCTGCACAAGAGGTTCCTTCCAAACCCCTAAAATGGCCTGGAATGATGTTGTAGTTATAAGAGCTTAATTTATTTTATTTTTTACTTTCCTGATTTTATCTTTTTTTCATGTGATTTTATGTGTATTTTTTGTTCCATTTTTATTGTACCATTTCATGTTTTTTCCTTTTTTTTTGTATATGGTGAACTTTTTTTGAATCTATTGGACATATTTTGAATCGACAACATCTTTTTGAACACCTTGTGAACAATTTTTTAAACCCCTAAACATTTATTAAATATATGATAAACCATGAACATTTATTTAAAATAATAAAGTAAAAGAGGAGAAGAGAGCACTTTAATAGAAATATTAAAGAAGCAAAGCATCAAAAGAAACAGAAAATGAAAAAAACATGGCAGAAAACCAGAAAAATGAAAAAACGTGGCAAAAAAAAACCCAAATCATGATAAATGGCCTAGCCCAAAAGGCACAGGGTGCGCGTTGATCAACACCCTGTTAGAGCCGCGTCTAGAATTGGCCTGCCCAGCTTAGGAGCAAGAAACTTACACCTGTGTGCCAGTAAATCCCAGTTCAAACAACTCTCCTTCACTCTGGCCCATCCCACTCTATTTTTTAGCATTGTCCTTGTACGTGACCACTATGACAAAAATAACTAGTCTCAAGTAGCACGAGGAGTGCCTCCAACATCATCAAGTAACATCACCCTTTGAGCATTGCTTATGACAATGTCACCCACTTGCTCTAGGGCTATCACCGCAAGAGCAATCTTGAGAACGTGCAAATCAACTAGTGTCATTGACTCCACGGTATTATTTTGCCGAGACGACATATACACACACGGCCTCTAGGCTAGACTAGTGGCACTACTCAAACATATGCAGTGAAAAATATAAGAAGTATATTCTAGTTGACTATGAAGCCAAACCATGTTTTTTAATGATGAACATAGTGAAACTAATTTGAGCTATAGATTTTGATATGTTTGGTCAAAATTATGGATCTTTTTCAAATTTTCAACGGGGGGGGGGGGGTGAAGATCCCCACCTGAATTTCATTTATGAAAAGAAAACCAGTTTATGGTTCAGAGTTGCAAGCTGAGAGATGATCTCGCCATATCATGACATGCTCTTTGTGCACGGCGTTTTTAAACCGATGCAGCCATAGAGAGAGGCCAGAGGTTACACGAGTAATAGAAGAGGAGGCAGTGATCGTTACATCTCTGAAGATTAGGGTGTTCCTGGCATCCCAGATGTTCCATAGCATGGTGAGGAATATGGAGGGCCACACTGAATGTGGCATTGTTGTTGCAGATGGTAAGCGCCAAGTATCAGGGTATTGGTGTAGGAGATGGCCCAGCTGAGCTTGCTGCCAGATGGCAAGGGCAGCGGGGCAAGCGAAGAAGAGATGATGACGATATTTTGGCGTGTTTGTGCACCTTGGGCAGGACGGAGACTGAATGATCGTCTTGCGGTGGAGGTTGGCTCTGGTGTTGAGTCTGTCTAGGTGGAACAGCCAGCCGAATATCTTGATCTTGCCAGGGAGGCGTGAGTCCCAGATATAGTGGGTTAAAGCATCATGTTGACTGTCTTGCAACGTGTTATATGAAGCTTTGGTTGAGAATGTTGCTCCATTTAGCATTGTTCTTCGATCCTTGCCCTCTGTTAACTGAATGTCCTGCAACAATGACAAGAGTGAAGCCAGTTCTGCAGCTGCCACTGGGGTTAGTCTGTTCCTAAGGCCATTAGACAGTCCTACTTCCAATATTTCACGGAACAAGGCATTGGGTGAAAGGTGGTGGGAGTATATGGCAGGGTGTGTTTTTGCTAGGGGTTCATGGAGGAGCCATCTGTCTTGCCAGAACCATGTGTTTTTCCCACTAGAGATAGAACATTGAGTAATGGCTGACAGGGTTGCTATATTTTTGTAGATCAGTTTGCCCAGTGAAGAGTTGTTTGCTTCTTGTGAGAGAAGGTAAGGGGAGAGGTCAGTGATCCATCTCCTCCAGGGTGTGTTGTCTTGTTGCAGAGTTTTGTAGCTAAACTTCAGTAAGAGGCAAATATTTTGCACATGCAAGTTCTTGATGCCTAGGCCAGCACATTTTTTTGGCATGCATGCTCTGGACCATGCAACTAGGCACTGAGCACCTGAGCAAGATTCTTCCTCCAGCCGAGAAGAAGGCTCTGCGTTTCTTATCAATTTTTTCAATTAGCATTAGAGGGATGATTAATGAAGCCATAAAATGGGTTGGCAAGCTGTCAAGAACTGCAGATAGTAGTGTTAACCTGCCTCCTTTTGATAGAAGGGAGGCACACCAACCTGCTAGGTATTTATCAATTCTGTCTATGAGGGGTTGGAAGTTAGATTGTGGCAGTTTGGTTGGTAATAGTGGTAGCCCTAGGTAGATCTGAGGAAATTGCTGATGGCAGTTCCTAGTGCATTGGCTATGAGTTGGGTCTGGTTTGGGCTGACATTCATGGTGATTAGAGTTGTTTTGGAGAAGTTGATCTGCAGACCTGTGGCATTTGCAAAGAGCTGAAGAATTTATTTTAGTTTGGTGGCTGCTTGTGGTGAGGCCCTAGCAAGGATTAAGGTATCATCAACATATTGGATGGTAGCAGGAGGAATGTCATCTCTGATGGGGTGTAGGATGTCATTTTGTGTGAATGCCTGTGATATGAGTTGATGCAAGATGTCAGAAAAAATGATGAACAAATAAGGGGAGATCGGGTCACCCTGTCTAAGCCCATTCTTGCATTGGATCCAAGGTCCTGGTACTCCATTGAGGAGAATTGCAGTTTTGCCAGTGTTAAGGATTGCTTTGATCCAATTACAGAATAAAGGTGAAGAGAGCAGCTGAAGGAGGGCAGACCAAGAGACAGAGTCAAAAGATTTCCGGAAGTCCAGTTTAATTAGCATGGAAGGTACTTTCCTCTTATGGCAGCAGTTCAGAATGTCTGCTGCATAATTAAAATTTTCTGCTATTGATCTGCCTTTAACAAACACTATTTGGTCTGGATGGATTAGTGATGAGATATGTGTTTTTAGGCGATTTGTCAGCACTTTGGCTAAGGCTTTTACTGGGAAGTTTTGCAAGGAGATTGGTCTAAAGGCGTCTGCAGTGGTGGCAGTTTCATGCTTGGAAAGCAGTACTAGATATGCTCTGTTTATTGCTGACAGATCTGCAGATTGTGTATAGAATTGGATGAATAGATTGAAAATCTTTGGTTTGAGTAGCTGCCAGTATTTTTTTAGAGACAAGGTCCAAAGCCATCTGGTCCAGGACTAGCAAAGGTGTTCATCTGAAAAAAGGCATCAGTAATTTCAGTTTCAGTGAAAGGTTGTACCAGGGATTCCAAGCCAGGAGTGTGATGATGATAGAGGCTTGTGAGATTAAAATCCCATGTTGATAGAAAAGGTTGCCCTAGCAGCTGTTTGTAGTAGGCAGTGAGGATATCCATTTTGTGATCATGGGAGGTGAAGTCTGTGCCATTTAAATGCAGGGTATGGATTTTGTTTTTTATGTACCTCTGAGAGGCTAAGGCGTGGATTTGTTTTTGTATTTTCGTTACCCTCTACAGCAAATCTTAATTTGCAGCGTTGGCGCCAGAAGGCAATTCTCTCCTTAATTAGGCGATGCAGAATTTTTACGAGTAGACGATGAAGGTTTAGTTCAAGGTTGGATATGGTCCTGATTTCTTCAATGTTGTCGAGGAAGGCAATGACGCACTTAGAGTTAGCTTCTCTGAATTTTTGGGTAGGGAGGGATCGCCTCCATCGCTTCAGTGGCTGTCTTGCTCGTTTTAGCGCGAAAGAGAGAGTGGATGCAACATTTGAATTTGGACGAGTCGAGGCCCAAGCATGTGTGATAATTGGGCCGCATGCTGGATGTTGGGCCCAAGCTGATTCAAATCTGAAAAAGGCGCCCGGGACGCGGTATATGTGTAGAAATGGAGATGATTAGTTGGAGGTGATCCGAAATAAACCGTGTAAGAGAAGAAACATCTGAGTTTGGGAAGTTTTGGTTCCGTATCGTGTTGATGAAAACCCTGTCGATGTGTTGGAGAGTTGGTTCTGATCGGTTACTAGACCATGTGTAGAGGCGATCGGTAAGAGGTAGTTCTATTAGTGCTAAGTTGTTGATGGTGTCGTTGAATGCATCTGCCTCATCTTGTCTGAAGGCGTCGTTGTTTTTGTCAGAGGGGGAACGCATGAGGTTGAAGTCACCGAGTAGGATCCATGGAGTAAGAGGTGGTGGCTGGATCATTTGCAGCTCTAGGAGGAAGTCTAGTTTGAGTGAGTGTTCCATAGGTGCATAGACGTTGGTGACGAAGAAGGTTTGGTTGTTTGTGTTAGAGGTGATTAGCGAGGATAAAGCGAAATTGTGCTGCACAGAGTAGTTGATCGTGAAGTGATTTCGGGAGACGACATTTAGGATTCCTCCTGCCGCTTGAATGGATGGTTTGAAGGCATAGCTTTGTAGATGGGATGGGAGAAAGGATTTTGCCTTTTGGATAGTAATTTCCTGAAGTTTAGTTTCTTGCAGAAAATGGCTGAAGGTTTAATATTGTGAAATTCAGTTAACACGTCGTCGCATTTGATCTGCTATCCAAGGCCACGGATGTTCCAAGAGCAGAAAATATAGTTAAGGTTGATAGGATTACAACTATTCATGATATAGTACGATTACACCAAGTAAATGAATGGTAGAGGCACATCGGTGCAGGGTGTTAGCGATTACAGACTAACTGACAGAAGTACAGAGAGCGAGCTGGTGGTGACCACGCGGTGACCACGGGTCGACGGCGATGCGTTATTGTTGTGCTTCATGGAGCCGAAGAAGGCACCGGCAGGTCATCAAGAGCGGCTTAATCCGTTGCGCCGCACTCACACGCGATAGCACAGACGACATGGAGATCAGAAGCGGGCAGGTCAGGGGCATCGACAAGGCCGGTGTCAGCCAGAGCAGCGGCGAGGGATGGCGAGGAGGCTGATAGATCAAAAGATGTGGCCTTCTTGACTGCCACCTCAAGCATGCTGACAAAACGAGCCTCCTGCTTGGCGGCGAGGCGCTGGCTCCGCCGCACTTTGGCCGCCGCTTCCGTGGCGCGACGAGCGCGTGTGTGTCGTTGCTGGTCCTCTCTGGCATGGAAGGGGTCCGGCGTGTGTACGAAGTTGTCTGCATCGTTAGGGGTAGGCAGATTGAGGTGTTGGGGTGGAGCAGGGGAAGAGGGAGTTTCATGAGCAGTTAGAGAAGACGGTAGGGCACCTTGATTAGAGGACTAGGCGGCGAAGGTGAAGGAGTTGTCGTTTTGGCTGAGCGCTTGAATGGAGGAGATGAGCTCCTATGAATGCGCGATGAGGTCATCAGCAGCCTGTTGCGCGACATCGCCATCATCAAGAGCTAGGTGGATAGCTTCGACGTCGCGCGGGAGTGAGCCCGCGGATGCTTGTGGTTCGGCTGAGGCGGGCGGCTGGTCAGAGGGTGGTCGAGCGACATTGTCGAAGTCTGGATGCAGGGGTGCGTCTGGGCTGTCAGTCTGCGTGCCCCGAGACGCCATGGAGGGGACGGTTTGGGCTTGGGGAGAGAGTGTCGGCGGCAGCGGGGCATCCGCGGCGGCGTCAAGGTGCCATGAGTTGTCGATGTCGAAGTAGACGATGATGACATCGTTGTTCGGCATGCGGAGCACAGCCGATGGCGGCACGCGCTTGCCATGCTCGAGGAGGATGAAAGCGCGGATGATGGTGAAGTCCTGGCCCGTGACGCGACACTGATCAACGCAGCAGAGCTTGCCAATGGAGCCGAAGATGAAATTGGCTCCGGCCGGGTGCCAGAGGCGCAGCGGATACTTCCTGGCCCGCAGCTCGACAATGACGTCGTAGTTGGTGGTGGCGATGTCCTCTCCCGCCTCTGGCGGAAGGATGGTGACGGTTGCTTCGTCGAGCGTGTAGGGCCCCAGGGCCATGGCCCTGTTGCGGTCGGCATTGGAGGGGAAGATGAGTAGGGCGGCCCCAAAGGCTGACGGAGCGAGGACGAACGGAGGGCATCTGGGGTTGGTTTCGAGCGCGTCGCGGATGTGGGTCATCTCCTGGCGGACCGGACCATCGATGAGCGCGTAGGCGAGGTTGCTGACGTCGTGGACGAAGTGCTACGGCACGAAGATCTCTGGCACGGGACCACCAAGCCTGGCCGCGCGGTTTGGTGGCGCCCTCCTGGCCACCGGTCAAGCGTTCCGCGCAGAATGCCTCTCGCCGCATCGAACCCAGCGTCATGCAGAGGGTCATTGTTGGTGGTGGATCCGCGCTGAGAGGGAGGCGCGGAGTCATCGTCATCGTCGTCTTCTACCACAAAGTAGTAGTTGATTGGGTTTGCACGTTGGCCAGGCTGGTTGTGAATGTTGTAGGGGCTACGTGGGTGTAGGTTGAAGCGGCGGGCGCCGAGCCAGAGATCGCCATTAGGCGCGGCGACGATCACTGAACCGTCATCAGCGAAGGGTGTGGGCGCAGATGGGGAGGCCATTGGAGGGGTGAAGCTGTCTGATTGAGGCGAGGTGGAAAAGGGTGGGAGAGCTAGGGTGAGCGGCGTGTTCTTGGGATTGCAGGTAGCGCTGCGGTGGCCAAAGCTTCCACAGCGTGCGCAGCGGACTGGATCTCGGCACGCTTGCACTTTGTGTTTCTTGGAGAGGCAACGGTAGCAGCGGAGCTTGAGTGAAGCTTTAGAGAGGGGGAAGACGGAGGGAGGAGGCGCGTGGCTCTTGCCGGCAGCGAAACGTTGGTGGGCGTTGCAGGCGAATCTTGCGCGTGAAGGGACTTCAGGAGGGCATCTCTGTACGGCGTCGGTGATCGAGGCGCGGCGTCAGTATAAGTGTTAGGGTTCATAGCCTGGCTCGCCGCGGCCGGCGATGGCAGAGGCACTGCGTTGCATGGCGTCAGGCCATCAAGTGGCGCGCAGGGAGCTTGGTTTTGAGGGCTCGCGGCTGTGTGAGCGTGGTCCATGTCGGGTGGAGAGGAAGTGGTAGGTGGGAGCATGGGCGGCGCTTGAACTGAGTATGTGGACGTCGGCCGTGGAACAGTGGACGTGGTTGCAGGTGATAGGGCAGCTGATACGACGGCTGCCTTTTGACCCGAAGAGGCAAGCTGTGAGGTGACTGATGTTGCCAAAAGCGTGGTCTGCAGGTCATCAAGCGTTGTCTAGCGTCGGTGGTCAGCGATTAGGGTAGGGAGTAGGCGTTGTGCTACGTTATCTTCTGTCGGATGGACATGTAGAGCAGCGGCGGGTGGGTGGCGGCCAAGCCTAGCTGGTCGGCCCAAGATAGACGGCCCATGGGCGGCGAAAGGCTGGGCCTGCAGTAATGGTGGCAGGCTGGATTGATGGTCGAACTTTGAATTCAAATATTTGGCGCGTTGGAGAGATGAGGTTAGTATTAGCGTTAAGACAGGCAGAGTGATTGGAGCTCTAATAATGATTTCCGAGGCAATTTTTTCAGAGGAGGCAAAAGATTTAAAAATAGCGCCTAGTTGATGTGAGACGGTAAAAGCATCGTAACCGGCAAAAAGTGTGTCTAGAGCATTTTTGACTATGAAAGTCGCTTGGTTTGACTAAAACTGAAGAAAAGATAATCTAAAACTTTACAACTTTTGTTGTGTGTGTCTGATGGCTGAGTGTTTGGGTATCTAAGTTGACTACCTTGGAATGGAAAAGTTTGGAGATGTAGAATTTGAATGCATGGCCGAAGGTTTTCAGACAAACCAGACAAACCTGCGTGGACGATTGTTTAGCTTGCAGTCGTGGCGCTGTCTTGTGATCGTTGCGGGTTGTTCCCTGGCGCTGGGAGTCCAAGTCGTCGTGGTTGAGGCGTTGTGTAGAGGGGATTTCGCATGTAGGCAGCAGCGCTGGAGCAGACAGTGATGGTGTTGACGTTTGTATAGGCAGATGCGGCACAGAGCCAAGGCTAGCAGGTGAGTTGTGGAAGTGGTCGAAAACTAGTGTGAATAGTCTGGCTCTGATTGGTTTTTGGCAAAGGATGAGATCCATGGATGCCAGCGATGGAGCGTAGAAGAGGAAGCAATATGAGGTGATTTTCTGTACTCTGAATTAGTTTGCTGAGCCGCCAAGGCATGCCTGTAGTAGGACGGCGACGAGGGTTCCATCGAAGGAGATTTGGGAGAGGTGGATGGAGGCAGCGAGTGGGTAGGCGTGGGAGTCAGCGAGGATTGGCGCTGTGAGGAGGCGGAGTTTGGTCCATGCGTCGTGTTGAAACTGCAGACCCATGGCGTCCGAGTACTGAGCGCAGCGCTCTGTGGGCTTCGCCGTCATCATCTATGGAGTATGTCTGTGGGGGTAGCTTCTGTCGCGGTGGATGGGGGAGGGCTGGCGTGGTTGTTGTTTGATAGGGTTGCCGTTGGTGAGGAAGACAGGTTGTGGGCGGAGGCGCCGGAGTGGAGGAGGGTGGTGGCGGAGCGGGAGGAGCCATCAACCGAGGGCCACCAATCGAGATCTGTATCAAATTAAATTAATTTAGAATGGAGGGAAAATGTAGTATAGTTTGGTGTGTTACTTTTTTTCCTCCCGAAAAGCCGTAATAGAGTACAAGGGCTCCTTTGATTTGAAAGATAGAAAAATGAAAGGAATATGGTAGATATGGGAATAGGAAAGGATGGCATGTGTCCTTCCTTATGCCTAGGAATTGGATAATGAGGTCTGAGTGGATTTTCATTTCCTGTAGGATTTGGAGCTCCAAAGGAATAGTTCCTTTGATTTTTTTTCTTTCCACCATTTGTATGAATCAAAGGAGTGAAGAGTAGCATCTTTGAAATTTTTTCCTAACTCTCTACTTTTCCTCCACATTTCCTCCAAATCAAAGGGGCCCTAAATCAGTCCCAATTTCGGATATAAGTCCACATTTTATTTGGACTTCCCTCTTTTCTTTTCTTCTCCTTCTATGTTCCATCGCATCTGCACGAAAAATCTGAACGAACCAGATATCTGGATAAGGCTTGTCATTGCTTTCTGTTGTTTTGGTGAGCAACATCTTGCTAACAAGCAACGAGCTGCTTGTCTTGTATTCGTTCACAAAATTCGCGGCTGCCAGAATTCTTGATAGATGGACCAACCAACGGAACTGGAAAGCCCGGGCGGAGAAGGTTTCCCGTGCGGTTGCAAGCAAGAAAGCCCCCGCTTTGCGACAGCATCCGCGGGTTGTTGTCACGGGGGGTAAGTAGGCCACTTACGGCACCATCACAGAGATCACATTGTGTCATCCTAGCAACCATTAGTGGCAACACGTATGCTGGATGGATTTCCCGGATGTATCTGATGTACCAACTCGATCGTTCGTCAGTGGTATTGACAGGTACTGGTAGATTTTTATTACATTGTAGAGCAGTCCGATCTAGCGCGAGTTAGGTAACACCAATGATTTTTACGATGGCGGTTGGTGGATCTCGCCATTGTAATATGTTAACCCATCGCACTCCGTGAGATTCAGGTGAAAATGTGAATTGGCGCCCTCTCTTGAGCACTGGATGAGGGCAAGTTATGTTATTTTTCTCTAGATCTTTGCGGTGCTGCCACCTTCAAAAGCTAGTGTAGAAAGCTACTCGATCACAAAGTTCACGGCTAAGCATGCTCCACCATCATGACGGACAACTCTAGTAACATCAAAAAGCGTAAAAGAACACAGCGGAAAGAAACGCCCGGACAGGGCAGCGCTTCGCCGCAACTGATGATCATCATAACTGTGGGGGGAAAAAGTGAAATTAGAGCTCCGAAACACAGGCAAGAATTCATCGGCAAAGCGCCGAGCCTTTGCCACATTCAGGCATTCCCCCAAAACCGTGGCAGCCACGATCGATAGAAACGAATTGAGAAATCTCAAACCCGCATGCTTGCTAGCTTAGCTAACTAGGTGTGCAAGCCAAGCAAGCGTTTCAGTGCGCTCCCCTTTGCTTTGGGCACGGGCTGCCGCTTCATCTTGCTCTCATTTGCGATAACGGAAGACAGCTTGCTGTTGCTGCCGGCCGAGATGAGTGCCGATACTTCACTCGTCAGCCCAGCTGATTCCATCTTCGGACAAAAGTGTCACTCGTCAGCTCAGCTGCTTCCGTCTTTGGACAACAGTGCGATTATCATGCATTACTGTTGACGCTTGTCAAGTGCCAGGTACTCGTAACAAAATGACCAGTAATCAGCACGAACACATGTGCTGTCACCGGCACGTGGAATTAGGAGGAGATCCAGCTATGGATGCATTCGTAGCAATGCAACACGTTCATGCCTATCATGATGTAACATTTCCTGGGAGTGTTCAGGACTCAAGCATAGTTATTATTCTTTTTATCACTAGATTACTGGGAGTTTGCAGTTTCTAGGACCTAGCAGATTTTCTATACGTGTAACGTGCCTCCTAGAAAATGGACACGCAAATTAATCACCGGCCGGCGGCATTACATCATGTGCAAGCGGCGGTGCTTTACGTTACCTTGCTAGAGTGAAACTTTTACTCCCAGTGTCACCTACTCCAAAACGTGGGGAGAAAATAATCTTAGTTCGAATTATCCGCAGTGGTTTCATTCTTCTATTGGTATATGTCATTTGTCTGCTAGTGTGGCTTCAGCTCTAGCTCTTCCGATTTACGGGTTTCATCTTTGATTGCTGCTCTAGTGTGTTGGTTATTTGGGTCTTTAGTATGATAATTTTCTGTTTGTCTACTAAGAAAAACTTTGTCCGACTCCAATGACGAAGTGACGAAGACGGTGGCGCTCCTTCGGCTCACGCCAGCGTGTGTAGTCGTCGTTTTGGTGGGATTTTTATTACCTTTTGGGTTCTCTATATCACAAGAAAAACTAGGACCCTAGCCATGCCCATCCACACAATCTGAACCGTTAGTCGATTCCCTTCTTGCTAACAAAAGTTGAACCTAAGCTTTCAGTGCACCTAATCTTTTCAAAAAACATGACCAAACTTATTTTCAAAATAGTACCAAAAGTTAAGTAATTTGAGTTTTTAAGATTCGAAGGAAAAAAACGCGCACATATATATTGAGTTGAAACTTATCCTTGTAAGTTTCTGCAAAACAGTGTGTCCATTTGCTAAGTTGTATGACTGTGAAGTGAGAAATTATAGCACACAAAAGTAACAATGTAACATTTTTGTTTGGGTCCTCTATGGGCTCTGCCAGCCGGCATGTTGATCTTCTCTAGCACTTCTTCTCATCCTTTGGTATTTCCCAAAAATTGACGTGGCAAAAAAGGTTTGATCCATTTGACATGTGTAAATCTCTAAAACTCGAAAATACGTAAAATAGGGTTTTTCTATTTTACAACATTAGAAACTATTAAAAGTGTACTTTGTGAAAAAAAAAACCTAAAATTAATATAAAACATGTTGAAAACCTCACATATCATGCAAATATCAATGAATATCATATAACAAACGCCAAAGTTTCTAGACATATTTTACATGTATCAACATCCTCCATAGCGCTTCCACCAAATTGATCCTTACATATTAAGTTCAATAATTCAGAGTTTACTTCAAAGAAATCAACTGTAATGTCAAGTGAGGTAATAGGTTGAGAAATAAATTGAGAATTTTGCACATTTGTGTAGTCACACAACTTATCAATTTGATCACCCATCATACCAGATTTTAATACAATATTTTTATGAGTTTTTGGATTTTAAACAAATTAACAAGCAAATAAAGACAAAAACTATTTCTTCTTCTTTTTTCCAAAGGATCTCATGAACACTCTTTATTAGAATAAAAAAATAAAACAAAAACGAGTAAAGGAAAACTCTATTAAGCATGGGTTGCCTCCCATGAAGCGTTTTTAGTTAAGGTCAATACTCCCTCTGTTTCTAGATATAATCCATATAATTTTTGGCACAAAAATTAAAGAACACACATGGAGAGAAAATTTCATAAGGAAAGGTAATCAAATATCGAAAAAAAATTCTAGACATGTTGTGCAATGCAATACACCTTATATTTTGGATTTTCAAAAAACCATATAACTTATATCTAGAAACGAAGGGAGTATAAAACAAAAAACAAACATGTAATTCAAGGTATTTTTATTTTTGGATTTAAATAGAGCTGAAATCAAAAGAGCATGCAAAGCAAAATAAAATAAAAGATGCCTTTTTAGTTTAAAGTGGACTGGATTCTTGGTTTCACTTGGCCTCTCTCATAAACATGCTTGCACGAATATAGCTTCAAACAATAAGTAAATTTAATGTAGTGATTGATACATATTCATATGGGAATCACTCCTAGCATAGAAATGAATTTGGCATCTCACTAATACTCCCTTAGTTAGAAAGAAATCCATCAACCAAGTTTAAGAATTAACATATGTACTGCCCTAAGAAAATTGACATGACGTTGATTAAAAATATAGTACCATGAAAATAACGTCACCTAGAATGTCACTACATGAAGAATAACAAAAGAATTCCTTTATCCATAGTGGTATAATTAATGGGAAGGTAAAAACCATAGCACATACAATTTCTATGTCACAATCCACATGCCACTACAAAATTACTCCAACTAACACACACATCCCCACACGGGTTTTTTTCATACAAGTTTGATGAGAGCATAGGATACATGAATGGGGTAACATATGCATCTATTACTGCACCAAGCTCATATATCTCAATTGCATCTCAGAACTCATATCATAACAAAGATCCGCCATCAACATAATATATATAAGACCAAAATCATGTAGGCAACTCATGTGGCTCTAACTAGTGAAGTACACCAAGGGAGATGATACAAGTTGCTTACAAAATACAGATTTCAGCAGTGGACTACTACCTCTTCATCATGTGAATGATGGTTATTATATTGATCAAGGTGGAGGAGCAACCCGGGGCTTCTCTAGGGGCGTTTCCCCTCCAATCTTTGCAGGTTGCTCTAGGTTTCTTGTTTTTTGTGTTTCACATCTGCCTTCTAGCGACTCCACGATATCAACGATGGCTCTTCTGGCTAGCCCATGGAGCTCCAACTCCACTTCTTCTTCTCACATCGTGGTTTTTCCCAAAAAACATGATGCTAACAAAAAGTTGGGATCCATTTGACATCTGGAAGGTTCCTGAAACTAAATAACGGCAATGTTAGAAACAAATAAAAAGATTTTTGTGTGTGGAAAATACCCAAAAAACAATGTAACAACATGTTTGAAACCTTAGATATCATGCAATTATGAAGGAGTATCATATAATAAACAGCAAAAATCATGGATATTTTTTACATATATCACCATCGAACTGACCTAGGTAGGTTCCAACGATGTAGTAACATCACTGACCGAACTAGCTTAGTCTCAGGGTATATGGCACCGGTCTCACCACATATGTATGCAAGTTGCTAGCATGATAGGAAGTTACAACGCCAACATATCCATCACTAACCTATGAATGTTCAACATTGGAGATGTTGGTACTCAGCGAAAAGGTCAAGGTTCAGTTATACTTCTGACCGGGGTAATTAATTATCTGCCTGTTTTGAAAAGTTTAAAGGTCTTAGTTTATATGATTAATAATGCTATTATGCCCCTTAATTATGATAATGACCACTTCATAGAAGTAATAGTACTAGATGGTTGCAAAACAAAGTGTAATGACAAAGATATCAACGATTGGTTGGATAAGTAGGAGAGTGGTTGTACTGCAAGTTCATTAGTGATCAAACCCCGGATTTGACACGATGTATGTATAATTAAGGATCTTTTATATTATTGTAATTTCATAAGATTTAGTAAAACTCAAGATCGTTATATTTATAAATTTATATGGATTAAATTCTTATGCATCAAATTCTTATGAATTTGAACATCCACTTCGATCTATTTTTAAGACTCACTCGCATAGGATTGAGAAACTTTCCTTGTTTTATAATTTTTTCCCATCCAAATGACTGTCTTTTGCATTTCACCTATATTTTATGATCCTCTATTTTGCACTAGAAAACATGTTCTACAATCAAATGTACCAAGTGGGTCCTTCTTTTGCATATCTACGGATTTTGTCGGTTTTAAATTTTGCTACTCCATTGTTTAATATGTGTTGTATGTTGTATGAGCGTATGCATGCGATGGTTTATGTTTTGTGCCTCTATGCTCAGGTTTCCTAAGAAAAAAATGTAATGGCAATGAAAGAAGTTTATGTCCAAGAAACATTGAAGGAAAAAATAATTACTCATCAACTATGGTTATGAAGTACTCCTTTACTTCATCTAAACAAGGTACTCCTTCGCTTCACTCCTAGGATTTAATTTTGGGAGAATTCCTTCACTATTGGGGTAATCTGATCAACATCTAATTTTACCCATTAGCCCCTTTGTCAGCACCTCAACCCACTACACACTTCGAACAACCATCAAAATAAAAAAAGGCAATATATTCAATGGATTACAAATTATTGTTCCATTTCATATAGTAAATGTACTCATTCACTTTACTCATGGAATATTTTGGTAATCCCTATTGTTCAATCTAGAACGGTTAGATAGTGATCCTTTACCTTATCAAAGAAGGGATTGCACCCTAAGATTTTTTTTTGTCGAATACCTTCACTGTTCGAATAACCGTATGGCCCTTTAATTTACTTCCGGGGTTCCGATTCCCCACATCAGTCCACCACACCATCCAAAAATCTCTCACAAATAAAACAAAAGATAATGTATTCATCCGAGTGCATTTACGAAGTACTCCTTTGCTTCTCCTAAAAAAGGTAGGTCCTTCATTTCACTCCTTAATTATTTTGTCGGATACATTTATCGTTCGATAGTCTTAGCACCGCTAATTCACTCCGATGATGTGCTTCCACGCCTTAAATTACGCCATTTAAAGACGCCTCTACAAATAAAACGAAAGATAATGTATTCATTCGAGTACATTTACGAAGTACTCCTTTACTTCATCTAAAATAGGTACTCATTCATTTCATTCCTAAGTTTTTTTTGACGAATATCTCCAACATCTAATAACCTTATCACCGCTAATCCACTTCCTCGCGTTAAATTATCACTCCATTCAAGAGTCTCTAGCAAATACTCCCTCGGTTCCTTCTAAGGATTGGTCAAAAGTCAAACTTTACTAATTTTGACCAAATATCTAGAAAAAAATATTTACATCTACAATATCGAATGGACATATTAATAAAATATATTTATGGTGAATCTATTCATGTTGATTCAGTACTGTAAAAATTTATATTTTGGTGTATAAACTTGATCAAACTTAAAAAATATTAACTTTTGACTAATCCTTAGGCACCTTATATTTTAGGACGGAGGGAGTACTTTTAACAAATGTTCCACCAAAGAATCTTGGAAAGCAACGAAAGAAGAAGGAAGCGGGGAGTTACCTATTGCCGGAGTGGTCGAGGTAGAGGTGGAAGCGTTGCAGCTGGGGCCCTTGTCCATGGAGTTCTTGTCTTGCCACTTTCCTTGTTCTATAGTTGTTTCCCATCCAAATGACTAATTTTGCATTTCAAATATATTTTGTGATCCTCTATTTTGCACTAGTAAACTTGTTCTACAATCAAATGTACCAAGTGGGTCCTTCTTTTGTATATCGACTGATTTTTTCGGTTTTAAATTTCGCTATTCCAATGTTCACTATGTCTTGTATGCTGTATCAGCGTATGTATGTGATGGTTTATGTTTTGTGCCTCTATGCTCGGGTTTCCTAAGAAAAAAACGTAATGGCAATAAAAGAAGCATATGTCGAAGAAACACTAAAAGAAATAAAGAATTACTCATCAGAGTACGGTTATGAAGTACTCCTGCACTTCCTCTAAACATGGTACTCCTTCACTTCACTCCTAGGATTTAATTTTGGAAGAATTTCTTTACTATTGGGGTAATCTGATCAATCGCTAATTTTACCCACTAGCCTCTTTGTCAGCACCTCACCCACTAAGGTTGGAAAAAACGCTATTGCCTAGGCGCAGCCTAGGCGGGCATAGTGTATACCGTAAAATGTGTATATGGATTATTATATGTGAATAAATATTAATTTAGAGCATGTAAATATGTTAATTTCTGATAACTACTTTTAGAAAAATGCCCATCTAGCTCGATCGTGAAGTATGCCATGATTTCTTATTGTGGAAGATAATTTCTTGGTTACACTGCCTAAACTTCCGCTTATGCCCTAGGCGAGACAGCGCCTAGTGCCTAAGCGTGCTTAAGTGGTGCCTAGTCGTCGCCTTGTCCAACAGAGCCCACTACACACTTCAAACAACCATCGAAAATAAAACAAAGAACGATATATCCATTGGATTACAATTGCATTGTACGATTACGAAGTACACTGTTCCATTTCATATAAGAAATGTAATCATCACTTTACTCCTGGAATTTTTTGTTACTCCATATCGTTCAGCTCAGAAAACAAAAACCGGAAATGATCTGAACACTGTTATTCTTGAAAAGGTCGATTAGACAATGATCTTTTACCTCATCAAAGAAGGGATTGCACCCCAAACATTTTTTAATGTCGAATACCTTCACTGTTTGAATAACCGTATGGCCTTTAATTTACTTCCGGGGTTCCGCTTCCCCACATCAATCCACCACGCCATCCAAAAATCTCTCGCAAATAAAACAAAAGATAATGTATTCATCCGAGCGCATTTACGAAGTACTCTTTTGCTTCTCCTAAAAAGGTAGGTCCTTCATTTCACTCCTTAATTTTTTTGTCGGGTACCTTCATCGTTCGATAGCCTCAACACCGCTAATTCACTCCGATCTTGTGCTTCCACGCCTTAAATTACGCCATTTAAAGACCCATCTGCGAATAAAACAATAGATAATGTATTCATTCGAGTACATTTACGAAGTACTCCTTTACTTCATCTAAAATAGGTACTCATTCATTTCACTCCAAAGAATTTTTTGCCGAATACCTTCAACATCTAATAATCTTATCGCCGCTAATTTACTTTCGCACATTAAATTTTCACGCCATTCAATAGTCTCTAGCGAATAATTCCCCCGATCCGTATCTAGGTGTCGCAAATATGAATGGGTCTATATAGAAAATATGTCTAGATACATGTAGATTAGCGGCAACTAATACAAAATTTATAAAGTATCCAAAGCACTCCTCTACATCATCAAAAAAAGGTACTCGATCTTTCATTTCAGCACTGAGTTTTGATGAATGCCATCACTATAGGAATAAGCTTATCAACCGCTACCTTCTCCAGCCTTCCACCTCGCAAATAAAAGGCGCGAGACCTCCGTCCCCTCACGGGTAAATCAGCCCCAAGCTAAGGTTGCCTCGTAATGGCATCCCTTTTCCCGTCTCCCCCGCCACCGTACACCGACGCCGCCGACCCCGCCGCTCCCCCGTCTGACTCTGACGCCAACACTTCCTTGCTCACTTCCCTCCTCATCATCGCCGGCCTCCTCGCCTTCGTCGTCGTCGCCTGCGTCTCCATCCACGCGCTCCTCCGGTACCTCTCCCGCTCGTCTCCCTCGTCGACGCTCCCGCGGACGCACCGGGGCCAGGCGCATGCCGGGGCACGGGAGGATAACAGGGAGGAAGGCGAGGAGAAGCGGCGGCGGCGGCTGATCGAGTCGCTGCCCCGGTTCACGATGGCGTCGGCGCTGGCGGCGCTGCCGAAGAGCTCCCCGGACTGCGCCGTGTGCCTCTCGCCGTTCACGCTGGAGGCGGAGCTGCGGCTGCTCCCCGCGTGCCGGCACGCGTTCCACGCCGCCTGCGTGGACGCGTGGCTCCGCACCTCCCCGACCTGCCCGCTCTGCCGCGCCACCGTCGCGCTCCAGCACCCCTCCATCTCCGCCATCCTCGCCGCCGAGCAGCCGCCGCCACCGCCGCCGGAGCCTCCGAGAATTAGCAGGGACCGTTTCCGCGTCGAGATGGGCAGCGTCAGCAGCCGCGGATCGCCCATCAGCGTCGGCAGCGGCGGGGGTGACAGCCGCACCTACTCGCTCGGCTCCTTCGAGTACCACATCGAGGAGGAGGTCGAGGCCGTGGTGTCCCGCATGGTGCGCGCCGTGGCCAGGGCGCCCGACACCATCAAGGAGGAGAAGCCTGCGGCCGCGAGGTCGCCGTCGCCGTCGCCTCCCGGCGAGGCGGTGGCTGAAGCGGCAGGGTCGCCAGCGCGTAGCTGGCTGCGGGAGTACATGGATCGCCTGGCATCCTCGGCGTCGTCACTCGCCTTACCCGGGCTGTGGAGCTCCCGGTGGAGCCAGAGGAACGAGGAGCCGTGGCTGTGGGACACGGAGGCAGCAGCAACACCACCGCCGCCGCCGCCGGGGTTGGACGAGGAGGAGACGGCGTTCATGGTGCTGTACCGGTGGATCGCCGCCGTCTGAAGACAATTGTAGTAGCTGAAAGTGCCAAGGGCTTTTGCGCTAAGCCTGGATCCAATGCTTTGGAAGCTTCTGTTGACTCTGGCACAAAATGCAGTAGGTAAAAGAAACCAGTTGTGCACATAGCTCATCCTCGGAGTTGGGATCTAGGAAGAACCCGAGGAAGTCGAACAACATAATAGGAACCATGGATGCAAATTGTTCTTTTTCTGTAGACTTAGTTATCTGAACCTTGCTCAAGGATAAACAGGGATGTAGCTGTGTCATCTAGTCTTGCGTGTCAATGCGTGTGTGTGTGTGTCAATGTGTCATGACTCATGACTGGCAACGTGTCCGTCAGAGCCGACACCATGTAGCCTTTGCGTGGAGGGCCTGACGGAAAACATGTCATGTCCGGAGAAGATATAGTGTTGTTCAAGATTGCTGAATCCTGAATCTTGGCCTCTCTACTGAATCTTGAAATCGTTCACTCTTCAGCTCAATGCCGATGGTATCCATTTCGGAAGAATCAGCGTAGATATCCAGGTCCGGTGATGTTGTGCGGCGGAGGAACCGCATCGAAACACCCAATGTTCAGTGATTCTAATCACTGGGGACTTTGTTATGACTGAACACCCAATTGGCAGCGTCTACGCCTCACTTTTTTTTTTTTTTTTTTTTTTTTTTTGAGGAGCGCCCTAGAAGGGCCTCGAACTTTTCATTAAAATAACAGAGGAGGTACAAAAATATTACAAAGGACCCCATAAAAAGAGAAAAACACACATAGGTCCCTAGCTTTTGTAGGAAAGACCTTGCTAAAAGATCGGAGATTACAATCTAGTCCTTCCTCTTCTCCCCTGCGGAGCAGCAGACACAGCTCGCTGCAGCCATGGACGACGACGGGGACAGGACCACTTGCCATCGGCCTGGCAAAGCTCCCAGCGACTGCATCGATGAAGGGCCTCCAAAAGGAGGTAAAAAACTTGCCGGAGCACACCGGCGTTGAAGAAATCATCGCCCAGATCATGAGCGCTTCAGATAAGCTCCATGAAGAAAAAGATCTTGAACCCCAACTCTGCTTCAGAAAAACACCCGAATCACGGCGCCTCGACAGCCGGGATACCAGCCAACCATCAGACCCAAGATTACTGCCACGAATCTGGGGATGTAGGCAGAGATGAGATCGACGGCGACGGATTTGAGCACTTACTGGAGCAGCTTCAAGAGCCTCCACTTTATTGCAGCAAGAAGGCAGAAGCCAACGAGCAGGGGCCACCTGAGCATCGTCGCCGCTTCTCATCTGGCCACCATGGCGAGGAAGAAGAAGCTGCGCGCTAGCCTCGGCCGGCCACACGCCACATCGACAGAGTGGACAATGTCCTCCATCACAAACCAAAACCAGCACGCCGCACTCCAGCTCCTCCTCGCCACCAAGGCCGGCCAGGAGAGAAGACACCGCGTACCTTGCCACGCGAAGAAATATCCCCACCTCGCCTCCACGGCCGGCCTGGGGATCTCCGTCTTCACTGCATGCAAAGGATGGAGAAGAGCCTGTCGCCGCATCTTTATTGAAGAAGACGGCGTTGCTTGCCGCCTCAACTCCCTCCGGCCACCGGAGCAGAGAAATCGCCAGCAGCAACCCTAGCTTGGCCAAGATCTGGCGGCAAGGATCCTGGCCACCGCCTCCTCTACGGGGCATCCGCCCAAAACGGTGGCAAACAGCCACAAACAACACTAAAACCTACAGATCTACACCTAAACTACTCCGGCGCTTCACCTCCACCGCCTCCGGCCGGCTATTCCGGCGGAGTGGCTTCGGATCGGCCCGGCGGAGAGAAAGGGGGCGACCGAGTACTGTAGCGAGGTGAGAGCTATCGGGGGGGGGGGGAAAGAAAGCCTTCACGCCTCACTTTTGATGTTCCCGTATCACAGGCGAGGAGGAGAGGAGAGAATCCGTTCTCCCAGGTCACCGAGACCTGATCGTTCTCGGCTGTTTCTCGTGCACATATCGGATCTCCAACACAAAGAAAGTTAAAACCAATGGAATGCAGGGGACCGGGACCTGAATCTGAAGGCATCGATCGCACTGTCTGACGACGGTCAAATTGTGTTCTCTGCCGATTGGCGATGCCATCGGCATTCAGCTCATTTCAGCAGCGCCCCAAGCTGATGTGATTTGGTCAACCACTCTACCCGGCCGTGACGAGAGCAGAATTCTCCTACTGTTTCCGATGCTCCCTGGTCAAACCCACGACACGAGCGCCGCTTTACGCAATAAGCACAGTCGCTCTGCTTTTCGATCTCTGTTGGGTTGGTGCAACGATTCCAATCTAGTAATAGTCGCTGCTTACTGCTCAGATAGTTCTACTTGTACTTGGAAGATTTCTGTGAGTGATTACCACTGTAACCAGAGCCGCACGAGCCAGTACAGCATGGTAGTTACATAATTCCGTTGGCAACGAGTGATAAAAGTTTGGTTAGCTTATAGGCCTACTTGTGAGGGAAACATTTGGTGGTCTGCCCTATACCTCTGCGCTCTCACGGCTCTAGCAGGTATAACGATCTTCTTGCAGTGCAATTTCTAGAATCTACTACCTTCATCCCAAAGCTCAAATCTTATTATTTTTAGAAAATCAAACTATGTCTAAGTTTGACTAAGATTTTACCAAAAATTATTAACATGTAAAATACAAAATTAATATTATTAAATAAATAATAAAATATATTTTTATATGATATCTATAAAATATTATATTTATTGATAGATTGTTCTAAAAGTTTGATCAAACTTTATTTGGTTTGACTTTTCAAAAAATATAAGCCTTAAGCTTTGGGATGGAGGTAGTATCTCTTACCCTGGTACATTCCCTATATTTAAACTACTTTTCCTATAAAGTAATGATTAAGGGCCTCTTTAGATTCTTTGGATTTCATAGGATTTTTGTAGGACTTCAATCTACATGATTTTTTTTTCCTACAGGTTGCCTTAGGATCAAATAAATGAAATATATTAATATCGCGGAAAAATAACAAATACACCAGCTTTGCAACAACGCAGTGTCCAAGTGGCAATAAAGATGCACGCAGCCAAACAAAGGAAAGCAAGAAATTCATTTTCTCCAAAAGAGACGCCTCCAAGAATGGAACAGTGCACAATCATCGTCATCGTCCTAATCATCGATCATAGTTTTTCACCCAGTAAGAATTTTGTATTCACAAAACAATGCCTTCAACAAGGTTATTGTGAGGCACAACCAATTAAGGCCAAACCTTGGGTTTTCACTTTGCAAGTTTAGACTCTGAATTTGTCATGTGATGCCGCCCCCACTTGCCAATGCTACTGCTCAAATTCACAAACCACAAAACCAAAACCTCATCGCCACAAGAACTCGAACCACCATTACTAGTCCTCGAATCTTGGCTTTCATGTCGTTCTTCGAGACTGGCTTCAACATGGAACTAAGACATGTCCCATAATTGCAATAGTCCGCAGAGCTTCACATCGCTCCTTCTGAAACCAAACTGTCAAAAAAACATGGTTGCGTGCAACCAAAACCCATCCGTCCCGGCAAACCCCATTTTTTTCCCTACGGATTGCCTTAGGATCAAAGTAATATTGCTACTTAAATTCCTATGGATTGGATTCCTATACCCTCAATTTCATAGGAATTTGAACATCCACTCCAAAGTCATTCCTAGACATAAGCGCGTAGGATGGAGACACTTTTCTTGTGTTTTTCCTCAATAGTTTTTCTATGATTTATAATCCTCTGTTTTGCACAAGCAAACTTGTAAAATTTCTATGAGTTTCCAATTCCTGCGTTCTTCAATCCTGTAATCCAAAGAGGCCCTAAAATACCAACCAAGTTAGAGTTCATTTTTTACTAGATTCTAACTCTGTACTCAGGGGAACGCACATGTGAGCAATGTGTCATGATCACTTCTAAATTCTACTAATCACACATGTCTAGATTAGAGTTATAATCCAGCAATTCATTGTTCTTTCAGATTATCAATGTACACATATAGCCTTTTGTTAGACAAAATACATGTAATCAGCCTCCACGTATAGACTGGTACAAATCATATGGTGTAGTACACCAATGATATTGACTCCAACGGCTCTATACTTGATTGGCTCCTTTCGTTCTTTGTTCCTTCCATGTTTGTTTCTTCCTTCCTTGTACATGCCACGAATGGGGCTATTCCATTCCCTATATAACACGTAACACGATCCCCTAACAGGGCAATCGTTTCACCCAAATCAACATGGTAATCAGAGCAACCTCTTCCTGACATCCATCGTGAGAAATACCAACACCAACCGAGCCAAAACAAAACAGCGAGAAAAGAAAAGAAAACCATCGTCTTCAACCTCCCTCCCTCCCATGGCGACCTCCTCCACGTCGATGGTAGCCTCCTCCTTGGCGGCAGCACTAGGGGCGCCCCCAACAGAAAAACTACACCGGGAAAACTTCCTCTTTTGGCAAGCACAAGTCTTCCCGGCCATGCGAGGCGCGCAGGTCATGGGGCTGCTCGACGGCACCGATCCCGCGCCCGAGAAAACCTTGGAGGTAGAGGATGAAGAAAAGAAGAAAATCAAGATTCCCAATCCGGCCTATGGCCTGTGGATTGCAAGGGATCAGCAGGTCGTGAGTTTTCTGCTCAAAGGTATGTCTCAAGATGTTCTTGCCCACGTTCTTGGGTTAGAGCATGCCGCTGAGGTCTGGGCTGCTGTTGTTGGTCTTTTTTCCGCCCAATCTCGAGCTCGGATTGGCATGCTGCGGGCAGCCCTCGCCAACACAAAGAAACTTGACCTCACCGCCCCAGTTTTCATTTCCAAGATGAAAGGTTTCGCCTCCGAGTTAGCTGCTGCAGGTCGTGTCATCAGCGATGAGGAGCTCAAGGAGTATGTGCTTGCTGGTCTTGATGGGGAATACAACGCCCTCGTCGCCTCCGTCAACGCCAACCCGAGCACCTCCTTCGCCGACGTGTGCAACCAACTCACTGCCTATGAATATAGGCAGCAGATGTTGTCCGAGTCGGGGCAGTCCTCGGGCTCCTTCCAATCATCGGTGCACGCTGCCTCACGTCATGATCAGCGCTACGACAACAACGGTGGTGGCTATCGCCATGACAATCATGGTGGTGGTCGCCACCACCAGCGCGGTCGCTCTCCACGTCGTCATGATCAGCGCTACGACAACTACGACCAAGCTCCACGCCGTCATGATCAGCGCTACAACAACTACGAAAACACTCGACGCCAACCATACAGGGGAGGGCGCGGCCGTGGCGGCGCCCATGGTGGTGGCCGCGGCCGTGGTGGTGGTCGTATACCATCTCCATACCAAGACATCCCCTGCCAAATCTGCAAGAAACCTGGTCATTCGGCAAGTGAATGTTGGTGGCGCTACTCCAGCAATGATGATGATGATGATGGCCGCCATGACGACAAAGGTGCACACATGGCCTCCTATGGTGTAGATACAAATTGGTACATCGACACCGGTGCCACCGATCACATCACTAGTGAATTAAGCAAGCTCTCCACTCATGAACAATACAAAGGGCACGATCAAGTCCACAATGCTAGTGGTCAAGGTATGGCAATTAAACATATTGGTCATTCGATTTTGCACACCCATCCTACTCCTATTCATCTTCGCAATATTTTACATGTACCTAGTGCTTCCAAAAATTTACTCTCCGCACACAAAATTGCTCTAGACAATAATGCCTTTGTTGAATTTCACCCGTTCTTCTTCTTGATTAAGGATCAGGCCACGAAGCAAATCGTGTTTAAAGGACCATGTCATGGTGGCTTGTATCCTCTCGTGCCCATTTCCTCGGGTTCTCACAAGCAAGCCTTCATCACAGTCAAGCCTTCATCATCTACATGGCACCGTCGACTAGGACATCCTTCTTCATTTGTCGTTCAACAAATTTTTAGGAGAAATAATCTACCGCACTCCCATGAAATAAACCCATATGTGTGTGATCCATGTCAACAAGCCAAAAGTCACCAATTGCCTTATCCTACTTCTACTAGTGTTTCCAATGTTCCCTTGGAACAAATATTCTCCGATGTATGGGGCCCTGCGCCTACTTCCGTTGGAAAACACTCGTACTATGTAAGTTTTATTGATGATTTTAGTAAATTTACATGGATATATTTGCTTAAGAAGCGGTCTGATGTTTGTCAAGTCTTTCTTAATTTCCAACAATTAGTTGAACGGAAATTTAATCGCAAAATAATCACTATGCAAACCGACTGGGGAGGTGAATATGAGAAGCTCAATTCTTTCTTTCAAAAAGTTGGCATCACTCATCATGTATCATGTCCACATGCACACCAACAAAATGGTTCCGCGGAACGCAAACACCATCACATTGTTGAAGTAGGCCTCTCTCTCCTTGCCAATGCCTCCATGCCGCTCAAATTTTGGGATGAAGCATTTTTAACGGCGACATTTCTTATCAACTTGATTCCCACAAAAGTTCTCAAATTTGCCACCCCAACGGAAAAACTTCTCAACATCACACCAAATTACGACTCTCTTCGCATTTTTGGCTGCGCTTGCTGGCCTAATCTCCGTCCATACAATCAACGTAAACTCGCCTTTCCATCCAAACAATGTGTGTTCCTTGGCTATAGTCCTCTTCACAAAGGTGTCAAATGTCTTGACGTTTCAACTGGGCGTGTCTACATATCTAGAGATGTGGTCTTTGATGAAAACATTTTTCCGTTTGCTTCTCTTCATCCTAAAGCAGGCAATAGACTTCGTGAGGAGCTTCTTCTTCTTCCACAAAATATATCAACTCCACAAACACCTTCCGCGGATGTGCCTAATCATGATCATATGTTTGTTGTACCTGTTACTGACCCTATGCAGGATGTGCAAATCAGTGGAGCAGACATACCACAAAGTTCACGAAATTCTAGTGAAGAAATCCCACAAAATGATGCTCAAACGGAGAAAAACGGAGCTTCTTCAGCAAATTCAGAAACAGACAACACCGGCGCTGATCCCGATCCCGATCCTGCCGGACAGAACGGACCAAGATCGGCCTCGGATCGCGGGGCGGCCTTGGATCGCGCGGCGTCACCGGCTCCGCATCCGGCCCCACCTGCATGCAACGGACCAAGTCCGGGCGAACCAGCGTCGGCCACGTCCGCCCGTGCGCCCGACGCGGAAATTGCTGGATCCGCCTCGCCCGGATCTTCTGCGATGTACAAGCCTTCGTCAACGGCCACAAATCCGCCTCCAGGATCTCCTGCGGAAAGCTCGGCAGGTGTGGGCAGGTCCTCCGGATCTTCTGCGGATCATGCGCCCACGCCAACGGCCACAAACCGGTCACCGGGATCTCGTGCAGCAGATCCGCCTGGTGGATCTGATGGCGCGTCAGGCGGGTCCACTGCAGGGCCTGGATGTGCTGTCCCGCCCGGATTCTCTGTGGCAAACAATCCTGCACCAGTTTCTGCAATTGAACCTCGCACTCGTCTCCAAAAAGGTATAAAATATCCCAAAATTTATACAGATGGTACAATACGCTATGGCATGCTAACATCTACAGGTGAACCAAGAAATATATCTAAAGCATTAACCAATGATCAGTGGCACCAAGCCATGCAAGAAGAGTATGATGCATTACTTCAAAACAAGACATGGCATCTTGTACCTCCTAGCTCAACCAAGAATTTAATTGATTGCAAGTGGGTCTACCGCATCAAGAAAAATGCCGATGGCACCATTGACAGGTATAAAGCACGGCTTGTTGCTAAAGGCTTCAAACAACGGTACGGCATCGATTATGAAGACACTTTCAGCCCCGTCGTCAAAGCTGCGACTATTCGCCTTGTCTTAGCAATTTCGGTTTCTCGTGGGTGGAGTCTTCGTCAATTGGATGTCAAGAACGCGTTTCTTCATGGTGTTCTGGAAGAGGAGGTTTACATGAAACAACCACCTGGGTTTGAAGATCCCAACCTTCCGCGTCACATATGCAAATTGGACAAGGCACTCTATGGACTGAAACAAGCTCCTCGCGCATGGTTTTCCAAGCTCAGCTCCAAGCTACTTCGTCTTGGTTTCATCCCTTCCAAGGCCGACACATCTCTCTTCATCTACAACAAGTCAGGTATAACTATGTTTTTCTTAATATATGTTGATGACATTATTGTGTCTAGCTCTTCAGATCAAGCTATTTCGGCCTTGCTTCATGATTTGCGTGAGGACTTTGCTCTCAAGGATCTTGGTGACTTACACTTCTTCTTGGGCATTGAAGTCACAAAAACCACTGAGGGTCTCCTATTATCTCAAGAAAAGTATGCTGCTGATTTGCTTTCTCGTGTTGGCATGACGAAATGCACAACATGTCCTACGCCCCTCTCAAGTACTGATAAACTATCTCTTACTGATGGCACGCCACTTGGGGCTGAGGATTCAACTCAATATCGGAGTATTGTTGGTGCTCTACAGTACTTGACGCTGACCCGTCTGGACTTATCCTTTGCTGTTAACAAAATTTGCCAATTTCTTCATGCTCCCACTACTACCCATTGGACAGCAGCCAAGAGGATCTTACGTTATGTTCAAGGTACACTCAAGGTTGGTCTCACCTTCCAGCGGTCATCCTCTACCCTCCTCAGTGGGTTCTCTGATGCAGACTGGGCAGGCTGCCTCGATGACAGACGTTCTACTGGTGGATTTGCAATATTTTTTGGTCCAAATCTTATTTCTTGGATTGCCAGAAAACAAGACTGTATCCCGCTCGAGCACCGAGGCTAAATACAAGGCCATGGCGGATGCCACCGCTGAAATCATTTGGGTCCAAGCACTTCTTCGAGAGCTCAGAGTATCGCTTCGTGCCACTCCTTGCTTATGGTGTGACAACCTTGGTGCCACCTACCTCTCTGCAAATCCGGTTTTTCATGCTCGCACGAAACATATTGAAATTGACTTTCACTTTGTGCGCGAACGGGTTACACGCAAACAGCTCAACATAAAGTTCATTTCAAGCAAAGATCAGTTGGCCGATGGTTTCACAAAAGCCCTACCGGTGAAGAATTTTGAAGAATTCCGGCGTAATCTCAACCTCTCCAGTTCTTCCGCGGTTTAGATTAAGGGGGGTTGTTAGACAAAATACATGACTGGTACAAATCATATGGTGTAGTACACCAATGATATTGACTCCAACGGCTCTATACTTGATTGGCTCCTTTCCTTCTTTGTTCCTTCCATGTTTGTTTCTTCCTTCCTTGTACATGCCACGAATGGGGCTATTCCATTCCCTATATAACACGTAACACGATCCCCTAACAGGGCAATCGTTTCACCCAAATCAACACCTTTTACTATATGCATAGTGCATTATATTTTGGTGATAATCAACAAAATCCGTTAAGCATGACAATGCACTAAGTACATTCCAGCAAGCATATATAATTTCATGCTAACGCAAGCAAAAGAATTCCGTGTGTAAACACATGTATCACCATTGTTGATGTATTCTGAATATTAATAATAGAAGCAAGTAGAATAAAGTAGCAAGGCACGTATCACCGCCGTTGATGTATTCTGAATATTAATAATACAAGTAATTAGAATAAATTTGCAAGGCACATATCTCCTACATCTCCAACTAGACTTAAATGATCATTTACATATTTCTAAAGCGATACTCTTAACATGCTTACCAAATAGCTCGAGACACAGAGCCTTAGTTAGAGGGATAAGAAACTTATATTAACACTAGGTAAAAAAATTAGAATCAAACTAATTTTAAGTTTATTGCTATATCACGTGTAACGGGATACTTTCCCTCAATATGTTTGCTCTTGTTGTGGAATATGGGATCCTAGATACCTTAATTGCCACATGTTATCACAATACACAAGTAGTGCTTTGATCCTTTTTTTTTGCCTTATCTTTGAATTTGAAAGAAACTCTTTCAGCCACCCCAACTCTCATTTAATTTACTTTTTTTCTTTTCATATGATGATGGCGGTCCTATGTGTCACCCGTAGCGTGCACGCGCATCCCTATTTAGGCTAGGAGAGCAAGTTTTTATTACTTTACTTTTGCCTTGTTGAAAGATCGAGATGTCGCCTAGGGGGGAGGGGGGGGGGGTGAATAGGCAATTAAAAATTCTTACGGATTTGTCTTGTACGAATGCGGAATTAAACTATCGTTTAGTTTACAAGCACAAACCCTAGATATGCTAAGCTCAACTAAGTGTAACAATAACAACTAGAGCTAAGCAAGATAGGCACAAGATATATGTAGCACAAGTGATAGCAAGATATATGTACTTCAAGCACGATGGCTATCACAAGGAAAGAGAGCTCGGGTATAGAAATAACCGAGGCACGCGGAGACGAGGATGTATTCCCGTGTTCCCTTCCTTTGCAAGAAGGTACGTCACGTTTGGAGGAGTGGAGGTCCACGAAGGATTCCCCGCGCCACGAAGGCTTACCCTATTCCCCGAACCACACCCACGAAGGATAATGGCCCTTTCCTTATGGTTAGCTTTTCCTCCGCTCCGGAGATGGCAAGCTCCACAACCACTTCACAAGCTCCACGAAGGAGAAGCCCGGGCCTCTTCACAATCTTCTTGAAGAGATCACCGGAGCACCAATCACTGATACGTCCCAAACGTATCTATAATTTCTTATGTTCCATGCTACTTTTATGATGATACTCACATGTTTTATACACATTATATGTCATATTTATGCATTTTCCGGCACTAACCTATTGACGAGATGCCGAAGAGTCGATTGTCTGTTTTCGCTGTTTTTGGTTTCAGAAATCCTAGTAAGGAAATATTCTCGGAATTGGACGAAATCAACGCCCAGGGGCCTATTTTTACACGAAGCTTCCAGAAGACCGGAGGACTTACGCAGTGGGGCCACGAGGCGCCACCACAACAGGGCGACGCGGCCCAGGTGCTGGCCGCGCGGCCCTGGCGTGTGGGGCCCTCGTGTGGCCCCCTGACCTGCCCTTCCGCCTACATATAGTCTTCGTCGCGAAACCCCCAGTACCGAGAGCCACGATACGGAAAACATTACAGAGACGCCGCCGCCGCCAATCCCATCTCGGGGATTCGAGGAGATCGCCTCCGGCACCCCTGCCGGAGAGGGGAATCATCTCCCGGAGGTCTCTTCATCGCCATGATCGCCTCCGGATCGATGTGTGAGTAGTTCACCCCTGGACTATGGGTCCATAGCAGTAGCTAGATGGTCGTCTTCTCCTCATTGTGCTATCATGTTAGATCTTGTGAGCTGCCTATCATGATCAAGATCATCTATTTGTAATCCTTCATGTTGTGTTTGTTGGGATCCGATGAATATTGAATACTATGTCAAGTTGATTATCAATCTATCATATATGTTATTTATGTTCTTGCATGCTCTCCGTTGCTAGTAGAGGCTCCGGCCAAGTTGATACTTGTGACTCCAAGAGGGAGTATTTATGCTCGATAGTGGGTTCATGCCTCCATTAAAGCTGGGACAGTGACAGAAAGTTCTAAGGTTGTGGATGTGCTGTTGCCACTAGGGATAAAACATCGATGCTTTGTCTAAGGATATTTGTGTTGATTACATTACGCACCATACTTAATGCAATTGTCCGTTGTTTACAACTTAATACCGGAGGGAGTTCGGATGATAACCTCGAAGGTGGACTTTTTAGGCATAGATGCATGCTCGGATAGCGGTCTATGTACTTTGTCGTAATGCCCCGATTAAATCTCATAGTACTCATCATGATATATGTATGTGCATTGTTATGCCTTCTTTATTTGTCAATTTCCCAACTGTAATTTGTTCACCCAACATCTGCTATCTTATGGGAGAGACACCACTAGTGATCTGTGGACCCCGGTCCTATTCTTTACATCTGAAATACAATCTGCTGCAATTGTTCTTTACTGTTCTTTGCAAACAAACATCATCATCCACACTATACATCCAATCCTTTGTTTACAGCAAGCCGGTGAGATTGACAACCTCGCTGTTACGTTGGGGCAAAGTTCTGTGATTGTGTGGTGCAGGTTGCACGTTGGCGCCGGAATCCCTGGTGTTGCGCCGCACTACACTCCGCCACCATCAACCTTCAACATGCTTCTTGGCTCCTACTGGTTCGATAACCTTGGTTTCTTTCTGAGGGAAAACTTGCTGCTGTACGCATCACACCTTCCTCTTGGGGTTCCCAACGGACGTGTGTCTTACACGCCATCAAGCATTTTTTACGCGCGCCGTTGCCGGGAGATCAAGACACGCCGCAAGGGGAGTCTCCACTTCCAATCTCTTTACTTTGTTTTTGTCTTGCTTTATTTTATTTACTGCTTTGTTTGCTGCATTATATCAAAACACAAAAAAATTAGTTGCTAGTTTTACTTTATTTACTGTCTTGTTCTCTATATCAAAAACACAAAAAAAATAGTTACTTGCATTTACTTTATTTAGTTTGATTTATTTACTACTGCTTAGAATGGGTACTGTTGAGAATACTAAGTTGTGTGACTTCACTAGCACAAATAATAATGATTTCCTATGCACACCTATTGCTCCACCTGCTACTACAGCAGAATTCTTTGAAATTAAACCTGCTTTACTGAATCTTGTTATGAGAGAGCAATTTTCTGGTGTTAGTTCTGATGATGCTGCTGCCCATCTTAATAATTCTGTTGAACTATGTGAAATGCAAAAGTATAAGGATGTAGATGGTGACATTATAAAATTAAAATTGTTTCCTTTCTCCTTAAGAGGAAGAGCTAAAGATTGGTTGCTATCTCTCGCCTAGAAATAGTATTGATTCTTGGACTAAATGTAAGGATGCTTTTATTGGTAGATATTATCCTCCCGCTAAAATTATATCTTTGAGAAGTAGCATAATGAATTTCAAGAAATTAGATAATGAACATGTTGCTCAAGCATGGGAGAGAATGAAATCTTTGGTAAAGAATTGCCCAACCCATGGATCGACTACTTGGATGATCATCCAAACCTTTTATGCGGGATTGAATTTTTCTTCGCGGAACCTATTGGATTCAGCTGCTGGAGGTACCTTTATGTCCATCACTTTGGGAGCGGCAACAAAGCTTCTTGATGATATGATGACAAATTACTCCGAATGGCACACGGAAAGAGCTCCACAAGGTAAGAAGGTAAATTCCGTTGAAGAAACCTCCTCCTTGAGTGATAAGATTGATGCTATTATGTCTATGCTTGTGAATGGTAGATCTAATGTTGATCCTAATAATGTTCCTTTAGCTTCATTGGTTGCCCAAGAAGAACATGTTGATGTGAATTTCATTAAAAATAATAATTTCAACAACAATGCTTATAGGAATAATTCCGGTAACAACTATAGGCCATATCCTGTCGTTAATGGTAATAGTTATGGTAATTCTTATGGGAATTCTTACAACAATAATAGGAGTGTACCCCCTGGTTTTGAAGCCATGCTTAAAGAATTTATTAGTACACAAACTGCTTTTAACAAATCTGTTGAGGAAAAGCTTGATAAAATTGATATTCTTGCTTCTAAGGTTGATAGACTTGCCTCTGATGTTGATCTTTTAAAATTGAAAGTTATGCCTAATAAGGATATTGATAATAAGATTGTTACTACAGCAAATTCCATCCAAGTTCGAATTAATGAGAATATTAGATTGATATGGCCGAATTGCATGCTAGGTGGGAAAGAGAAGAAAATGAAAAACTTGCTAAAGAGAATAATGTAGCTAAAGTTTGGACTATTACCACCACTAGTAATGTTAATGATTCACATGTTGCTACACCTCCTACTATCAATGGTAAAATAATTAGTGTTGGCAATGTTACTACTCCTAGTGCAAAGCGTGCAAAATTGCTCGAAGCTGCTAAAGCTATCGAAATCGATAAAGCTGCTCGAAATTTTTCAAAATATTGGGGACAATGATCAATTGCTGTAGATCATAATGGTTTAGACTTTGATGATTGTCACATCTCTGAAGTTATAAAGTTCTTACAAAAGCTTGCTAAAAGTCCCAATGCTAGTGCTATAAATTTGGCCTTTACAAAACATATTACAAATGCTCTCATAAAAGCTAGAGAAGAGAAACTAAAACTTGAAACCTCTATTCCTAGAAAGTTAGAAGATGGTTGGGAGCCTATCATTAAGATGAGGGTCAATGATTTTGATTGTAATGCTTTATGTGATCTTGGTGCAAGTATTTCTGTTATGCCTAAGAAAATTTATGATATGCTTGACTTGCCACCATTGAAAAATTGTTATTTGGATGTTAATCTTCTTGATAATGCTATAAAGAAACCTTTGGGGAGGATTGATAATATTCGTATTATGGTTAACAATAACCTTGTCCCCATTGACTTTGTTGTCTTGGATATTGAATGCAATGCATCTTGTCCCATTATATTGGGAAGACCTTTTCTTCGAACTGTTGGTGCCACCATTGATATGAAGGAAGGTAATATTAAATATCAATTTCCTCTCAAGAAAGGTATGGAACACTTTCCTAGAAAGAGAATTAAGTTACCTTATGATTCTATTATTAGAACAAGTTATGCTGTTGATGCTTTGTCTCTTGACAATACTTGATACACACTTTCTGCGCCTAGCTGAAAGGCGTTAAAGAAAAGCGCTTATGGGAGACAACCCATTATTTTACTTCTGCACTTTATTTTATATTTGAGTCTTAGAAGTTGTTTACTACTGTAGCAAGCTCTCCTTATCTTTATTTAATGCATTGTTGTGCCAAGTAAAGTCTTTGATAGTAAAGCCAATACTAGATTTGGATTACTGCGCAGGAACAGATTTCTTGCTGTCACGAATTTGAGCAGTAGTCTCTGTAGAAAAATCAAAAAAATCTGCCAATTTACGTGCGTGATCCTCAGATATGTACGCAACTTTCATTCAATTTGGGCATTTTCATATGAGCAAGTCTGGTGCCACCTTAAAATTCGTCTTTACGAACTGTTCTGTTTTGACAGATTCTGCCTTTTATTTCGCATTGCCTGTTTTGCTATGTTAGATGGATTTCTTTGTTCCATTAACTTTTAGTAGCTTTGTGCAATGTCCAGAAGTGTTAAGAATGATTATGTCACCTCTGAATACATGAATTATGCACTGACCCTCTAATGGGTTTGTTTCGAGTTTGGTGTGGAGGAAGTTTTCAAGGGTCAAGAGAGGAGGATGATACAATATGATCAAGAAGAGTGAAAAGTCAAAGCTTGGGGATGCCCCCGTGGTTCATCCCTGCATATTTTAAGAAGACTCAAGCGTCTAAGATTGGGGATTCCCAAGGCATCCCTTCTTCATCGACAACTTATCAGGTTCCTCTAGTGAAACTATATTTTTATTACGTCACATCTTATGTGCTTTACTTGGAGCGTCTGTTTGTTTTTATTTTTGTTTTTGTTTGAATAAATCGGATCCTAGCATTCTTTGTTTGGGAGAGAGACACGCTCCGCTATTTCGTACGAACACATATGTTCTTAGCTTCATCTTTAATGTTCATTGCGAAAGTTGGACTATTTCATTCATTGCTATATGGTTGGAAACGGAAAATGCCGCATGTGGTAAATGGTTTAATGTCTTGAATAATGTGATACTTGGCAATTGTTGTGCTCATATAGATCTTGTTTAAGCTCTTGCATCATGTACCTTGTACTCATTAATGAATAACTACATAGAGCTTGTTAAAATTTGGTTTGCATGATTGATCTCTAGAGTCTAGATATTTTATGGTTGAGGTGTTTGAACAACAAGGAGACAATATAAAGTCTTATAATAGTTACAATATGTTCATATGTGAGCTTTGCTGCACCTTTTATACTTGAGTTTGCTTCAAACAATCTTGCTAGCCTAGCCTTGTATTGAGAGGAATTCTTCTCGTGCATCCAAATCCTTGAGCCAATTGTTGGAGATATGCCCAAGAGGCAATAATAAAAGTGGTTATTATATATCTTTATGTTTATGACAAATGTTTATATACCATGCTATAATTGTATTAACCGAAACATTGATACATGTGTGATATGTAAACAACAAAGAGTCCCTAGTATGCCTCTTAACTAGCTTGTTGATTAATGGATGATTAGTTTCATAATCATGAACATTGGATGTTATTAATAACAAGGTTATATCATTGTATGAATGATGTAATGGACACACCCAATTAAGCGTAGCATAAGATCTCGTCATTAAGTTATTTGCTATAAGCTTTCAATACATAGTTACCTAGTCCTTATGACCATGAGATCATATAAATCACTTATACCGGAAAGGTACTTTGATTACATCAAACACCACCTGCGTAAATGG
This sequence comes from Lolium rigidum, assembly GCF_022539505.1. Classification (NCBI taxonomy): domain Eukaryota; kingdom Viridiplantae; phylum Streptophyta; class Magnoliopsida; order Poales; family Poaceae; genus Lolium; species Lolium rigidum. The sequence goes on along the minus strand of NC_061514.1, from coordinate 61,179,041 downwards.
GTGGCTATAAAGGTGGGATTAAGTATCCGGAAAGTATGAGTTGAGGCATATGGATCAACAATGGGATTTGTCCATCCCGATGACGGATAGATATACTCGGGCCCTCTCGGTGGAATGTCGTCTAATGTCTTGCAAGCATATGAATAAGTTCATAAGAGACCACATACCACGGTACGAGTAAAGAGTACTTGTCGGAGACGAGGTTGAACAAGGTATAGAGTGATACCGAAGATCAAACCTCGGACAAGTAAAATATCGCGTGACAAAGGGAATTGGTATTGTATGTGAATGGTTCATACGATCACTAAAGTCATCGTTGAATATGTGGGAGCCATTATAGATCTCCAGATCCCGCTATTGGTTATTGGTCGGAGTGAGTACTCAACCATGTCCGCATAGTTCACGAACCGTAGGGTGACACACTTAAAGTTGGATGTTGAAATGGTAGAACTTGAATATGGAATGGAGTTCGAATATTTGTTCGGAGTCCCGGATGAGATCCCGGACATCACGAGGAGTTCCGGAATGGTCCGGAGAATAAGATTCATATATAGGATGTCATTTTATGTGAATTAAAATGTCGCGGAAGGTTCTATGGAAGGTTCTAGAAGGTTCTAGAAAAGTCCGGAAGAAACCACCAAGGAAGGTGGAGTCCACATGGGACTCCACCTCCATGGCCGGCCAACCCTAGTGGGGGAGGAGTCCCAAGTGGACTCCCCTTAGGGGGCCGGCCACCCCCATATGGGAGGTGGAACTCCCACCTTTGGTGGGAGTCCTAGCTTGGCTAGGTTTCCCCTCCTTTTGGAAGGTTTTGGTTCGGGTCTTATTCGAAGACTTGGAGACCAACTCTTGGGGATCCACCTATATAATGAGGGGCCAAGGGAGGGGGCCGGCCACCCCAAGACCACAAGCTGGCCGCCCCCCTTGAAGTGGCCGGCCACCCCTCCCAAACCCTAGCCGCCCCCTCTCCTCCATAGCTCCCGCGTCGCTTTAGCGAAGCTCCGCCGGAGTTCTCCACCGCCACCGACACCACGCCGTCGTGTCGTCGGATTCAAGAGGAGCTACTACTTCCGCTGCCCGCTGGAACGGGAGGTGGACGTCGTCTTCATCAACAACCGAACGTGTGACCGAGTACGGAGGTGCTGCCCGTTCGTGGCGCCGGAACCGATCGTGATCAAGATCTTCTACGCGCTTTTGCAAGCGGCAAGTGAACGTCTACCGCAGCAACAAGAGCCTCATCTTGTAGGCTTTGGAATCTCTTCAAGGGTGAGACTCGATACCCCCTCGTTGCTACCGTCTTCTAGATTGCATCTTGGCTTGGATTGCGTGTTCGCGGTAGGAAAATTTTTGTTTTCTATGCAACGTTATCCTACGGTGGTATCGAGCCGTGTCTATGCATAGATGGTTGCACGAGTAGAACACAATGGTTTTGTGGGCGTTGATGCTCTTGTTATCTTTAGTTGAGTACTTTGCATCTTTATGGCATAGTGGGATGAAGCGGCTCGGACTAACTTTACATGACCGCGTTCATGAGACTTGTTCCTCGTTCGACATGCAACTTGTATTGCATAAGAGGCTTTGCGGGTGTCTCGTCTCTCCTACTATAGTAAAGATTCAATTTACTCTTCTATTGACAACATTAGTATCAACGTTGTGGTTCATGTTCGTAGGTAGATTAGATCTATATCGAAAACCCTAAACCACGTAAAATATGCAAACCAAATTAGAGAGCGTCTAACTTGTTTTTGCAGGGTTTGGTGATGTGATATGGCCATAATGTGATGATGAATATGTATGAGATGATCATTATTGTATTTTGGCAACCGGCGGGAGCCTTATGGTTGTCTTTAAATTTCATGTTGAGTAGTATTTCAAGGTAGTTGTAATAGTTGCTACATGGAGGACAATCATGAAGACGGCGCCATTGACCTTGACGCTACGCCGACGATGATGGAGATCATGCCCGAAGATGATGGAGATCATGTCCGTGCTTTGGAGATGAAGATCAAAGGCGCAAAGACAAAAGGGCCATATCATATCACATATGAACTGCATGTGATGTTAATCGTTTTATGCATCTTATTTTGCTTAGATCGCGACGGTAGCATTATAAGATGATCCCTCACTAAAATCTCAAGATAATAAAGTGTTCATCCTTAGTAGCACCGTTGCCAAGACTTGTCGTTTCGAAGCATCTCGTGATGATCGGGTGTGATAGAATCAACAAGTGCATACAACGGGTGCAAGCCAGTTTTGCACATGCGGATACTAAGGTGGCCTTGACGAGCCTAGCATGTACGAGACATGGTCTCGGAACACGTGATACCGAAAGGTAGAGCATGAATCATATAATTGATATGATGAACACTTTGAGTGTTCGCCATTGAAATTACACCTTGTCTCGTGATGATCGGACTATGGTGTGGTGGATTTGGTTCGTGTGATCACTAAGACAATGCGAGGGATATTGTTTTGAGTGGGAGTTCACCTAGATTTTTAATTATGTTGAATTAAAATTTGAACTCAATTTGTCATAAACTTAGTCTAAACTATTGCAAATATATGTTGTAGAGATGGCGTCCCCAATCAATTTTAACCGGTTCCTAGAGAAAGAAAAGCTTAAGAGCAGCGGTAGCAACTTCACCGACTCGGTTCCGTCATGTGAGGATCTTCCTCTCTGGCGGAAATCTGCAATATGTGCTTGATGCACCGCTAGGTGACCCTCCCGTGAAGCCGAAACCGATGAAGTAAAAGCTGTTTACGAGACTCGGAAAACTCGGTACTCTCAAGTTCGGTGTGCCATCCCGTGCGATCCGGAATCCGATCTTCAAAAACGTTTTGAGCACCACGATCCTCATGAGTTGATGAATGAGCTGAAAGCTATATTTGAGACTCATGCGGCCGTGGAATGCTATGAAGCATCGAAACATTTCTTCAGCTGTATGATGGAAGAAGGCAGCTCCATTAGTGAGCACATGCTCGCCATGACCGGGCATGCGAAGAAACTCAGTGACTTGGGAATAGTGATTCCTAACAGATCGGGGATTAATCGTGTCCTTCAATCACTGCCACCAAGTTACAAGAACTTTGTGATGAACTACAATATGCGGAACATGAACAAGGAGTTACCCGAACTCTTTGGCATGCTAAAAGCTGCTGAGATTGAGATCAAGAAAGAGCACCAAGTGTTGATGGTCAACAAGACCACCGGTTTCAAGAAACAGGGCAAGTCTAAGGGAAAATTCAAGAAGGGTGGCAAGAAAGCTGCCACGCCTCCTATGAAACCTAAGAACGGCCCTAAGCCCGATGCTGAGTGCTATTACTGCAAGGAGAAGGGACACTGGAAGCGTAATTGCTCCAAGTATTTGGCGGATCTGAAGAGCGGCCTTGTCAAGAAGAAGAAAGAAGGTATATCCGATATACATGTTATAGATGTTTATCTCACTGGTTCTCGTTCTAGTACCTGGTATTTGATACTGGTTCGGTTGCTCATATTTGTAACTCGAAACAGGAACTAAAGAATAAACGAAGACTACTGAAAGATGAAGTGACGATGCGCGTTGGAAATGGATCCAAAGTCATGTGATCGCTGTCGGCACACTTCCTCTACATCTACCTTCGGGATTAGTTTTAAGCCTAAATAATTGTTATTTTGTACCCGCGTTGAGCATGAACATTATATCTGGATCTTGTTTAATGCAAGACGGTTATTCATTCAAGTCTGAGAATAATGGTTGTTCTATTTTTATGAATAATATCTTTTATGGTCGAGCACCCGAAAAGAATGGCTTATTTCGTTATATCTCGATAGTAGTGATACGCATATACATAACATTGATGCTAAACGAATTAAATTGAATGATAATTCTACTTATATGTGGCACTGTCGTCTTGGTCATATTGGAGTGAAACGCATGAAGAAACTCCATACCGATGGATTACTTGAATCACTTGACTTTGAGTCACTTGATAGATGCGAAGCATGTCTAATGGGAAAAATGACTAAGACTCCATTTTCACGGTATGATGGAGCGAGCTACCGACTTATTGGAAATCATACATACCGATGTGTGCGGACCAATGAGCGTAGCATCGCGCGGTGGTTATCGTTATGTTCTAACCTTCACGAGATGATCCGAGTAGATATGGGTATATCTATTTCATGAAACATAAATCCGAAACTTTTGAGAAGTTTAAGGAATTCCAAAGTGAAGTAGAAAATCAACGTAACAAGAAGATTAAATTTCTTCGATCTGATCGCGGAGGTGAATATCTGAGTTATGAGTTTGGCATGCATTTAAAGAAATGCGGAATACTTTCGCAATTGACACCGCCGGGAACACCACAACGAAACGGTGTGTCCGAACGTCGTAATCGAACTCTCTTAGATATGGTTCGTTCTATGATGTCTCTTACTCGATTTGCCGTTATCATTTTGGAGTTATGCATTAGAGACAGCCGCATTCACTTTAAATAGAGCACCATCAAAATCCGTAGAAACGACACCGTATGAATTATGGTTTAATAAGAAACCTAAGTCGTCGTTCCTTAAAGTTTGGGGTTGCGAAGCCTATGTAAAAAAGTTACAACCGGACAAGCTAGAACCCAAAGCGGAGAAATGCGTCTTCATAGGATACCCTAAGGAAACTATAGGGTACACTTTCTATCACGGATCCGAAGGCAAAATCTTTGTTGCTAAGAACGGAACCTTTCTTGAGAAAGAATTTCTCACTAAAGAAGTGACTTGGAAGAAAAGTAGAACTCGATGAGATTAATGAATCTATACTCGTTGATCGAGTAGCGCAAGCATCGGAAGTTGTACCTGTACCGCCTACACCGGCAACAAAGGAAGCTAATGATAATGATCATGAAACTTCGAACGAGGAAACTACCGAACCTCGCAGATCGACAAGGGAACGTGCCACTCCTGATTGGTATGATCCTTGTCTAAATGTCATGATTGTGGATAACAATGATGAGGACCCTGCGACGTATGAAGAAGCGATGATGAGCCCGGATTCCAACAAATGGCAAGAAGCCATGAAATCCGAAATGGGATCCATGTATGATAACAAAGTATGGACTTTGGTAGACTTACACGATAGCCGAAAGGCTGTCGAGAATAAATGGATCTTCAAGAGAAAAACAGATGCCGATGGTAATATTACTGTCTATAAAGCTCGACTTGTCGCAAAGGGTTTCCGACAAATTCAAGGTGTTGACTACGATGAGACTTTCTCACCGGTAGCGAAGCTAAAATCTGTGAGGATTTTGTTAGCAATAGCTGCATTTTTCGATTATGAGATTTGGCGGATGGATGTCAAAACGGCGTTCCTTAATGGAGACATTGAGGAAGAGTTGTATATGGTACAACCCAAAGGTTTTGTCGATCCTAAAAATGCTGACAAAGTATGCAAACTTCAGCGTTCAATCTATGGACTCGAAGCAAGCATCAAGAAGTTGGAACCGACGCTTTGATAAGGTGATCAAAGACTTCGGATTTATACGATGTCATGGAGAGGCTTGTATTTACAAGAAAGTGAGTGGGAGCTCCGTAGCATTCCCGATATTATATGTAGATGACATATTATTGATTGGGAATGATATAGAACTATTAAGCGAGTGTAAAAGGTTATTTGAATAACAGTTTTTCAATGAAAGACCTTGGTGAAGCATCGTATATATTAGGCATCAAGATTTATAGAGATAGATCAAGACGCCTAATAGGGCTATCACGAGTACATACCTGGACAAGATTCTAAAGAAGTTTAGAATGGACGAAAGTAAGAAAGGGTTTTTACCTATGTTACCGGGCAAGGTCTTGAGTAAGACTCAAGGACCGGCTACGGCAGAAGAAAGAGAAAGGATGAGTCGGATCCCCTATGCTTCGGCGATAGAGGCTCTATTATGTATGCCATGCTATGTACATGACCGGATATAGCACATGCTCGTTAGTTTGACTAGCAGATATCAAAGTGATCCGGGAATGGAGCACTTGGACATCGGTCAAAAATATCCTCGAAATACTTGAAAAGAACTAAGGATATGTTTCTTTGTTATGGAGGTGACCAAGAGCTCGTTGTAACAAGTTACACCGATGCAAGTTGGAACACCGATCCCGATGACTCTAAGTCACGATGCAGTACGTGTTTATATTGAATGGTGCTGCGATGAGCCGGGCAAGCTCGAAGCGGTGCACGGTGGCGAAGTCTTCAACAGAATCGGAGTACATAGCGGCTTCGGAGGCTTCATCGAAGCGGTATGGATGAAGAGGTTCATTGTAGAGCTCGGTGTGGTTCCTAGTGCATTGGACCCACTAGTCATATACCGTGACAACATGGGGGCCATCGCCAATGCACAAGAACCAAGGTCACACAAGAGGCTGAAGCATATCAAGCTGCGTTACCACTCGATTCGCGAGTACATCGAAGATGGAGAAGTAAAGATTTGCAAAGTACACATTGATCTGAATGTAGCAGATCCGTTGACTAAAGCTCTCCCTAGGGCAAAGCATGACCAACACCAGAATGCCATGGGTGTTAGGTTCCTTACAATTTAATCTAGATTATTGACTCTAGTGCAAGTGGGAGACTGTTGGAGATATGCCCAAGAGGCAATAATAAAAGTGGTTATTATATATCTTTATGTTTATGACAAATGTTTATATACCATGCTATAATTGTATTAACCGAAACATTGATACATGTGTGATATGTAAACAACAAAGAGTCCCTAGTATGCCTCTTAACTAGCTTGTTGATTAATGGATGATTAGTTTCATAATCATGAACATTGGATGTTATTAATAACAAGGTTATATCATTGTATGAATGATGTAATGGACACACCCAATTAAGCGTAGCATAAGATCTCGTCATTAAGTTATTTGCTATAAGCTTTCAATACATAGTTACCTAGTCCTTATGACCATGAGATCATATAAATCACTTATACCGGAAAGGTACTTTGATTACATCAAACACCACTGCGTAAATGGGTGGCTATAAAGGTGGGATTAAGTATCCGGAAAGTATGAGTTGAGGCATATGGATCAACGGTGGGATTTGTCCATCCCGATGACGGATAGATATACTCTGGGCCCTCTCGGTGGAATGTCGTCTAATGTCTTGCAAGCATATGAATAAGTTCATAAGAGACCACATACCACGGTACGAGTAAAGAGTACTTGTCAGGAGACGAGGTTGAACAAGGTATAGAGTGATACCGAAGATCAAACCTCGGACAAGTAAAATATCGCGTGACAAAGGGAATTGGTATTGTATGTGAATGGTTCATACGATCACTAAAGTCATCGTTGAATATGTGGGAGCCATTATGGATCTCCGGATCCCGCTATTGGTTATTGGTCGGAGTGAGTACTCAACCATGTCCGCATAGTTCACGAACCGTAGGGTGACACACTTAAAGTTGGATGTTGAAATGGTAGAACTTGAATATGGAATGGAGTTCGAATATTTGTTCGGAGTCCCGGATGAGATCCCGGACATCACGAGGAGTTCCGGAATGGTCCGGAGAATAAGATTCATATATAGGATGTCATTTTATGTGAATTAAAATGTCGCGGAAGGTTCTATGGAAGGTTCTAGAAGGTTCTAGAAAAGTCCGGAAGAAACCACCAAGGAAGGTGGAGTCCACATGGGACTCCACCTCCATGGCCGGCCAACCCTAGTGGGGGAGGAGTCCCAAGTGGACTCCCCTTAGGGGGCCGGCCACCCCCCATATGGGAGGTGGAACTCCCACCTTTGGTGGGAGTCCTAGCTTGGCTAGGTTTCCCCTCCTTTTGGAAGGTTTTGGTTCGGGTCTTATTCGAAGACTTGGAGACCAACTCTTGGGGATCCACCTATATAATGAGGGGCCAAGGGAGGGGCCGGCCACCCCAAGACCACAAGCTGGCCGCCCCCTTGAAGTGGCCGGCCACCCCTCCCAAACCCTAGCCGCCCCCTCTCCTCCATAGCTCCCGCGTGCTTTAGCGAAGCTCCGCCGGAGTTCTCCACCGCCACCGACACCACGCCGTCGTTCTGTCGGATTCAAGAGGAGCTACTACTTCCGCTGCCCGCTGGAACGGGAGGTGGACGTCGTCTTCATCAACAACCGAACGTGTGACCGAGTACGGAGGTGCTGCCCGTTCGTGGCGCCGGAACCGATCGTGATCAAGATCTTCTACGCGCTTTTGCAAGCGGCAAGTGAACGTCTACCGCAGCAACAAGAGCCTCATCTTGTAGGCTTTGGAATCTCTTCAAGGGTGAGACTCGATACCCCCTCGTTGCTACCGTCTTCTAGATTGCATCTTGGCTTGGATTGCGTGTTCGCGGTAGGAAAATTTTTGTTTTCTATGCAACGTTATCCTACACCAATAACTATGCCTTTTGTGTCCACCATACCTACCTACCACATGGTATTTCTCCGCCATTCCAAAGTACATTACTTGAGTGCTACCTTTAAACTTCTATTCTTTGCCTTTGCAATATATAGCTCATGGGACAAATAGCCTTAAAAACTATTGTGGTGAAGAATATGTACTTATGTGTCTTATTTCTTAATAAGTTGCTTGTTGAGCGGTAACCATGTTTCTGGGGACGCCATCAACTCTTTTACCTTTGTTGAATATCATGTGAGTTGCTATGCATGTTCGTCTTGTACGAAGTAAGGGCGGTTTTCACAATCAAATGGTTTGAGTATGCATACTCGTTAGAGAAGAACATTGGGCCGCTAACTAAAGCCATGATTCATGGTGGAAGTTTCGGTGTGGACAATTAATCCTCAATCTCTTATGAGAATATTAACTCGTTGTTGAATGCTTATGTATTAAAGAGGAGTCCATTATACGTTGTCTATGTTGTCCCGGTATGGATGTCTAAGTTGAGAATAATCAAAAGCGAGAAATCCAATGCGAGCTTTCTCCTTAGACCTTTGTACGAGCGGCATAGAGGTACCCCTTTGTGACACTTGGTTGAAACATATGCTATGCAATGATAATCAGTGTTAATCCAAGCTAATTAGGACAAGGTGCGAGCACTATTAGTATACTATGCATGAGGCTTTCAACTTAGATGCCTTATACATAACACATATGCTTTATTACTACCGTTGACAAAATTGTTTCTTGTTTTCAAAATGAAAAGCTCTAGCACAAAAATAGAATCAATGCTTCCCTCTGCGAAGGGCCTATCTTCTACTTTATTGTTGAGTCAGTTTGCCTATTCTTTCTATCTTAGAAGCAAACACTTGTGTCAACTGTGTGCATTGATTCTTACATGTTTACTTATTGCACTTGTTATATTGCTTTGTGTTGAAAATTATCCATGAGATAAATATGTTGAAGTTGAAAGCAACCGCTGAAACTTTATCTTCCTTTGTGTTGCTTCAATGCCTTTACTTTGAATTTATTGCTTTATGAGTAACTCTTATGCAAGTCTTATTGATGCTTGTCTTGAAAGTATTATTCATGAAAAGTCTTTGTTATATGATTCATTAGTTTACTCATTATCTTCATCATTGCTTCGAATCGCTGCATTCATCTCATATGCTTTACAATAGTATGATCAAGATTATGATAGCATGTCACTTCAGAAATTATCTTTGTTATCGTTTACCTACTCGAGGGCGAGTAGGAACTAAGCTTAGGGATGCTTGATACGTCCCAAACGTATCTATAATTTCTTATGTTCCATGCTACTTTTATGATGATACTCACTTGTTTTATACACATTATATGTCATATTTATGCATTTTCCGGCACTAACCTATTGACGAGATGCCGAAGAGCCGATTCTTGTTTTCTGCTTGTTTTTGGTTTCAGAAATCCTAGTAAGGAAATATTCTCGGAATTGGACGAAATCAACGCCCAGGGGCCTATTTTTACACGAAGCTTCCAGAAGACCGGAGGACTTACGAAGTGGGGCCACGAGGCGCCGCCACAACAGGGCGGCGTGGCCCAGGTGCTGGCCGCGCGGCCCTGGCGTGTGGGGCCCTCGTGTGGCCCCCTGACCTGCCCTTCCGCCTACATATAGTCTTCGTCGCGAAACCCCCAGTACCGAGAGCCACGATACGGAAAACCTTACTGAGACGCCGCCGCCGCCAATCCAATCTCGGGGGATTCAGGAGATCGCCTCCGGCACCCTGCCGGAGAGGGGAATCATCTCTCGGAGCTCTCTTCATCGCCATGATCGCCTCCAGATCGATGTGTGAGTAGTTCACCCCAGGACTATGGGTCCATAGCAGTAGCTAGATGGTCGTCTTCTCCTCATTGTGCTATCATGTTAGATCTTTTGAGCTGCCTATCATGATCAAGATCATCTATTTGTAATCCTTCATATTGTGTTTGTTGGGATCCGATGAATATTGAATACTATGTCAAGTTGATTATCAATCTATCATATATGTTATTTATGTTCTTGCATGCTCTCCGTTGCTAGTAGAGGCTGCGGCCAGGTTGATACTTGTGACTCCAAGAGGGAGTATTTATGCTCGATAGTGGGTTCATGCCTCCATTAAATCTGGGACAGTGACAGAAAGTTCTAAGGTTGTGGATGTGCTGTTGCCACTAGGGATAACACATCGATGCTTTGTCTAAGGATATTTGTGTTGATTACATGACGCACCATACTTAATGCAATTATCTGTTGTTTACCACTTAATACTGGAGGGGGGTTCGGATGATAACCTGAAGGTGGACTTTTTAGGCATAGATGCATGCTGGATAGCGGTCTATGTACTTTGTCGTAATGCCCTGATTAAATATCATAGTACTCATCATGATATATGTATGTGCATTGTTATGCCTTCTTTATTTGTCAATTGCCCAAGCTGTAATTTGTTCATCCAACATCTCGCTATCTTATGGGAGAGACACCACTAGTGATCTGTGGACCCCGGTCCTATTCTTTACATCCGAAATACAATCTGCTACAATTGTTCTTTACTTGTTCTTTGCAAACAAACATCATCATCCACACTATACATCTAATCCTTTGTTTACGACAAACCGGTGAGATTGACAACCTCGTTGTTACGTTGGGGCAAAGTTCCGTGATTGTGTTGTGCGGGTTCCACGTTGGCGCCGGAATCCCTGGTGTTGCGCCGCACTACACTCCGCCACCATCAACCTTCAACGTGCTTCTTGGCTCCTACTGGTTCGATAACCTTGGTTTCTTTCTGAGGGAAAACTTGCTGCTGTACGCATCACACCTTCCTCTTGGGGTTCCCAACGGACGTGTGTCTTACACGCCATCAATCACCAAGCCAACTAGGAGGTCTCCCTCCAAGAGTAACAAGCTCACGGTCTCTCACTCGAACTAATCGTGGTGGAGAGCTCAACACTATGCAATGATGCAAAGCAAGAACACTAGAGGTGTTCAAGTCCTTCACTCTCAAATCCCACCCAAACAACAAATGCTAGGATGAGATTGGAGAGGAAGAACAATGGGGAAAGTCAACAAAAGACTCCAAGATCTAGATCCCAAGAGTTCCCCTCACTTAGAGAAGAAATGGTTTGGTGGAAGTGTAGATCTAGATCTCCTCTCTTAGATCCCTCAAGAATGAGCAAGAATCATGTGGGGGGAACAAGAGAGAGAGAGCAACTTCTTCAAATGCAACAATGGAGGTGAGAGAAAGGGAAGAAGTAACTCAGCCCAAGGTGGAAGAAGGGCTATTTATAGCCGAAGAGCAAATATAACCGTTGGGGAAAAGTTGGGCTGAGTAAACCATCGAGGAGGCCGGTCAACCGGGCCTGGAGCCGGGCCGTCCGGTCCAGGGCCCGGTCAGACCGGGCCACAGACCGGACCAGCCGGTCCAAACCGGTCGGCAGGCCGGACCCCGATCGGGGGTCACTTTGCGTCTTCCGGGAGCTCATCCGGTTGGCGCCCGGTTGGCGACCGGTCGACCGGGCGGCACGCCGAGCCCGCCGGTCAGTAGGCCGGCTGACCGGGCAGCAGATGTAGGATAACGTTGCATAGAAAACAAAAAATTTCCTACCGCGAACACGCAATCCAAGCCAAGATGCAATCTAGAAGACGGTAGCAACGAGGGGGTATCGAGTCTCACCCTTGAAGAGATTCCAAAGCCTACAAGATGAGGCTCTTGTTGCTGCGGTAGACGTTCACTTGCCGCTTGCAAAAGCGCGTAGAAGATCTTGATCACGATCGGTTCCGGCGCCACGAACGGGCAGCACCTCCGTACTCGGTCACACGTTCGGTTGTTGATGAAGACGACGTCCACCTCCCCGTTCCGGCGGGCAGCGGAAGTAGTAGCTCCTCTTGAATTCGACGGCACGACGGCGTGGTGTCGGTGGTGGTGGAGAAATCCGGCGGAGCTTCGCTTAAGCGTGCGGGATGTGGTGGAGGAGAGAGACCGCTAGGGTTTGGGGAGAGAGGGGGTTGGGCGCCGACCCTCTAAGGGGTGCGGCCAAGGCTGAGGCTTGAAGTGGTCAGCCCCTCTCCTATGCCCCTCATTATATAGGTGGAAGCACCAAGAGTTCTAGTCCAAGTCTTCGAATAAGACCCCAACACTAAAACCTCCCATATGTGGGAAACCTACTCAAGGAGGGAGTCCTACCCAAGGTGGGACTCCCACCTTTCCTTGAGGTGGGTTGGCCGGCCACCCTAGGGGAGTCCACCTTGGACTCCTCCCTTTAGGGTTGGCTGGTCATGCAAGGTGGAGTCCCTCCGGGACTCTACTTTCCATGGTGATTTCTTCCGGACTTTTCTAGAACCTTCTAGAACCTGCCATAAATGCACCGGATCATTTCCAAACTTGGAATATGACTTCCTATGTATGAATCTTATTCTCCGGACCATTCCGGAACTCCTCGTGATGTCCGGGATCTCATCCGGGACTCCGAACAAATATTCGAACTCCATTCCATATTCAAGTTCTACCATTTCAACATCCAACTTTAAGTGTGTCACCCTACGGTTCGTGAACTATGCGGACATGGTTGAGTACTCACTCCGACCAATAACCAATAGCGGGATCCGGAGATCCATAATGGCTCCCACATATTCAACGATGACTTTAGTGATCGAATGAACCATTCACATACGATACCAATTCCCTTTGTCACGCGATATTTTACTTGTCCGAGGTTTGATCTTCGGTATCACTCTATACCTTGTTCAACCTCGTCTTCGACAAGTACTCTTTACTCGTACCGTGGTATGTGGTCTCTTATGAACTTATTCATATGCTTGCAAGACATTAGACGACATTCCACCGAGAGGGCCCGAGTATATCTATCCGTCATCGGGATGGACAAATCCCACTGTTGATCCATATGCCTCAACTCATACTTTCCGGATACTTAATCCCACCTTTATAACCACCCATTTACGCGAGTGGCGTTTGATGTAATCAAAGTACCTTTCCGGTATAAGTGATTTACATGATCTCATGGTCATAAGGACTAGGTAACTATGTATCGAAAGCTTATAGCAAATAACTTAATGACGAGATCTTATGCTACGCTTAATTGGGTGTGTCCATTACATCATTCATACAATGATATAACCTTGTTATTAATAACATCCAATGTTCATGATTATGAAACTAATCATCCATTAATCAATAAGCTAGTTAAGAGGCATACTAGGGACTCTTTGTTTGTCTACATATCACACATGTACTAATGTTTCGGTTAATACAATTATAGCATGATATATAAACATTTATCATAAACATAAAGATATAAATAATAACCACTTTATTATTGCCTCTAGGGCATATCTCCTTCAGTCTCCCACTTGCACTAGAGTCAATAATCTAGTTTACATTTGTAAAGATATAACACCTTGGCCTTATGGTGCTTTATCATGTATTGCTCATGGGAGAAGTTTTTAGTCAACGGATCTGACATGTTCAGAAACGTATGTATTTTGTAATTCATTTGCGTCTCAACGCATCACTCATTTCCAAATGAGTCGGCATTAAATATGTTTGGTCTTCCGGTGGAACCTTAATTCCGCGGTCTAAAATATGTCACTAATATTGTCACACACAATATAGCTTCAAAGTTCTGACTCTGTCGGAACTACACCAAGTTCTCAAAGAACCTCTTGACTTAACATCCTATGTCATTGTCAAAACAATGACATGCTCTGCCTTCTTTTGTAGAATCCGTCACAATATTTAGAACTCTTCTAAATCTAGCATAGACAACTTCTATCTCATTGTGCTACCTTTTAAATAACACTTAGCCTAATTTGAGATTTAAATTTTATTTTTTATATGTGATCAAACTAATATCGGTGCAACACTTTACAGCGATTTGTTTGTCATTACCCCATACAAAACTATATATATATATCCTTAGTTCTTCTTAAGTACTCAAGGATATTCTTACTGTCGTCCAATGATCATCATATGAATCATTCTGGTATATGCTCATAACATTTTATAGCACAAGACATCTGATTGTGTACATATTATTCGTGATCTATAATCACTCATGTGTTTTTACTCATTGAGTGTCAGATACACTCAAGTCTTGTTAAAACTTCACATGATAAGAATATTTTCTTAATATTTCTATATTGAACTATTTCAATATCCATTCTATGTACTTTGACTTAAACTTTATTTTGTGTTTCAATCTATCTTCGTAGATCTTGACACTAGATATGTTTCAGTCCATATCCTTTCATTGAAATTAATTCCTCAATGAAACCTTTTAATCAAGTATATAATTACATCATTTATAACTAACTATATGTCACCTACATAAAGTATTATAAATGTGTCTTAGCGCTCCCACTTAATTTCTTGCAAATGCAAGCCTCTTCATCGTCTCTGATGAAATCAAAAACTCTTTGACTATTTCATCTGGTGAAGATTCCAACTCCGCAATACTTACTTCATCCAATAAAAGTTCGTATACCTATCTAGTATTCCACGGACCAGCAAAACTCTTGGTTGTATCTAGTATACACCTTTAATACACACTTCTGTTAAGTAGTGTATTTTGCCATCCTACTAACATATCTCATAAAGGAAATATGTAGTGATTACTAGAATAATCCATATAGACTTTAAGCATTGCTACGGAAGATCTAATCTTGTCGTAGTCAATTCTTTGAACTTTGTCATAAACAACTTTTCGACAAATCAAGCTTCTTCAATGATATTTCATCCAAGTCCATCAATTTTATAGATCTATTTACTTTCAAAAAGTATTCATCTATCTTGGATTTCATGGCGCATGGCCATTTTAACGGAGTCAGGGCCCATCATAACTTCTTTGTTTGTAGTTGGTTTATCATTGTTCAAAATCAATCCTTTGTCCACAAATCATTTATTTGATCACAAAGTAAACCATACCTACAAGGTTCAATATGTACTTCGATCTCCATGGCTAAAACACTTTGTAGTCATAGGAGCCATGATCGTCGTGGCCGCTTCGGAACCAATTCCGATGCTTTGCGCTACTCGATCATTATGCTCGAGTTCATAAACCTTATCAAGTTCTATTGTCCTCCCACTCAAAAACTTCGCTAGAAACAATTTCTTGGAAATAAGAAACATTGACAAACACTTTTGTCTTTGTCTCCATTGTGGGAAGAATTCCCAATCAATTCTCCGGGATAACCAACAAAGACATTCATCCGATTTTGGTTGTAAACTTATTTACTTATGCTATGCATACCAAAATTTAAGAAAAGACTATTAGGGTTTATACCCATGTCATAACTCGTATGATGTCATTTCAACGGATCATGATGATGCTCTATTCGAGTGTAAAGCGGTAGTCTCTAAAGCATAATTCACAAAAATATAATGGCATTAATATTTTATCTCATCATTGACCCAACTAGGTTTGGATACATCTCTCGGATACTTCATCATCACTATGATACTCCAAGAAATGTGAGTTGTAGAACAATTTCATAACTCTCTTAGATGTTCGCTAAAACTAGTAATTCAAATATTTCCACTATGATCCAATCATAGATATTTGACTTTTCTATTACGATGATTTCTACTTCATGCTGAAATTTATTTGAATCCATTCAAATGTTTCAAACTTCTTCCTTATCGAATATATCCACATATATATACTCAATTCATTGTTTGAAGTTTTCATGAAGTATAAGAATCTCCCGCACACAACTATGCCCAGTGATCCATATACATCATCATGTATTTTTCCACTAAGTTAGTTGCCCGTTCAACTTTTGGCCTATGAACGGTATTTTAATCATTCTCTTTAGAAAAGATTTGCAAGCGCCAAATGATTCAAAAATCAAATGACTCCAAAAATCCATTTGCATGGAGTTCCTTCATGCGTTCCTTTCTAACATGACCTAAATGGCGGTTCCACAAATAAGTGGAATTCAAATCATTTGCCTTATGGCATTTTAGCGTCAGTGTTATGTATGTGTGTTTCACCATTAAGATTTATAATAACTTATCCATCGTATATGGAGTAATGTGATAATTTGAACAACTCATTGTTTTCATTTGACCAGAGCAAAATAACAATTATTAAGTTCTTTATTATAAATTCTAAGGGCTAGATAGAATGCTAACGACGAACATAATAAAACTTTATTTTGTTCCGATCGTGTATTCCTATCATATTCCTTGTCGATCACTTAGGCCATTGTATTCTTGTATTGCGTTGTTTTGTATGACACTTCATACCAACCAATATAGTACTAATACCCAAGAATTTCTTAGTGTGACTTAACTAGGAATACAACCATAACATGTATATCATTTATATACACCTGAGCTAGACTTTCTAGTCTTTTCTTTTCTTTTTGCCAAAATATCTTTTGCAGTTTCTCTTTTAGCTTTCCTCATTATTCAGAAAAACACTTCAACATCAATAACTTCTAGGTTTGTTGGTCTAATACCAATAACCTTGAGGTTCTTATTTTGAAGTTAATCATCATATGACAAGTGTTCCAGATTTCACTATTAGTAACTTTGTAATACGATGAACAATTTCACTCATAATTTTATCCATTAATTCATGACAACTTTATGAGACCATGTCTGTACATGCTAGGCTCATAAAGTTTAACCTTAGTATTCGCATGTGCAAATCTGGCTTGTACCCGTTGTAAGCACACGTAGAATCTATAACACCCGATCATCACGTGATGCTTCGAAACAACGAGTCTTAGCAACGGTGCATACTAAGGACAATCACTTCATGGATATGCGAATATCGTTAGTGCCCCAATAGTTGGAGATTGGGACGCCTTGCGTCTTCAACCTTCGTACATTCCCATAAAACTTATGAGTTTATGTAGTCTCACCAAAATATATTCTATCATCTTGCAATAAGGTCTTAGATATCACATATATCTCATACCTTGATTATTTCGAAAACTAAATTTTCAGCTCCTTATTTTTCAAACAGATTTGAACTTCAAGTTTTACGGAGACAAGATAACTTTAGGTACTAATTGAAACCACAACTCTTTGAATCAACAATGTGAGGTTTACTAAAAGTTTGCAATAGGACTTAATCATTTCTTGATTCTTTAACAATACGGTACCGGTCCGTAAAGTTTCTTATCAGACTTAACAGTATTTCTATCTCAATTACAAGACTAGCGCATGGTAGAAAACGGATGCCAATACTACAAAATTAATTCAAAATACTACTCAGACTATGTTTATGATAATTGGTTCATGTTTTAATCTAATTACTAATGAACTCCCACTTAATACAACATCCCTCGTAGTTGTTATGTGGTACACGATCCAAATCCACTACACCAAAACCGATCATCACGTGAGATGATGTAGCTTCAATGGTGAACATCAACATGTTGATCATATCATCCATATGACTCGTGTTCAACCTTTCGGTTTCCGTTGTCCCGAGGCCATGTACTGTACATGCTAGGCTCGTCAAGCAAACCCAAGTATTCCGCGTGTGCAACATGGCTTACACCCGTTGTATGTGAATGTTGAATCTATCACATCCGATCATCACGAGATGCTTCGAAACGACGAACTGTACAATGGTGCATACGAGGGCAGAACACTTTATTATCTTGATATTAATGTGAGGGATCATCTTATAATGCTACCGTCGCGATCTATGCAAAATAAGATGCATAAAGGATTAACATCACATGCAATTCATATGTGATATGATATGGCCCTTTAGTCTTTGCGCCTTCGATCTTCATCTCCAAAGCACGGACATGATCTCCATCATCAACGGGCATGATCTCCATCATTGTCGGCGTAGCGTCAAGGTTCATGGCGCCGTCTTCATGGTTGTTCACCTCATGTAGCAACTATTACAACTACTTTGAAATACTACTCAACATGAAATTTAAAGACAACCATAAGGCTCCTGCCGGTTGTCACAATACAATAATGATCATCTCATACATATTCATCATCACATCATGGCCATATCACATCACCAAACCCTGCAAAAACAAGTTAGACGTCTCTAATTTGGTTTGCATATTTTACGTGGTTTAGGGTTTTCGAGTAAGATCTAATCTACCTACGAACATGAACCACAACGGTGATACTAGTGTTGTCAATAGAAGAGTAAATTGAATCTTCACTATAGTAGGAGAGACAGACACCCGCAAAGCCTCTTATGCAATACAAGTTGCATGTCGAACGAGGAGCAAGTCTCATGAACGCGGTCATGTAAAGTTAGCCCGAGCCGCTTCATCCCACTATGCCACAAAGATGCAAAGTACTCAAACTAAAGATAACAAGAGCATCAACGCCCACAAAACCATTGTGTTCTACTCGTGCAACCATCTATGCATAGACACGGCTCCGATACCACTCGTAGGATAACGTTGCATAGAAAACAAAAATTTTCCTACCGCGAACACGCAATCCAAGCCAAGATGCAATCTAGAAGACGGTAGCAACGAGGGGGTATCGAGTCTCACCCTTGAAGAGATTCCAAAGCCTACAAGATGAGGCTCTTGTTGCTGCGGTAGACGTTCACTTGCCGCTTGCAAAGCGCGTAGAAGATCTTGATCACGATCGGTTCCGGCGCCACGAACGGGCAGCACCTCCGTACTCGGTCACACGTTCGGTTGTTGATGAAGACGACGTCCACCTCCCCGTTCCAGCGGGCAGCGGAAGTAGTAGCTCCTCTTGAATTCGACGAGCACGACGGCGTGGTGTCGGTGGTGGTGGAGAAATCCGGCGGAGCTTCGCTTAAGCGTGCGGGATGTGGTGGAGGAGAGAGACCGCTAGGGTTTGGGGAGAGAGGGGGTTGGGCGCCGGCCCTCTAAGGGGTGCGGCCAAGGCTGAGGCTTGAAGTGGTCAGCCCCCTCTCCTATGCCCCTCATTATATAGGTTGAAGCACCAAGAGTTCTAGTCCAAGTCTTCGAATAAGACCCCAACACTAAAACCTCCCATATGTGGGAAACCTACTCAAGGAGGGAGTCCTACCCAAGGTGGGACTCCCACCTTTCCTTGAGGTGGGTTGGCCGGCCACCCTAGGGGAGTCCACCTTGGACTCCTCCCCTTTAGGGTTGGCTGGTCATGCAAGGTGGAGTCCCTCCGGGACTCTACTTTCCATGGTGATTTCTTCCGGACTTTTCTAGAACCTTCTAGAACCTGCCATAAATGCACCGGATCATTTCCAAACTTGGAATATGACTTCCTATATATGAATCTTATTCTCCGGACCATTCCGGAACTCCTCGTGATGTCCGGGATCTCATCCGGGACTCCGAACAAATATTCGAACTCCATTCCATATTCAAGTTCTACCATTTCAACATCCAACTTTAAGTGTGTCACCCTACGGTTCGTGAACTATGCGGACATGGTTGAGTACTCACTCCGACCAATAACCAATAGCGGGATCCGGAGATCCATAATGGCTCCCACATATTCAACGATGACTTTAGTGATCGAATGAACCATTCACATATGATACCAATTCCCTTTGTCACGCGATATTTTACTTGTCCGAGGTTTGATCTTCGGTATCACTCTATACCTTGTTCAACCTCGTCTCCCGACAAGTACTCTTTACTCGTACCGTGGTATGTGGTCTCTTATGAACTTATTCATATGCTTGCAAGACATTAGACGACATTCCACCGAGAGGGCCCAGAGTATATCTATCCGTCATCGGGATGGACAAATCCCACTTGTTGATCCATATGCCTCAACTCATACTTTCCGGATACTTAATCCCACCTTTATAACCACCCATTTACGCAGTGGCGTTTGATGTAATCAAAGTACCTTTCCGGTATAAGTGATTTACATGATCTCATGGTCATAAGGACTAGGTAACTATGTATCGAAAGCTTATAGCAAATAACTTAATGACGAGATCTTATGCTACGCTTAATTGGGAGTGTCCATTACATCATTCATACAATGATATAACCTTGTTATTAATAACATCCAATGTTCATGATTATGAAACTAATCATCCATTAATCAACAAGCTAGTTAAGAGGCATACTAGGGACTCTTTGTTTGTCTACATATCACACATGTACTAATGTTTCGGTTAATACAATTATAGCATGATATATAAACATTTATCATAAACATAAAGATATAAATAATAACCACTTTATTATTGCCTCTAGGGCATATCTCCTTCAGCAGACCGGATCAGTTCCGCGCACGGTTGGCGCCCGGTTGGCGACCGATTGACTGGTCGGCACGCCGGCCAGGCCGGTTGGTAGGCCGGCTGACCGGGTGGCAGGCCGGAGCCAGTCCGGCGCACGGGCCGGTCCGACCGGGACCCTGACCGGGAGAGCAGGAAAACATGTTCTACAACAACTGTGATAACTTTTGTGTCCGGACCCCGATTGACATGAAACCAATTTTGTTGGAAAGATAACGACGAATAGAACCCCGATTTTGTTGGAAATATGGAGACTCCTCACAGAACATTTTAGATGATTTTAGAGAGGGAGTCTCCCACCGTCAAGAAACGGTGAAGACGTCCAAACCCGAAAACGCAATAGAAGATGCATGCGGATTCTGT
The DNA here is from genome assembly GCF_022539505.1 of Lolium rigidum. NCBI lineage: Eukaryota > Viridiplantae > Streptophyta > Magnoliopsida > Poales > Poaceae > Lolium > Lolium rigidum. Next base: position 61,158,067 of record NC_061514.1, on the reverse strand, counting down.
TTTCGATGAATTTGGGCCTGTTGTAAAGCTATCAACAAGCTCAAGAACCTCACACAGAGAAACACCAAGAAGCAATAAGGATATGCAAAGGATTGAGCTCCCTAAGACGATGTGATCAAGTTACCCAACCGTAAGCTCCTCTTGATAGTGCGGCTATCTATCCTATAATCCGGTCTCCCAACAACCACCTTGAGACCGGTAAAAGGAAAACCTAGCAAGGCCATACCTTTGCCTTGCGCATCCCGCTTGATCTTGATGATAGCTCTTCACACTCCATTCAAGCCGAAATGCCTCACTTGATCATCGTCGCTTCGTGTAGACTCACAAATGCTCCCCCATACACCATGATGGGAAAGCTCTATTGATGCACATCTTCACTTGTCCATTATCACCAAATGGACGGCAAGCTTCAAGCATGTGATTCACTTGACATGCTCATCTTGAACTTGCCCGACTCAACCTTGTATCTTCTCATACTCTATCGTACTATCTTGAGATGTATATAAAGAATTCTTCACTTGGAATCAAGCTCTCAAGATCTTGATCATCCATTGCTTATCACATAAGATAGAGTATGGCTAATATTGAGTTCCACATAAGAACTCCATCTTCATTTCTTCTTCTTGATCATATCACATATATATCTTCAAATCGATGATCTTGATGCCAATACACAAAGTGTATCTTTATCTTCATGGCATCCATACTTGAATCCAACACATGGAATACAAGAAGTACCTATAGAATATTCCTTCATATAAACTCAATGAAAATATTAGTCCATAGGGGTTGTCATTAATTACCAAAACCACACATAGGGGCAATATACCCTTACACTTGTTTTTTGCCTTACAATTTTTTGGATTTCCCCTTCTATTTTTTCTCCCCTTTTTCTTTTGATGCATTTGTTTTCATTGTTGGTTATTTCTTCTGTTGTTCCCTTATTTTCCCTCTCATTTTACTTTAATTTTTTATTTTCTTGAAATAAATAAATACCTTTTAAAATACTTAGATATGTGTTATTCATATGTGTGAATATTTATTTATTTTCAATATTTGAACATTGATTTAAAAATATACACAAGCATTTTAAAATTATTATTTGATTCATAAGAGATTTTCATAAATATATGAATATATATTCGTAAATACATTAAAAATTTATTATGTGCATGATTGTAATTACTTTATAAATACTATAACATTTTTACTTAGTATACATCATTTTTTACATCTAATAAAGGGGAATTATTTTGTATGCGTTTAAATGTTGTTTCTCCATCATGTAATTCATTTTCCATTTTTTTGAACAAACATCGGAAAGGGCGTCCCCCTACCTCACATCATTTATTAAAAAGCAACAATGAGTTGAAGCAGCTCTAGTCTTACAAGCGAGGAGAAAGAGGAAACGACAAGGGGTTCAAAAATGAAAGAGAAAAAGAAAGTATTATCATCCCGACCATTTCAGATACCTAAAGTTGGAGAGACATTTTTCTTCTTTCTTGACCCTAAGAGGCCATAGTTTGCAAGTTTCCATCCATTGCCTTGCTACAGGCTGAATCGTTTTTTCTTCTTATTTTGTTTTTCAATTTCAATTAATTATGAATTATTAAAGGTTAAACTTTTGAAATTGATAAAAAGATTAAAAATAAACATACACGTACATGTCAAATGGGCCTCATTTTAGGTGGCCATGGAGGAACGCTTGAGCGGCATTGCTCCCTCCTGCTGCCGTAGTTTAGGCTGACATGAGCTGATTTGCTTTTTTAGGAAGGGCTGGCATGAGATTTTGGGCACAAACTAAATAACTATCGATCACCATGCACTAGGGCTGGCCCAGGTAGCCTTGTACGCGCAAGCAGAGCGAAGGGGGAGCTCCTGTTCGCCGACCAGGTCGGCGCGGGGTTCGCACCGCACACCCTGTGTGGCTGCGGTGGCTAGCTAGGCCACGGCCCACTAGAAGGTAATTTTCGTTTTTCTTTTGTTGTTTCGTTTCCTTTTCTTTTTCTGCTGTTTCTTTTTTCTGATTTTCCATAATCCGAGTATTTTCGAATTTTTTTTATTTTGTTCACAAACATGAACACTTTTAAAATACAAATGTTCTTAAAATATATTTTAAAAAAGTTAGAACAGTTCTCAAATTTGAATGATTTTTAATTTTGAACGATTTTTAAATTTAAACAATTTTCAAATTTAAACGATTTTGAAGTTTGAACGATTTTCATGTTTAACGATTTTCATGTTTGAACGATTTTTATGTTTGAACAATTTTTAAATTTGAATAATTTTTAAGTTTGAACGATTTTCAAATTTAAACATTTTTTTAAAATTGAAGATTTTTTAAGTTAAATATTTCCAAATCTGAACATTTTTTAAGAAATTAAACATTTTTCATTTTTGAACATTTTATAATTTAAGAAAGAAAAAAAACAGAAAAAACCAGAAACCAGAAAACAGAAAAAGAAAATCGCGTAATGGGCCAACCAGGCTGGCCCATACCGCACGCGGAGCGCGGTAACTGCCGACCTGGTCGGGTATAGGTTTTCCCGAGCGAAGGTTGCTTGAGAAAAGGACAGTGCTAGAAATCCTCCGGAGGCTCAGAGTTTTCCAGCCTCCTACTTGCATGCGTGACACGTGTCATTTTTTACCTGAAATTCAGATTTTGCTTCGTCGCAGCAAAAAATCTCCCACTTTTGCTTCATTGAAGCAAAAAACGGTTCGACCAAAAACAGAAAAAGAGTTGCCAGAGAGACTTGTTCATACTATGCTTCGTCGCAGCAAAAAACCTTCCGCTTTTGCTTCATTGAAGCAAAAAACGGTTCGACAAAAAATAGAAGTAGAGTTGCCACAGACTTGTTCATAATATGTTTCGCGTAGCAAAAAACATCCTGCTTTTGCATCATTGAAGCAAAAAATTGTTCGTTTAGAAATGAAGAAAAAAAACTCGCCGGAGATACTCGTAGCAAAAAAAACAATATTATCACAAAAATAAACAACTGTAGCATCGTGAAACTCCTCGCCGGCGCACCAGCAGCAGCATTCCAACTCCGGATGGTAGCACCATCACTTTCTTGCAGCTCTCCGCCACTGACTGGTGGTAGCACCATCGGTAAACATTTGCAGCATCGCCGCTAACCATAGCGGCACCGCCTCCACCCGATACCGTCGTCGGCCGCAGCGCCACTGCATGTCGCGCCTCCTTGTAGCACCACCACCGCCGCCTGTCGCACCGCCTTGCAGCACTGCCGCCACCGTTCGCAGTATCTGCCTTGCAACACCGCCGCCTTGTAGCACCGCCGCTACTGGTCGCAGCATCCGCCTTGCTGCACCGTCGCTGTCGGTCGCAGCATCCGCCACGGTAGCATCAACGACCGTCACTTTTTTGCATCTCCGCCACTAACTGGTGGTAGCACCATCGATAAACATTTGCAGCATCACCGCTAACCATAGAGGCACCGCCTCCACCCGATAGTAGCATCGTCGCCTGCCTATGGCAGCACCGCCACCGGTCGCAGTGCTGCTGCCTGTCGCGCCTCCTTGTAGCAGCGACGCCGCCAGTCATAGCATCCGCCTTGCAGCAACGTTGCCGCCTGTCGCAGCATCCGCCTTGCAGCACCGCCGCTACTGGTCAAAGCATCCGCCTTGCTGAACCGTCGCTGCCGGTCACAGCATCCGCCACGGTGGCATCAAAGACCTTCATTGGCAGCACCTCCGCTCAACAATGGTAGCACAACCACTCTTCCTTGGCAGCATCGGCACCGCCGATGGTAGCATCGACGAACTTCATTGGTAGCGCAGCCGTGGTAGCACTGATTGACATCACCGACATCCTTGATGGTAGCACCTATTCCCGCCGATGAAAAGAACTACGCCCACTGCTGGTAGCATGACGTGGCCGCGTTTGCAGCACTAGGCGTGGATGCTTGCGATTGGTGGCGCCCAGCTTGGAGCAGGAGCGGATGCCATTACCGGGATGGAGTCAGGACCTACGTTGTTCGGGATGGAGGCATGCAGCAATCGTGGGGGACGGAGGCAGGGACGCATGGATGGAGGCGGCGGCCGTCGCGGGGAAGGAAGCAGTGAATTGCTCCGTCATGGCCGTCCGTCGCGGGGAAAAGAGGCGGCGACGCGCGGGACGGAGGCGGCGGCCTTCGCGGCGAATGGAGCCGGCGCCGCTCGAGATGGTCGCCTGCGGCCGTCGCGCGGTAGGAGGCGGCGGCGCACTCCATCGAGGACGGCCGTCGCTGGGAAAGGAGGCGGCGGCGCGCTCCGTCGGGGCCGGTCCTCACGGGGAGAGGAGGTAGCGGCGCTCTACGTAGACGCCGGCCGCCGCAGGGGACGGAGGTAGCGGTGCGCTCCGTCGATGTCGACCGGGGAAGTTGGGGAGGACCGAGGAGGAAGACGAGATGTGAGGAGAGGATAAGATTTGACGGCAACGGAAAATGGTGGGACCGGTAAATAATCTCTCCCGTTCGGGACACGCAGCACACACAGAAGCCGGAGGCTGCCAGAGTCGGAACCTCCGAAGGAAAAGAAGCGTTTTCCTTGAGAAAAGCCTCGTTGGGGCGTTGGGGGATGTTGACTCATGCGTTCCAGGCTTCCAGCCCCTTTGGCCTCCATCCTAGTCCAGAATATAGTTCAGAATCTTGTACCCCCTCTTAAAAAAGAAGCAAATCTATTTTTGTCAAGGATAAATTACATTGCATTCATTTATATAGCAATCAATCAATTTTTAACAAAACTTACCATTCACGATTAATTTTCCCTGTTATTTCGGTGATGGTCGTCTATATATACCATGATCTCTTCTCCTATCAACATCGACACCCGAAGCGTCCCGTATACTCGCCGACTCCTACCACAAAAAAACCATGGGTCCTTCACAAGCTCTCCCCGGCCTCGTCCTCCTGCTGCTCCTCGTCTCGTCCAGCGCTTCCGTTCTGGACGACACATGCAAGTCTTTCGGCGCCAACCACAAGGACATCGGCTACGACTACTGCATCAAGTTCTTCCAGGCTGACGAGGGCAGCGCCACAGCAGACAAGCGCGGCCTAGCCGTCATCGCCTCGAAGATCATCAAAGCAACGGCCTCAAGCACAGGGAAGCGCATCGCCGCCCTCAAGGCTTCGGTGAAGGACAAGAAGGTACGGTCGGGCCTCGACGACTGCCACGATGTGTACTCCGAGGCCGTGGATGAGCTCGACGCCGCGGTGAAGGGCGTCGAGGCGGGCACGCCCCAGGGCTTGAAGGACGCGGTGACCAACCTCAGCGGCGCGATGGACGCGCCCCAGACCTGCGAGACCGGGTTCCAGGAGCTCGGCGTGCAGTCGCCGCTCGCCGCCGAGGACTCCGAGTTCACTAGGGAGGTCTCCGTCGCTCTCGTTATAACGAGCTCAGTGTAGCTAAAGCTTGATTAGTGTTTCCTGATGGAAATCGATTTTTCATGATTTCAAATATCAATATTTTAGCGAATGCATGTCACACAATCTGTGTATGGTCGTGGTGATCATGGGGTGGATGCGCAATAATTCCGTGTTTATTTAGAAGATCTGACGGCATGAGATGTGCACACTATTTAATTTTGGAAACAAAAGATGCTCCAGCCAACAGATACGTACAAAATAAGATATAAACATTGGTTAATTAATATGGCAGTCCGATATACTCCCTCCGTTTCATTAATACAAGATATTTTAGAATTTTGCAGATTTATCTATTTTAATATGTATCTACTCTATTTTTTTGTGTGTAGATTCACTCATTAGGTTGATCGTGCACTATCCAGTCGTCCACGCGCCGATGATACAATTATTTTTATGAAACATGACATCGAAAAAGTAAGAAATCAAAAATTACTTCTTACATCGTTCGAGAAATTATCGGATCTAAAGATAAAATTTCATAAGAGTGAATTGTTTTGTTTCGGCGAGACTCAAGACCAGGTCGGCGGGCAAGGCCAATTTATGATTTGGTATTTTGGAATCTCAATACATTATCGGAGACTCAAACACGCCGAACGGAATTGGTGGAGGAACGACTACAAATTAGATTAAGTAGCTGGAAGAAAAACTACTATCCCTGGTCGGGTGGAAGATTGCCTTCATCAATTCAGTACTAAGTAATATGGTGATGTGCATGATATCATTCTTTCAACTACCTAGCAGAGTCTTGAGACGTTTGGATTATTTCCGTTCAAGATTCTTCTCGCAAAGGGATAGTTATAAGCGAAAATATCGACTTGTTATATGGAGTGTGGTTTGCCGACCCAAAGATCAAGGAGCACTTGAAATCCAAGACCTTGAGTTAAAAAATAGAGCACTCATCGGTAAATGGTTGTTCAAGCTACTTACGGAAGACGAAACTTGGCAAATTCTTCTGAGGAGAAAGTACACCGGCTCAAATGCGTTATCTCAAGTTTCTTGAAAACTTGGGGGTTCTCGTTTCTGGGCGGGTCTTATAGGGACGAAGAAGTTCTTCTTCCCATACAAATCTTTATCTATCAAGGATGGATCAGAGACTAGATTCTGGGAGGATAAATGGCTAGGTAATACCATGCTGCGAGAATAATATCCGACATGGTACAATATTGTGCGGCATAAGAGTGATACACTCGCTAAGGTGTTGAAAAATTTCCCACCGAATGTGTCGTTTAGACGAAGTCTCACTCAGCCTAGACAAGCATCATGAAATGGTTTGTTACAGTGTCTAGATTCAGTCCTTCTGACGCAGGGGCCAATGTTTTTTTGTTGGAATCTAACTAAGAGCGGTGTTTTCTCGATGGCTTCAATGTACAATGTTTAATCCAACCTGATATTCCCGTCTATAATAAAAAAAAAAGATACCACTTAAAACTAAGATGTTTGTGTGGTATCTTCATCGTGGGGTGATTCTCTCCAAGGATAACCTTGCCAAACACAATTGGCATGGAAGTAAAAAATGTGTCTTCTGTCATCATGATGAGACCATAAAACACTTAATTTTCCAATATAAATTTGCTAGATATATATGGTCAGCCATCCAGATAGGTTCTACCTTATATCCACTACGAAGTGTTACGAATATATTCGTCAACTAGCTCAATGGTGTGGATCCTAGGTTTAAACTACATATTGGGTGGGAGCGATTGTCATTATTTTGTCGCTTTGGCTGCGTTGAAATGATAAGATTTTTAATAATAAATCATCTTCTATGCAGGTTATCTACCGTTGCACAACTTTTCTCCGTTTGTGGTTGCCTCTACAGCGTGTGAAGCATCGCGACCTTTTCATGAGAGTGTCTACACGGTTGAAGGATATAACGAGGGATATTTTTTTCTAACATGGATGGCAGGGTGAGCTGCGGATGGGTCCTCCTTCACCTTAGCTGTGTTTACTCTTATATCTTGTTCTTCTTGATCTTTAGTTGTGGTTGATATTTGTGGATTGGAACGGCTGTATGCATCCGAGCTATGCAGAGTGTAATGCTTATTTCAAGTAATAAAGCATGATCATCGAGAAAAAACACTTAGTAGATGTGTTTCTAGTTCACTTTAAAATATCTAAAACTTCTTATATTATGAATAGAGGGAGCACGTAACTGCTAAGTTCTAAGGCCGTCTTAAGTCAAACTTATGTTAGTTTCAGCTAGTTTTATTGAAAACTATGCTAACATTCAACATCAATATTCCTATATAGTATAAATATAAATATTATGAAAAACTAAACAGGTGTTTCCAATATTGATATATGTTTGCATAAACTAGGTCAAATATAAACTAGTTTAACCCATGAGAATCATATAACTTCAATTATTCTAAAACAAGTGGAGTATATACAGATTACTAGTTATCCGCCAAAATCCATAATACCGATGTATCCTTCTATGACAATAAAATTCGCTCACCTAAAGGGTATCTTGTTGAAAATCACAGTGTTCCCTGATTGGAAACACGTGTCCATGATGTTGTGCAGCGCACACCGTTGGGAAACACCAAGAGGAAGGTATGATGAGCACAGTAGCAAGTTTTTCCTCAGTAAGAAACCAAGGTTTAATCGACCATTAGGAGAAAAAAATCACTTCTAAAGGTGTAGCTAGCTGAATTTTGGCAGGGCGCACTACCAACGTCAGCAACAACGTGGAACCTGCACACAACACAACCAAAATACTTTGCCCCAACTTACAGTGAGGTTGTCAATCTCACCGGTTTTGCTGAAAACAAAGAATTAACCGTATAGTGTGGAAAGAGATGTTTGTTTGTAGTGAAATTAAAGAGAACAATGCTTGCAGTAAGTACACAGAACAAGTGTTTGTTGTAGATGATTTTATCAGTGTAAAAGAAAGGACCAGAGTCCACATTTCATTAGAGGTGTCTCTCCATAAATATAAATAACATGCTGGGTGAACAAATTACAGCTAGGCAATTGACAGAATAAAGACCATACATAACAATATGATTACTATGAGATTCATTCAGGTATTACAACATAATACATAGACCGTAATCCAACAGCGTCTATGGCTAATAATCCACCTTCCGGTTATCATCCGAACCCCTTTCAGTATTAAGTTGCAAGCAATAGATTATCGCATGAAGCAATATGTGTAAAGTAAACAATAGAATTACTCTTAGATAAAGTATTGTTGTTTTTTCCCTAGTATCAACAGCACATCTACAATCTTAGAAGTTATTATCACTCTTCCAGAAAACTAGAGACATGAACCCACTATCGAGTATAAATACTTCCTCTTGGAGTTACAAGCATTTACTTGGCCAAAGCATCTACTAGCAACGGAGAGCATGCAAGATCATGAATAACATATGACAAGTATATAATCGATCTCAACATAGTATTCAATATACATCGGATCCCAGCAAATAAAACATGTAGCTTTACATAAAGATGATCTTGATCATGATAGGCAGCTCACAAGATCTAAACATGAGGCACAAATTGGAGAAGACAACCATCTAGCTACTGCTATGGACCCGTAGTCCATGGATGAACTACTCACGCATCACTTCGAGGGCGGGCATGGCGATGTAGAGGCCTCCGGTGAGGATCTCCCTCTCCGACAGGGTGCCGGGAAGAGCTTCAGAACCCTCCCGAGCTAGGGTCGGCGATGGCGGCCGCGACGGAACTTTTCGTGGATGGAGGCTATGGTATTTAGGTTTTTCCCGAGATCGTGAATAAATAGGCGGAAGGGTGAGGTCGGTGGACGCCTGGAGGGCCCACACCACCCCTTGGCGTGGCCAGACCCTGGGCCGGGCCAAGGGCAGGTGTGGCCGCCATGTGGAGCCTCTTCGTCTCTCCTCTGGACTCCGTCTTCATTACGGTAAAATATGAACTTCGCTTTTGTTTCGTCCAAATCTGAGAATATTTCCTGTACAATTTTTCTGAAATACAAAACAACAGAAAACAGAGAACTAACACTGTGACATCTTGTCAATAGGTTAGTGCCGGAAAATGTATAAAAGTTCAACGAAGTGTAAATAAAATATATATAAATTAGTGTAAAACAAGCATGGAGCATCAAATATTATAGATATGTTTGCAACGTATCAAGCATGCAAGATCACAAATAAGATATGATAAGTATATAATCAATCTCAATCATAGTATTCAATATTCATTGGATTCCAGCAAACACAACATGCAACATTACATAAAGATGATCTTGATCATGATAGGAAGCTCACAAGATCTAAACATGAAGCATAAATTGGAGAAGACAACCATGTAGCTACAGCTATGGACCCGTAGTCCAGAGATGAACTACTCACGCATCACTTCGGAGGCGGGCATGGTGATGTAGAGGCCTCCGGTGATGATCTCCCTCTCTGGCAGGGTGTCGGGAAGAGCTTCAGAACCCTCCCGATCTAGGGTCAGCGATGGTGGCCGCGATGGAACTTTTCGTGGATGGAGGCTCGGGTATTAAGGTTTTTCCCGAACAGGTGAATAAATAGGTGGAAGGGTGAGGTCAGTGGATGCCCGAGGGGGCCACACCACCCCTAGGCGTTGCCAGGGCCTGGGCCGCGCCTAGGCTAGGTGTGGCCGCCTCGTGGTACTTCTTCGTCTCTCCTCCGGACTCCGTCTTTGTTACAGTACAATAGGAACTTCAGCTTTTGTTTTGTCCAATTTCGAGAATATTTCCTGCACAACTTTTCTGAAATACAAAACAACAGAAAACAGGGAACTGGCACTGTGGCATCTTGTCAATAGGTTAGTTCCGGAAAATGTATAAAAGTGCAACGAAGTGTAAACAAAACATATAGAAATTGGTGTAAAACAAGCATGGAGTATCAAAAATTATAGATACATTTGCAACGTATCAGCATCCCTTAGCTTAACTCGTGCTCATCCTCGAGTAGGTAAGTGATAATAAAAATATTTTTTGAGGTGACATGAAGCCAACACAATCTTGATCAAGTTATTGAAAAAGCATTGTGAGCTGGGATCAAAGTACTCTAAACATAGACATGATAGATATAATTCTAACAATAGAACTTAGCAACTACGCTACAACATGAGAAGTAACTCAAACAAAAGATCATGAATAATTGTGCACTGAAAGCAACTGTTTGTTTTAAGAATAGAGAAAACATAGCAAAGTGGTACTCAGCTTGTCCTCTATGAAGTAGCAAAACATGAATGCTAGGACACCTTTAAAGTTCAAAGGGTGACTAGATACAAGTAATTTGATAACAAACAATAACACAATCATGAATCAATCAATAATAATTTTTGGGACTATGCACATTATAGTAAGAATGACAACTATGCCCTCTTAATTGGTGCATACAGTAAGAAAATGAAGACTCAACATAAAAGTAAAACAAAGGACCTGCGTAGAGGAAAGCAAGATTACTCACGTGCTAGAGCTTTTTATTTTGAATGCAATAGAGATGTTGAAAATATATTTTGAGAGGTATGTATGTCTATGTCAACGAATGGCATCAAATGATCTATCATCATTTTATGTTTAATGGCTTCAACAGCGGCTCCCATAGAGAGAACAATAAAGTTCCTCTTCTCCTTTGTTTAAACAAGCTAATTCATGATTTCTCAAGTACATAGTGTTAGGAGATTTAGATTATTGGTTCAATTTATATTTAGTGGGTGGGCACCCGGGCCTGCCCTTTTTGAAAAAATAAGGACCGACACATTGTGCATGCTAGTTAAAGTGTGAAGCCACAATAAACATGAAAGAGATGATAAAGCATTCAACACTTCCTCATGAGCTAAAACAAAACAAAAAACAGGTAATCATTTTTGAAGGTTTAAAGGTAGCACACAAGCAATTCACTTTGGAGTGGCGGTGAAATACCACATATAGGTAGGTATGATGTACACAATTGGCAAACTTTGGATTTTGGGAGTTTGATACACGAGTAGAGCTCATACTCAGTACATGCGAAGGGTAGCAAAAGACTGGGAGTGACCAACTAAGAGAGCAATAATGGTCATAATCATGCATAGCGACAAAATATTATTAATCAAAGCATAAAGTGATATTACAAGTCAAAAACTAAATGATCATTTGTAGTCATAACATGATGTAAGCATGTGTCAAGTCATCCCAATAAAGGATCAAAGGAGAATACCACAATATTATGCTTTTATATGATGGAAACAATACATGATTCTTTCAATGGCACATTAAGCACTCTCAGCTATTTGAGACAAGTCATGCTATAACAATAATTACTAAGAATATGATTAAAATAACATCCAACATGACATGCCAAAGTCTATGCCACAGTCTAAACAAGCTTCCTTTTGCACCACTATAAACATGAAACGTTTTACTCGTCTCAACACCAATAAACTTATTTGAAACAAATCTCATAGATAATAATCAATAAAGACCAGAGAGCTAATCATACCTAACTAAATAAAATTTAAAAGCTCTAAACAAAATACAAGTGAAAAACCAGAGCTAAACGCAGTACTAGCAAAATAGAACTCTCGCAGAACAATAGGAGTGAAAACTAGAGTATTTTATGCAATTAAAACGGAGTGTGTCATTATCCAAAACAAATATGCTGGGATACAACCATACGCTACAGAAAACAAAAGAAAAGAAAACTAAAAACAAAAATAAAGACGCTGCAACAACAACATATAGCATATGAAGCAATAAAAATATAGCGTCTTGAAAGATGACCTGATACTTTGTTGATGAAGAAGGGGATGCCTTGGGCATCCCCAAGGTGTGACGCTTGTACCTCTTGAATATTTTTTGGGGTGACATGGACATTCCCAAGCTTGAGCTTTTGTCCATTCTTCATGACATTACATCATTCTTCTCTCTCTACACTTGAAAACTTCCTTCATACAAAACTTCACACAATTTTCATTAGCAGCATTAGTGCAATCAAAATAACAAATCCACTTGTTCCAGTTCTAACATATTTCAAACATCCATTAAAATACTAGTTACTGTAGCAACTTCTTCAAAAAGCTCTTTCTCTCAAAAGAACTAAAAAAGAAAGAGATTAAGAGGCAAATGCAAATAGTGGCAGAAATCTGTCAAAACAGAACAGCAGGTAAAGATCGATTTTTTTAGAAAATCTTATGTTGCTCAAATCGTAAAGTGCAAAACTAATGAAAGTTAGATAATAACCTGCTTCATATGCTCACAAATTATCAGCTCAAAATTACGTTCTACCTGGGAATACGCATTTTTTTGTGACAACACAGAATCTGTTTCAGCACAACAACTTCCCAAAATCTTACTTTCTTCCTATTAGAGGCTATTCTTGGTAAAAAATGAAATAAAATTGATAAGTAGAGGTTATTACAGAGGTAATAACTTCCAAGACTCAACAAAATAAAAAATTACAGAATAAAACATGGGTTATCACCCAAGAGTGTTTTTCTTTAACGCCTTTCAGCTAGGCGCATCAAGTATTTTCAAGTGAAAAAACATCAACATCATAAATGGCAGAAGCCTTACGTCTACCTCTCTTACCTTTACTCTTTTTCTTAGGGAAAGAATGAGAAGTGCCTAGTGGGGAGATGAAACTCATGATGCCTTTCCTCACAACTATTTTTGCTCCTAGGAGTTTTAGCAGAGATCGTCTAAGTGTGATTTCTCCCTTTCCTGCACATTCAATGACGAGATAATCAGTAGATACCATCCTTCCTAGGATTCTTGTATACACTACTTCAGCCACTCCAATGGGTAATATAACGACATTATTGGTAAGAGATATTTCTTCTCCACCCTCAGAAAGTTCCCAAAGACTTAAAGACTCATAAATATCTTTAGGCATAAGATAAAACTCGGACATAATATCGCAACGAGCATAAAAAACTTCAGCATCTATATTAACTTTTACTATAGGGAGCCAACTTGAGGGTTCATAATTTATTGAAACGTGATCATAATTTTCACGAAGTAGATTATAACATTCTTTTAAGCAAGTTGTACTTGTCTCAAGAGTATTTAATCTAGCATAAATGCTCGCAAGGGATGAATCAAAATTACTAGGTGAGCTATATGTTGCAATCAACTTTTTTATGGAATTAAAAGCTTGATCTCCATGACAATGAAGAAAATATCCTCCTACTACAGTGTCCAAACCATATCTATAACAAAAAACAAGACCAAGTAAAAGCTACTAAGAAGCAGGCCTAGAGTCATTTTAGGTTCAGTCTTATGATAAGAATTATAACTTCTAAACCAAGTTTCTTTAAAACTCTCCTCACTCCCTTGTTTGAAAGTGAAGATCATTTCCTCAAGTGACATAGTAACATGACTAGACATAGAAGCAACTTAAAATAGTAACTATTTTTGTGTGTTTTTGATATAATGAAGCAAACAAGACAAAGTAAAATAAACTACGCAAAAAATAATAAAGTAAAGAGATTGGAGATGAGAGACTCCCCTTGCAGAAATCCTCTTTCTCTCCGGCAATGGCGCCTGAAAAGTGCTTGATGTTGTGCAGCGCACACCGTTGGGGAACCCCAATAGGAAGGTATGATGAGCATAGTAGCAACTAGCAAGTTTTCCCTCAGTAAGAAACCAAGGTTTAATCGACCAGTAGAAGAAAGAAATCACTTCTGAAGGTGTTGCTAGCTGACTTTTGGCAGGGCGCACTACCGGCGTCAGTACCAACGTGGAACCTGCACACAACACAACCAAAATACTTTGCCCCAACTTACAGTGAGGTTGCAATCTCATTGGTTTTGCTGAAAATAAAGGACTAATCGTATAGTGTGGAAAGAGTTGTTTATTTGCAGTGAAATTAAAGAGAACAGTGCTTGCAGTAAGTAAACAGAACAGGTGTTTGCATTAGATGATTTTATCAGTGTAAAAGAAAGGACCGGGATCCACAGTTCACTAGATGTGTCTTTACAAAAAGATAAATAACATGTTGGGTGAACAAATTAGAGCTAGGCAATTGTTAGAATAAACACCATACATGACAAGATGATTACTATGAGATTCATTTGGGCATTACAACATAATACATAGACCATAATCCAACTGCGTCTATGACTAATAATCCACATTCCGGTTAGCGTCCGCACCCCTTTCAATATTAAGTTGCAAACAACAGATTATCGCATTAAGCAAAGTGTGTAAAGTAAAAAATAGAATTATTCTTAGATAAAGCATTGTTGTTTTTTCCCTAGTAGCAACATCACATCTACAATCTTAGAAGTTATTGTCACTCTTCCAGATTACTAGAGGCATGAACCCACCATCGAGCATAAATACTCCCTCTTGGAGTCACAGACACATACTTGGCATGAGCATCTACTAGCAACGGAGAGCATACAAGATCACAAATAACATATGACAAGTATATAATCAATCACAATCATAGTATTAAATATTCATCGGATCCCAGCAAACACAACATGTAGCATTACATAAATATGATCTTGATCATGATAGGCAGCTCACAAAATCTGAACATGAAGCATAAATTGGAGAAGACAACCATCTAGCTACTGCTATGGACCCATAGTCCAGAGATGAACTACTCGCGCATCATTTCAGAGGCGGGCATGAAGATGTAGATGCCTCCGGTGATGATCTCCCTATCCGGCAGGGTGCCAGGAAGAGCTTCAGAACCCTCCAGAGCTAGGGTCGGCGATGGCGGCCGCGGCGGAACTTTTCGTGGATGGAGGCTCGGGTATTTAGGTTTTTCTCGAACAAGTGTATAAATAGGCGGAACGGCGAGGTCGGTGGGTGCCCGAGGGGCCCACACCACCCCTAGGCGCGGCCAGGGCCTAGGCCGCGCCTAGGCCAGGTGTGGCCGCCTCGTGGCACTTCTTCGTCTCTCCTCCGGACTCAGTCTTTATTACAGTAAAATAGGAACTTCGGCTTTTGTTTCGTCCAATTTCAAGAATATTTTCTAAACAATTTTTCTGAAATACAAAACAGCAAAAAATAGGGAACTGACACTGTGGTATCTTATCAATAGGTTAGTTTCGGAAAATGTATAAAGGTCTAACGAAGTGTAAACAAAACATATAAAAATTAATGTAAAACAAACATGAAGCGTCAAAAATTATAGATGCGTTTGGAACGTATCAGTCCACAGGCAAAGCGGAGATTTTTTAACAACCGAGGAAAAACTGATAGGAATTATTTATGCCGGAAAAATGGGTGGCGCGAGTGGGAGTTTAATCCATCTACTCTAATGAGGTAACCCATGTTAGAACATATTTGTATATTTGCAAAGCATGGCTTCAACCAACTTAAATTTTCATTCCAACCAAATGAAAATGAACATCTTGAGCTATGTGGATGTGGATATCCTAAACTTGCCCCTCCCCGCTGTCGAACCAAACACATTCTTTACCTTTTCTTTCACCGGACAAATATTCCTTACTGACCTAATCCTTTCCATCCCTAAATAAGGGTATGATGTGCGATCAAGTTTTATTCTAAGTCAAGCTTTATTAGATTTGATCAAGTACCTAAAAAAATAACAACATTTATCACACTTAATTAGTACCACTAGACCAATTTTAAATATTGTTTAATAATATAGTAACTTAATGTTACATATCTTGTTATTTTTTGGTAAAAATTTGGTTAAATTTGAAAAGTTTTTAACTTAAGATAAAAGATAAACGTACACACACTTATTCAGACGGAAGTAGTACGTGCCATCGAGTCATCGGTTTCCCTTACTAGTGAAAGATTTTTGTTATACATGTAAAAGTTTCGAGTCATCCAAGCCTACACCAGAGTAGTGCCGGTTGATGGGATTTGGCGAAAGAGTCTAGGGTGTGTTTGGTATCCTAAGCCAACCCAGAAAATCACTCCTCATCCCACTTTTATCACTAGTGACGTTTGTTAGGTCTGGTGAACTCACAGAGCTAAGCTCACCTCATGCGAAAAAGGTCTCTCGGCCTGCCAAGGTTGGGGAGCAGAAAACGAGCTTCGCATATGAGCCTGGCCGAGTTGATCCGAAAAACTGCTTCCCACGCGTCCGCGAAAGACCTCCTGCTCGGTCCCGCGCTAGGGCAACTCCCACACCCGAATGGTTCCCAGTTCTTTTCCTCCCACCTGCCCCTCCCCAGCCGCCGCTCGTCCGTTCTCAAATCCCACCGACGTCGCTCCCCCGTTCCCCAAATCCCGCCGCCGCCGAGCTCCTGTTGAAGGCATCATGGGGGTCACGCCGTGGTCGTGAGCAGCAGCTGCCCCGCCGCTCCTCATTTGATGCCACCGACGTCCAGCCGCCCCGCCGGACCAGGCCAACCACTGCCGGTCCCGTCGGCAGCAGGCCCTCCTCCGTGTCATTCTACACGGCCTCCACACAAGTGGAAGATCGGGTATCAATGAATCGAGAAACTGAGACTTCTAAGCGGGGCACTTTGGGATGATGATCAAAAGATGATTGTTTTAGAAGACTAACATTACTTGGGGCATACCAGGTATGTCCAAAAAAAAACATTGTTTCATTGCTGAAATCTGTTGGAAACATGTTATTATAGTGTTGAAATGTATTTTTGTTGATGATATATGTAGGATACTCCTAAGGATGCTGAATTTTTAAACACACAACTTGTGAACTATGAATACATGGAAGCTTGCTTTGCCAATAAGCTAGCCACATAAAAGTTCGCAATGGGATCTAATGAACCTTTGGGGAAACCCGTTGAAGATAAGGGTCCAGAAAAACCTATTGATTTGGAGGGTGGAGAAACCAATGGTGAAGGTTATGTGCAAGGTGAAGTCCCCTTTGACTTTGGAGTTCAAGGCCTTGGAGCAACTACTCCTTCACCTTCTGGCTCAAAAAATAATAAAAAGAGGAAGCGGGTTTTGAGTGACGAAGATCTAGTTCAGGTAAACAACATGTCTGACGCATTGCGTGATGTGGCTGGTGTTATCAATAACACTTGCCATACCAAAACACACCCTGATTTGTGCGAAATGGTTATGGATCTTACCAATTTCGACATGGATGAACGGTTGGCTGTTTTGGATTATTTGACAGAGCATAAGGGTAAAGGCCTTAATTTCATGAAAGTGGAAGCTGATGTTCGTGAAGCCTCATTCAAGCCGTATCATAGCAAAAAAATCCGGATCTAGTTTGAGGTGCTGTGAGTTGATGGAAATTTAAAATCTATATCTTTTGTAATGTCTAGTATATTATATGATGCAGACTTGGTAATTTGGACGTACTTTCTATTTTAGCTTTTGGTGCTGTAGACATGCTGAATTGTGTACTGAAGTGAGCCTTGGTAATATATCATTTATGGGCATTTTTGTGCTATATACTTGCTTATGTTTTGAATTTATGACGTGATGGATGAAATTTGAAAATGTTTGTATGGTCATCACACCAAGTTAGGGTAATCACATCTTACTCACATGCACTCTACCAAACAAAGTTTGAGTTCAACATGGCTAAACAGACTCAACCAACCAAACAATATCTCAACTCATCATATCTCAACAGATATAAGCTGCCAAACACATGTGAAAATCTCGGCTCAACTTAGCTAGGGTCACTTTGTATGGGATGAGATGGGAGTTCTGGATTCATCGGGCTACCAAATACACCCTAAGGGCATCTCCACTCACCCCTTCGTATAGCCCCTCAAAATGAAAATGGGGCGCTGGTGACAAAATACTCCTCTAGCCACGCGTCTTAAATTTGTTTTCGAACTAGCGCGACGCGAAGTTTTATCCGGCGCCCCAGGCCGAACCCAATCTGGCGGGAGGGTATAGGGGGCGCCAGATGGCGCTAAAAGCAAGCACGGGCCAGCTCTGTCGGCGTGACAGGGCTAGTTTCCCCCCAAAAATTATCTTTTTCGTCATTATTGGCGCCATATCACCCTGTTTACCTTCTCCCTCGACGTAAATTCCCGCCATTTCCCCCACACAAGCATTCGCCTTGCTCCACCGTACAACCATGGCGCCGAGGAAGTACGTCGCTCCACACACGTCAGCGCCGGATGCCCTCGCCGCCAAGCCTGCTCCCGCGAAGAAGAGGGTGGAGCGAACCGACAAGGAGTGGCCGGAGGGGATGACCAATGCCGAGTCGGCGTTCGACATCCAGTGGCACTCGGTGGAGAACGCTAGCCGCCACGCGAAGGAGGCGAGGCTGAAGGAGAAGTGGGCTACTGTAGCGGTGGCGAAGCAAGTGGCATTGATGGAGCAGGTCGCTACCATGGCGACGCCCCCTACGTCTGCGCATCCGTTCGTCCCCGCCGCGTGGAGCGGCAGTCAAGGCAGCGTCTCTTCGCCTTCACCATCCACTACGTCGCCGTTGTTCCATGACGCCCAAGGTGAACCACCCCACCTGTCCCGCTTCTCGGTGAGCTGCCACGATTTTGACCCGCTCGGTGGGTTCAACCCAACACCTTCGATGCGTCAAACACCTTTGCCGCTGTCGACCTGCACATGCTGGCCGGATCGCCCGAGCTCCGGCGCACCCTCTTTAGTGGAGGTGGGCTTCCTCCTCACCTTGGCTACCAGCAGTTCACCGCGAGCAGCAGCGCGCAAGAGCTGTTCGGCGCAATGCCGGGCGACGCCATCTCTGAGGACATGATCATCGACGTCACCGACGGGCAGCCATCATTCACATAGAAGAAGGAAGCCGAGATGTACACCGAAGATGAGGAAGAAGGCGACGAAGTTGGGTGGGAGAACAAGGTGTACACCTACGCCGAGGCCCCCGATGAGATCGTGCCGGCCGTCGCCGACCCCAAAGGCAATAAAAAGAAGGCCGTCACCGCGGCGGGCGTGGACCCGAAGAAGAAGGCCGGCCGGCACAGTCCAAAGTGGAGGTCGAGGGAGGACGAGTGCCTCACCGAGGCATGGATGACGGTGAGCATCGTGAAGGAGATATGCCCTAGAGGCAATAATAAAGTGGTTATTATTTATATCTTTATGTTTATGATAAATGTTTATATATCATGCTATAATTGTATTAACCGAAACATTAGTACATGTGTGATATGTAGACAAACAAAGAAGTCCCTAGTATGCCTCTTAACTAGCTTGTTGATTAATGGATGATTAGTTTCATAATCATGAACATTGGATGTTATTAATAACAAGGTTATATCATTATATGAATGATGTAATGGACACACCCAATTAAGCGTAGCATAAGATCTCGTCATTAAGTTATTTGCTATAAGCTTTCGATACATAGTTACCTAGTCCTTATGACCATGAGATCATATAAATCACTTATACCGGAAAGGTACTTTGATTACACCAAACACCACTGCGTAAATGGGTGGCTATAAAAGTGGGATTAAGTATCCGGAAAGTATGAGTTGAGGCATATGGATCAACAGTGGGATTTGTCCATCCCGATGACGGATAGATATACTCTGGGCCCTCTCGGTGGAATGTCGTCTAATGTCTTGCAAGCATATGAATGAGTTCATAAGAGACCACATACCACGGTACGAGTAAAGAGTACTTGTCGGAGACGAGGTTGAACAAGGTATAAAGTAATACCGAAGATCAAACCTCGGACAAGTAAAATATCGCGTGACAAAGGGAATTGGTATTGTATGTGAATGGTTCATTCGATCACTGAAGTCATCGTTGAATATGTGGGAGCCATTATGGATCTCCAGATCCCGCTATTGGTTATTGGTCGGAGTGAGTACTCAACCATGTCCGCATAGTTCGCGAACCGTAGGGTGACACACTTAAGGTTTGATGTTGAAATGGTAGAACTTGAATATGGAATGGAGTTCGAATATTTGTTCGGAGTCCCGGATGAGATCCCGGACATCACGAGGAGTTCCGAATGGTCCGGAGAATAAGATTCATATATAGGAAGTCATATTCCAAGTTTGGAAATGATCCGGTGCATTTATGGCAGGTTCTAGAAGGTTCTAGAAAAGTCCGGAAGAAATCACCATGGAAAGTAGAGTCCCGTAGAGACTCCACCTTGCATGGCCAGCCAACCCTAAAGGGGAGGAGTCCAAGGTGGACTCCTCTAGGGTGGCCGGCCAACCCACCTCAAGGAAAGGTGGGAGTCCCACCTTGGGTAGGACTCCCTCCTTGAGTAGGTTTCCCACATATGGGAGGTTTTAGTGTTGGGGTCTTATTCGAAGACTTGGACTAGAACTCTTGGGGCTTCCACCTATATAATGAGGGGCATAGGAGAGGGGGCTGGCCACTTCAAGCCTCAGCCTTGGCCGCACCCCTTAGAGGGCCGGCGCCCAAACCCCCTCTCTCCCCAAACCCTAGCGGTCTCTCTCCTCCACCACATCCCGCACACTTAAGCGAAGCTCCGCCGGATTTCTCCACCACCACCGACACCACACCGTCGTGCTGTCGGATTCAAGAGGAGCTACTACTTCCGCTGCCCGCTGGAACGGGGAGGAGGACGTCGTCTCCATCAACAACCGAACGTGTGACCGAGTACGGAGGTGCTGCCCGTTCGTGGCGCCGGAAGCGATCGTGATCAAGATCTTCTACGCGTTTTGCAAGCGGCAAGTGAACGTCTACCGCAGCAACAAGAGCCTCATCTTGTAGTCTTTGGAATCTCTTCAAGGGTGAGACTCGATAAACCCCTCGTTGCTACCGTCTTCTAGATTGCATCTTGGCTTGGATTGCGTGTTCGCGGTAGGAAATTTTTTGTTTTCTATGCAACGTTATCCTACAGTGGTATCAGAGCCAGGTCTATGCATAGATGGTTGCACGAGTAGAACACAATGGTTTTGTGGGCGTTGATGCTTTTGTTATCTTTAGTTTGAGTACTTTGCATCTTTGTGGCATAGTGGGATGAAGCGGCTCGGACTAACTTTACATGACCGCGTTCATGAGACTTGTTCCTCGTTCGACATGCAACTTGTATTGCATAAGAGGCTTTGCGGGTGTCTGTCTCTCCTACTACAGTGAAGATTCAATTTACTCTTCTATTGACAACACTAGTATCACCGTTGTGGTTCATGTTCGTAGGTAGATTAGATCTCTCTCTCGAAAACCCTAAACCACGTAAAATATGCAAACCAAATTAGAGACGTCTAACTTGTTTTTGCAGGGTTTGGTGATATGATATGGCCATAATGTGATGATGAATATGTATGAGATGATCATTATTGTATTGTGGCAACCGGCAGGAGCCTTATGGTTGTCTTTAAATTTCATGTTGAGTAGTATTTCAAAATAGTTGTAATAGTTGCTACATGGAGGACAATCATGAAGACAGCGCCATTGACCTTGACGCTACGCCGATGATGATGGAGATCATGCCCGTTGATGATGGAGATCATGTCCGTGCTTTGGAGATGAAGATCAAAGGCGCAAAGACAAAAGGGCCATATCATATCACATATGAACTGCATGTGATGTTAATCCTTTTATGCATCTTATTTTGCTTAGATCGCGACGGTAGCATTATAAGATGATCCCTCACATTAATATCAAGATAATAAAGTGTTCTCCCTCGTATGCACCGTTGCCAAAGTTCGTCGTTTCGAAGCATCTCGTGATGATCGGATGTGATAGATTCAACGTTCATATACAACGGGTGTAAGCCATGTTGCACACGCGGAATACTTGGGTTTGCTTGACGAGCCTAGCATGTACAGACATGGCCTCGGGACAACGGAAACCGAAAGGTTGAACACGAGTCATATGGATGATATGATCAACATGATGATGTTCACCATTGAAGCTACTTCATCTCACGTGATGATCGGTTTTGGTGTAGTGGATTTGGATCGTGTACCACTTAACAACTATGAGGGATGTTGTATTAAGTGGGAGTTCATTAGTAATAAGATTAGAACATGAACTAATTATCATAAACATAGTCTGAGTAGTATTTTGAATTATTTTTTGTAGTATTGGCATCCGTTTTCTACTATGCGCTAGTCTTGTTATTGAGATAGAAATACTGTTAAAATCTGATAAGAAACTTTACGGATTGGTACCGTATTGTTAATAAATCAAGAAATGATTAAGTCCTATTGCAAACTTTTAGTAAACCTCACATTTTTGATTCAAAGAGCTATGGTTTCAATTAGTACCTAAAGTTATCTTGTCTCCGTCAAACTTGAAGTTCAAATTTGTTTGAAAAGTAAGGAGCTGAAAATTTAATTTTCAGAAATAATCAAGGTATGAGATATATGAGATATCTAAGACCTTATTGCAAGATGATAGAATATTATATGGTGAGACTACATAAACTCATAAGTTTTATGGGAATGTATGAAGGTTGAAGACGCCAGGAGTCACAATCCTCCAACTATTGGGGCACTAACGATATTCGCATATCCATGAAGTTATCATCCTTAGTATGCACCGTTGCTAAGACTCGTCGTATCGAAGCATCACGTGATGATCGGGTGTGATAGATTCTACGTGTGCATAAAACGGGTGCAAGCCAGATTTGCACATGCGAATACCAAGGTTAAAACTTTATGAGCCTAGCATGTACATACATGGTCTCAGAAAGTCATCAGATAAAATTATGAGTGAAATTGTTCATCATATTACAAGGTTACTAATAGTGAAATCCGGAACACTTATCATATGATGATCAACTTCAAAGTAAGAACCTCAAGGTTATTGGTATTTGACCAACAAACCTAGAAGTTAATGATGTTGAAGTGTTTTCTGAATAATGAGGAAAGCTAAAAGAGAAACTGCAAAAGATATTTTGGCAAAAAGAAAAGAAAAGACTAGAAAGTCTAGCTCAGGTGTATATAAATGATATACATGTTATGGTTGTATTCCTAGTTAAGTCACACTATGAAATTCTTGGGTATTAGTACTATATTGGTTGGTATGAAGTGTCATACAAAACAACGCAATACAAGAATACAATGGCCTAAGTGACTGATAAGGAATATGATAGGAATGCACGTCTGGAACAAAATAAAGTGTTATTATGTTCGTCGTTGGCATTCTATCTAGCCCTTAGAATTTATAATAAAGAACTTAATAATTGTTATTTTGCTCTGGTCAAATGAAAACAATAAGTTGTTCAAATTATGACATTACTCCATGTACGATGGATAAGTTATTATAAATCTTAATGGTGAAACACACATACATAACACTGACGCTAAAATGCCATAAGGAAAATGATTTGAATTCCACTTATTTGTGGAACCGCCATTTAGGTCATGTTAGAAAGAAACGCATGAAGGAACTCCATGTAAATGGATTTTTGGAGTCATTTGATTTTTGAATCATTTGGCGCTTGCAAATCTTTTCTAAAGAGAATGATTAAAATACCGTTCATAGGCCAAGAGTTGAACGGGCAACTAACTTAGTGAAAAAATACATGATGATGTATATGGTTCACTGGGCATAGTTGTGTGCGGGAGATTCTTATACTTCATGAAAACTTTCAACAATGAATTGAGTATATATGTGGATATATTCAATAAGGAAGAAGTTTGAAACATTTGAATGGATTCAAATAAATTTCAGCATGAAGTGGAAATCATCGTAATAGAAAAGTCAAATATCTATGATTTGATCATGGTGAAAATATTTGAATTACGAGTTTTAGCGAACATCTAAGAGAGTCATGAAATTGTTCTACAACTCACATTTCTTGGAGTATCACAATGATGATATAGTATCCGAGAGATGTATCCAAACCTTGTTGGATTAATGATGAGATAAAATATTATGATGCCATTATATTTTTGTGGATTATGCTTTAGTGACTACCGCTTTTACACTAAATAGAGCACCATCATGATCCGTTGAAATGACACCATACGAGTTATGGCATGGGTATAAATCCTAATAGTCCTTTCTTTAAATTTTGGTCTACGAGTTTACAAACCAAAATCGGATGAATGTCTTTTGTTGGTTATCCCAGAGATTTAATTGGGAATTCTTCCCACAAGACAAAGACAAAAGTGTTTGTCAATGTTTCTTATTTTCGAGAAATTGTTTCTAGTGAAGTATTTGAGTGGGAGGACAATATATTTTGATAAGGTTTATGAACCTGAGCATAATGATCAGAGTAGCGCAGCATCGGAATTGGTTTCGGAAGCGGCCACAACGATCATGGCTCCCATGACTACAAAAGTGTTTTAGTCATGGAGATCGAAGTATATATTGAACCTTGTAGGTATGGTTTACTTTGTGATCAAATAAATGATTTGTGAACAAAGGATTGATTTTGAACAATGATAAACCAACTACAAACAAAGAAGTTATGATGGGCCTCGACTCCGTTAAAATGGCTATATGCCATGAAATCCAAGATAGATAAATACTTTTTGAAAGTAAATGGATCTATAAAATTTATGGACTTGGATAGAATATCCTTAAAGAAGCTCGACTTGTCGAAAAAATTGTTTACGACAAAGTTCAAAGAGTTGACTACTATAAGATTAGATCTTCCGTAGCAATGCTTATAGTCTATGTGGATTATTCTAGTAATCACTACATATTTCTTTTATGAGATATGCTAGTAGGATGGCAAAATACATTACTTATCAGAAGTATGTATTAAAAGGTGTATACAAGATACAACCAAGAGTTTTGCTGGTCCATGGAATACTAGATAGGTATACAAACTTCAATTTGATGAAGTAAGTATAGCGGAGTTTGAATCTTCACTGGATGAAATAGTCAAAGAGTTTTTGATTTTATCAGAGACGATGAAGAGGCTTGCATTTACAAGAAATTAAGTGGGAGCGCTGAGACATATTTATAATACTTTATGTAGATGACATATAGTTGGTTATAAATAATGTAATTATATACTTGATTAAAATGTTTCATTGAAAATTAACTTCAATGAAAGGATATGGACTAAAACATATTTAGTGTCAAGATCTATGAAGATAGATTGAAACACATAATAAGTTTAAGTCAAAGTACATAGAATGGATATTGAAATAGTTCAATATATAAATATTAAGAAAATGTTCTTGTCATGTTAAGTTTTAATAAGACTTGAATGTATCTGACACTCAATGAGTAAAAACACATGAGTGATTATAGATCACGAATAATATGTACACAATCAGATGTCATGTGCTATAAAGTGTTATGAGCATATACCAGAATGATTCATATGATGATCATTGGACGACAAGTAAGAATATCCTTGAGTACTTTAGAAGAACTAAGGATATATATATATATAGTTTTGTATGAGGAAATGACAAACAAATCGATGTAAGGTGTTACACCGATATTGGTTTTGTCACATATAAAATATAATTTCAATCTCAAATTAGACTAAGTGTTGTTTAAAAGGTAGCACAATGAGCTAGAAGTTGTCTATGCTAGATTTAGAAGAGTTCTAAATATTGTGACGGATTCTACAAAAGAAGGCAGAGTATGTCATTGTTTTGACAATGACAAAGGATGTTAAGTCAAGAGGTTCTTTGAGAACTTGGTGTAGTTCCGACGAGTCGAACTTTGAAGCTATATTGTGTGTGACAATATTAGTGACATATTTCAGACCGCAGAATTAAGGTTCCACCAGAAGACCAAACATATTTAATACCAACTCATTTGGAAATGAGTGATGCATTGAGACGCAAATGAATTACAAAATACATACGTTTCTGAGCGTGTCAGATCCGTTGACTAAAACCTCTCCCGTGAGCAATACATGATAAAACACCGGAAGGCCAAGGTGTTATATCTTTACAAATGTAAACTAGATTATTGACTCTAGTGCAAGTGGGAGACTGAAGGAGATATGCCCTAGAGGCAATAATAAAGTGGTTATTATTTATATCTTTATGTTTATGATAAATGTTTATATATCATGCTATAATTGTATTAACCAAAACATTAGTACATGTGTGATATGTAGACAAACAAAGAAGTCCCTAGTATGCCTCTTAACTAGCTTGTTGATTAATGGATGATTAGTTTCATAATCATGAACATTGGATGTTATTAATAACAAGGTTATATCATTATATGAATGATGTAATGGACACACCCAATTAAGCGTAGCATAAGATCTCGTCATTAAGTTATTTGCTATAAGCTTTCGATACATAGTTACCTAGTCCTTATGACCATGAGATCATATAAATCACTTATACCGGAAAGGTACTTTGATTACACCAAACACCACTGCGTAAATGGGTGGCTATAAAAGTGGGATTAAGTATCCGGAAAGTATGAGTTGAGGCATATGGATCAACAGTGGGATTTGTCCATCCCGATGACGGATAGATATACTCTGGGCCCTCTCGGTGGAATGTCGTCTAATGTCTTGCAAGCATATGAATGAGTTCATAAGAGACCACATACCACGGTACGAGTAAAGAGTACTTGTCAGGAGACGAGGTTGAACAAGGTATAAAGTAATACCGAAGATCAAACCTCGGACAAGTAAAATATCGCGTGACAAAGGGAATTGGTATTGTATGTGAATGGTTCATTCGATCACTGAAGTCATCGTTGAATATGTGGGAGCCATTATGGATCTCCGGATCCCGCTATTGGTTATTGGTCGGAGTGAGTACTCAACCATGTCCGCATAGTTCGCGAACCGTAGGGTGACACACTTAAGGTTTGATGTTGAAATGGTAGAACTTGAATATGGAATGGAGTTCGAATATTTGTTCGGAGTCCCGGATGAGATTCCGGACATCACGAGGAGTTCCGGAATGGTCCGGAGAATAAGATTGATATATAGGAAGTCATATTCCAAGTTTGGAAATGATCCGGTGCATTTATGGCAGGTTCTAGAAGGTTCTAGAAAAGTCCGGAAGAAATCACCATGGAAAGTAGAGTCCCGTAGAGACTGCACCTTGCATGGCCAGCCAACCCTAAAGGGGAGGAGTCCAAGGTGGACTCCTCTAGGGTGGCCGGCCAACCCACCTCAAGGAAAGGTGGGAGTCCCACCTTGGGTAGGACTCCCTCCTTGAGTAGGTTTCCCACATATGGGAGGTTTTAGTGTTGGGGTCTTATTCGAAGACTTGGACTAGAACTCTTGGGGCTTCCACCTATATAATGAGGGGCATAGGAGAGGGGGCTGGCCACTTCAAGCCTCAGCCTTGGCCGCACCCCTTAGAGGGCCGGCGCCCAAACCCCCTCTCTCCCCAAACCCTAGCGGTCTCTCTCCTCCACCACATCCCGCACACTTAAGCGAAGCTCCGCCGGATTTCTCCACCATCACCGACACCACGCCGTCGTGCTGTCGGATTCAAGAGGAGCTACTACTTCCGCTGCCCGCTGGAACGGGGAGGAGGACGTCGTCTCCATCAACAACCGAACGTGTGACCGAGTACGGAGGTGCTGCCCGTTCGTGGCGCCGGAAGCGATCGTGATCAAGATCTTCTACGCGTTTTTGCAAGCGGCAAGTGAACGTCTACCGCAGCAACAAGAGCCTCATCTTGTAGTCTTTGGAATCTCTTCAAGGGTGAGACTCGATACCCCCTCGTTGCTACCGTCTTCTAGATTGCATCTTGGCTTGGATTGCGTGTTCGCGGTAGGAAATTTTTTGTTTTCTATGCAACGTTATCCTACACATCGATCCCTTCACCGGCTCCAATCAGAGTGCGGAGTCCTATTGGAAAAGGGTGAAGGCGGTGTTCGACGAGCGTTGGCTCTTGGATCCCTATTGCAAGACGCTGACCACCGATCGCAACGTCTCCGCCATGTCTCGCTGTTGGCACATGATCCAGCACGACTGCAACAAGTGGCATGGCGTTGTGGAGGAGGTTCACCGCGTTCATGTTAGCAGCACCAACTTCGACCATCAGGTAATGTCGCCGCTCCCACCGTGCATTGTCCTTGATCACTGACGTTTGATTTGTCGGGCATTTTGAAGATGCGCGCCATGATCATTGAATACCACGAGGACAATGGCGACGTCGAGTTCAAGTTCGTGCATGTCTTCACCCGGATTGAGACGTGCGGCAAGTGGACGGAGGTGCGGACTGCCCTCGCCAAAGCCAACGCGACGTTCGACCCCAACACCACGGCTACGCCTGCTGCTGTTGGCCGGCCCGTCGGGACCAAGAAAGCCAAGGCAATGAGGGATGCCGCGCTGGCCATCTAGAAGCTGCACTCCTCCATTATGGCGTGCATCGATGACGCCACCACGCGGTCGAAGCAAGCCGTAAAGATGGAGGAGGTGGCGTCGACAAGATGGGCGTCGGTCATGGAGGGGCAGGACATCAAGCTCGACCTGATCAAGGCCAACATCGTCACCAAGAAGAGGAAGGAGGACCTGGCGATCCTGCTCGTCGACACCAGCGGCATGGACGACGACGCCAAGGCGTGGTGCGCCGAGCAACGCGCCACGATCCTAGCCGAGAGTCGAGCTCCACCCGCGCCCCAGCCTAGCACACTTGTGCGACGGCTAGTACTCCACCGGCCACAGACGCTTACCCTTCGACCGCCACACCACCATCACCGTCCGCTAAACCGCCGACGCCGACCATCGTCCCCGATTCCCCGGTGGAGGAAAGCGCTCTCTGATTCCCGCGGCTATGTAATGTTGGCCGACCTAAGTGCCCCCCCTTTTTTTGGTTCGCTAGACATTGATATGCTGCGATCTGCGATGATGTGTTCGTCGAGACTTGCGATTTGTGACGATGTGTTCGTCCAGACATTGATCGTTTTGTGGGCGCAAAAACTATTTGATCGGTGATTCATTTATATTTTTAAGTTTAAAATTTGAGGTGGACGTTCGGAGGATGCGGTTGGGTGCCGGTGCCCCCTATTCAGACGTTACCTCCAGCACCTCCATACGGTCAGACGCCGGACGTCGTATGGTGGTCACGAGTGAAGATGCTCTAAGGACACATCCGGCGAGGGGCACCCAGGAAGAAGCCGGGATTAGGATCAAGCGTGCTATATTTTCTTTCTTTGGACCGGTGGGTAAATTAAGACATGATTCTCTTGATCCGGCATATACTACTTGATCGGATTGCAACATTATTATTGGGGTATATCAATAATGAAACGCTATATCAAATGGGGATTGCGGAGATTATTTATTTGCGACCAAAATGACAACCTTGATGTTAGTTGTATAAAAATTGCAATACATACTATTTATATATTTATAAAAATTAACATTTTATACAACATTACTTTCCTTTTGTACGTTTTTCCAGATTTTACGACTTAATTGATACATTTCCACAATATGTAGGTGACATTTTTCTATATATACACCGGGTACGAATGATTTGCGAGATCAACATCCACGCTCATAATATCGCAAAATCCCTAGTGAATCACACCAAAAAACCATGAGGCCTTCACAAGCTCTCTGCTACTTCGTCGTCCTCCTCCTCGCATCGTCCTCCTACGCGTCCGTTCTAGAGGACACGTGCAAGGCCTTTGGAGCTGACTACGACTACTGCATCAAGTTCTTCCAGTCCGACAAGGACAGCGCCACCGTGGACAAGCGCGGCCTCGCCGTCATCTCCACGAGGATCGCCCGAGCGGCGGCCGTGAGCACCCTCAAGCGTATTGCCGCCCTCAAGGCCGCGGACACGGACAAGAAGATCCAGGGACCCCTCGCCGACTGCGATGCGAAGTACACCGGCGCCGTCAACGGCTTGGACGAGGCGGCCAGGGACATCGCGGCGGGCAAGTTGCAGGACGCGGTGACATACCTCGGCTACGCGCTGGATGTGCCCGCGAGCTGCAATGAAGCGTTTGGCGAGGTAGGCGTCAAGTCGCCGCTGGCCGCCGAGGGCCACGAGTTCGCCAGGGAGTGCTACGTCGCTCGCTTTGTAACGACAATGCTGTCAGCTAGTAAGCCGCCGAGGATGTGAATCTTGGGTACGTAACGGGACTGCAGGAAACTGTAACCATTTGAGTGGATGAATAATCTCCTCGGATTTCGTAAGCCGCAATGTCTGATCAATAATGAACTATGCAAGCACGTTCGGATTCCGTGAATTTGTTTTGTGATGCTCTGAAATAGCAATACTCCACGGAATTCCCTTAAAGCCATACGGAATCTCATCCTACGGCACGTGCCCTAAGTAGCAAAGTCCAAGATTAATCGTTGCCTTGTGCGACTTCTAGAAAATGCAATCAAATACTCCATATCGACGGAGTATGTATAGACGTTTTTTTAGGTTTATTTCATTGTTTGTCCATAGGGACGGCCGCCTCTAGGATGGCAAAAACGCCGTAAAAAATACTCCCTCCGTTCCATTCTATAGTGTCTATAGTTTTGGAACGGAAATTAGCGCAAGAGTATTCTTTGAGATCAGAGTAAAATGAGGGAAATCGATAACTTCCTAAGTTAACATAACAAATCCCACAAATCTCTCTGGTTGACTCTTCATATATGTGCAGCCAGGTTCTACTATTAAGAAAAGAAAAATAATGCTTCCTAAATCTAAGGAATCGTTGGGGTCATGCATTAGGAATCTCAATTAATTGTTTTCTTTTTGTACGGATTTTTTTCATGCATGTCGTGTGGGAGCTGACCGGTAGAGGAGGTAATTGAAAAAAAACCAAGCTACAACCTTATATTTAAAAAAAATGCCAAAAATCTATAGAGATTATAAAAAGTAACGGAGGGAATAGAAGTTTCCCACACCTGCGCCTCTAGGCAATTGTTGCTGTAGTATGAAACAACATAAGAGAAGAGGTAGGTATCAATTATCGACGAAGTGTGTGTGTGGTTCAAGTTCAACGCCAATAATATAGTTACATGCAAAGATGAAAACAAGAGTTATACAACGACCATTCAACGGGTCCTCATATACCGTTGAAAAAAATATTTATTAACTAGACTTGACCACGACTCGGTGGAAACGTGGCATAATATCATTAAGGGGCGTGACCTCAAGATAGGTTAGAACTTGGTGTCGTGCCTACGAAGGATTTGTAGTTGGCAACACAAAAATATTCGGTGGACGATACCTCTCAATCCTTGGGAGGAGTCTTGTGCGAGAGTGATGACCTTAAATAAATCGGCCATACCTATGAGAGGTGATAGTCGTTTGTTTTACGATAAATCAATAAGAAATGACCAATATGGTGCCAAACTAGATACATGCCACCAGTACCCTCCCTAGAAAAAATGAGGGTAAAAGGGGAAACCCAAGAAGCCCTCAAGTGAAGGAAAAAATGATTAATCTTATTTAATCTACGGAAGGGGCTAACATTTTCCCATGAAGGATGAACACCAATGCACTTACTAGGATTCCCACTCGTTCATGAAATTCTATTTACTTCACTTGACCTTATGATTACATTTTTGTCTAAATTATACTTGTGTTTATTTGCATTTATTTCCGTACGTCGCACTCCAAGTTGGTTGCAGAGATAAAACCTGAAGTTCCCTATATTAGAATGAATTCTCTCCGAAATTGGAAGAAGATAGATCACCTCGCCAAGAAGCAAGTACTGAACTACATTTGTTACCGCTCAAATTAGCATAATTATTCCATATTTTATTATGACTTGCAGTGTGAAAATTAATTATGCAACAATGTCATACAAACACCATAAGATCACAAATATGGAAACATCACACCAGGACTACATCAAGGGTTGACGCGAGGATGGAAGATAATGTTACCATTGTCGGTACGACGTGCAAATTGAACCCATCAAACACTTGACTTCAATGGGTTAAGGATGTGTCTTGCTTCCAAAGTCGTGTTATAACCTAGTGGACATGATGGATAAACCTGGAGCTAGATTTTGATGATCAGTTGCCATTTCTATATATTTGTTTTTGGCATAGGTTCTCTGATAAGTTGTCGTACCACCGAGGCTTCCATTGCTACTGCCCCACCCCCACCTAATATCACTACTCGGAAAGATAGCTAGCCCCAATATTACTAGTAGTAGCGCACATTGCTAGTGGTGCGCCAATGCTACACATTGCTAGGTGCTCCACCGCTAGCCCATTACTAGTGCCACACTAAGCTTAGGGACGAGCCACTGCTATTCTTGAGCCTAGTTGACCCCCTCCCCAGATATACCGTGGCGCACCACACCTAGGTGCACCACTGCTATGTAGCATAGAAGTGGCACACCTAGGCATGGTGCACCATTAATGTGTCTGGGAGGGGATGGGATACCCACATACCAATGACACACCAAGACTTTGAGATGGCCATGTGTTATATGTTATAGTTGTTAGGAAAATTAATAAACATGAATTTTGATATATTTTACAAAATAGCGCCATTTTTCGGTAAAATGGCTCCAGATTTCACATACGACCTCGAGGTGCGCCACTACTAGATGTTACCAGTGGCGCGCTAGCAGTGGTGTGTACCACTGGTAAGAAAAACACTTGCGCCAATGCCAGCCATTTTTCTAGTAGTGATAAGACCACTTAGAGTGCACATGTTGCTTCATCAAAATATGCATATCTGACCCAAGAAGAGGAGGATAAAGAAGGAGAGGAGGAGGATGGCGATAGGGAGGAGGGACATGAGCACAATGAAAGAGGCATGTCTTAGTTGAGTGACGCCCCTCAACCAAGTGATGCACAAAGGAGAGAAACAAATAAGAAATTGACCTTTAGTCTTGAAGGGTAGCGTATTCGGCATGCTCGTCCTCGCAAGGCACATCCAACACAAGAGAATAAAAGGTACAACCAAGTCCAGAATGGGGAGGAAGTGAGATCTATGCAAGTCCTTGAAGTGGTCGAACTTGTATTCGATCTTTCAAGTTTTCTTATGTTATCCAATCTCTTAAATGGTGTTTGAACTTGCTTATGTTGAAATTATGTGTCGAATATGTGTACGTGTTTGATTACAGCTTGGACTTGTAATTAGCGGTAGGTAACATGTTGGAGTCGAACTCTGTAACATGGCCTAGTATATAAAGACACATGAAGAAGACACACTAGATTAGACACAAGTTGTAGGTTAGACACAAGATCGGGCTTTGAGGACGCGGTCCGGCGCCTGTGGCAGGGGTGCTGGACCGGCATGGTGTTTGTAGATCAGAATTTTCTTTCAAACAGGAGAGCATAGCCTCAGGCTCTGCATCAAAGTGATACACACGGCTTTCTTTCTTGCAAAGCAGTAGTATAAAAGTATATTACAGCTCACAGATCGCATAAAATTGCAAAGTGGATTTACCGACGAGCGAGTGAAGCTTGGTGATCAGGGGGATACGTGAGCACCCCTTCTTTGCTTGACACGTGTCAAACGGTGTTAGTTGGCTGTGAAAAATACTACTCTAGAAAAAGTTGAGAGAGACTTGATGTCTACGGGTGCTTCTATTCTTGTAGACAATGTTGGACCTCCAAGAGCAGAGGTTTGTAGAACAACAGCAAGTTTCCCTTAAGTGGATCACCCAAGGTTTATCGAACTCAGGGAGGAAGAGGTCAAAGATATCCCTCTCATGCAACCCTGCAACCACAAAGCAAGAAGTCTCTTGTGTCCCCAACACACCTAATAGGTGCACTAGTTCGGCGAAGAGATAGTGAAATACAGGTGGTATGAATAAATATAAGCAGTAGCAACGGCACCGGAAAAGTGCTTTGCCCAGGATCGGCGTGTGGTTGATGGTGGTAATATTGCGGACAATAGAGATGCGAGTAAAACAAGTAAACAAGCAAGCGATAGCAGTATTTAGGAACAAGGCCTAGGGATCATACTTTCACTAGTGGACACTCTCAACATTGATCACATAACAGAATAAATAGATAGATGCTAGACTCTACACTCTCTTGTTGGATGATGAACACCACTAATCGTGTAGGATTACACGAACCCTCAATGCCGGAGTTAACAAGCTCCACAATATTCGATGTTCATGTTTAAATAACCTTAGAGTGCATAACGGATCAACATAACCAAACCAAGTACTAACATAGCATGCACACTCGTCACCTTCACACTACGAAAGAAGGAATAGATCACATCAATACTATCATAGCAATAGTTAACTTCATAATCTACAAGAGATCACAATCATAGCCTACGCCAAGTACTACACGATGCACACACTCGTCACCATTACACCGTGCAGGAGGAATAAACTACTTTAATAACATCACTAGAGTAGCACACAGATAAATTGTGATACAAAACACATTGCAATCATAAAGGGATATAAATAAGCACTTCACTATGCCATTCATAATAGTGAATAAATATTCTGTGAAATATAGCCTAAGAGACCCACACGGTGCACACACTCGTCACCTTTACACACGTGGGACAAGGAGTCTCCGGAGATCACATAAGTAAAATCCACTTGACTAGCATAATGACATCTAGATTACAAGCATCATCATATGAATCTCAATCATGTAAGGCAGCTCATGAGATTATTGTATTGAAGTACATAGGAGAGAGATGAACCACATAGCTACCGGTACAGCCCCGAGCCTCGATGGAGAACTACTCCCTCCTCATGGGAGACAGCAGCGTTGATGAAGATGGCGGTGGTGTCGATGGAGTAGCCTTCCGGGGGCACTTCCCCGTCCCGGCGGCGTGCCGGAACAGAGACTCATGTCCCCCAGATCTTGGCTTCGCGATGGCACTGCGGCATCTCGTCAATAGGTTAGTTCCGGAAAACGCATAATAATGACATAAAGTATGCATAAAACATGTAGATATCATCAATAATGTGGCATGGAACATAAGAAATTATCGATACGTCGGAGACGTATCAGCATCCTCAAGCTTAGTTTCTGCTCGTCCCGAGCAGGTAAACGATAACAAAGATAATTTCTGGAGTGACCTGTCATCATAACCTTGATCATACTATTGTAAGCACATGTAATGAATGCAGCGATCAAAACAATGGTAATGACATGAGTAAACAACTGAATCATAAAGCAAAGACTTTTCATGAATAGTACTTTCAAGACAAGCATCAATAAGTCTTGCATAAGAGTTAACTCATAAAGCAATAAATTCATAGTAAAGGTATTGAAGAAACACAAAGTTTCAGCGGTTGCTTTCAACTTATAACATGTATATCTCATGGATATTGTCAATGTAAAGTAATATAACAAGTGCAATATGCAAGTATGTAGGAATCAATGCACAGTTCACACAAGTGTTTGCTTCTTGAGGTGGAGAGAGATAGGTGAACTGACTCAACATAAAAGGTAAAAGAATGGCCCTTCGCAGAGGGAAGCATTGATTGCTATATTTGTGCTAGAGCTTTGGTTTTGAAAACATAAAGAGAGCATAAAAGTAAAATTTTGAGAGGTGTTTGTTGTTGTCAACGAATGGTAGTGGGCACTCTAACCCCCTTGCCAGACAAACCTTCAAAGAGCGGCTCCCATGAATTATTTTTATTTTTGGGTGGCACTCCTTCCAACCTTTCTTTCACAAACCATGGCTAACCGAATCCTCGGGTGCCTTCCAACAATCTCATACCATGAAGGAGTGCCTTTTTATTTTAGTTTTATTATGATGACACTCCTCCCCACCTTTGCTTTCTCAAGCCATGGCTAACCGAATCCTTTGGGTGCCGTCCAACAATCACATACCATGGAGGTGTCTATTTAGGTTAATTAATTTGGGACTGGGAATCCCATTGCCAGCTCTTTTTGCAAAATTATTGGATAAGCGGATGAAGCCACTAGTCCATTGGTGAAAGTTGCCCAACAAGAATGAAAGATAAACACCACAGACTTCCTCATGAGCTATAAAACATTGACACAAATCAGAGGTGATAAATTTTGAATTATTTAAAGGTAGCACTCAAGCAATTTACTTTGGAATGGCGGAGAAATACCATGTAGTAGGTAGGTATGGTGGACACAAATGGCATAGTGGTTGGCTAAAGGATTTTGGATGCATGAGAAGTATTCCCTCTCGATACAAGGCTTAGGCTAGCAAGGTTATTTGAAACAAACACAAGGATGAATCGGTGCAGCAAAACTCACATAAAAGACATATTGTAAACATTATAAGACTCTACACCGTCTCCTTGTTGTTCAAACTCTTTACTAGAAATTATCTAGACCTTAGAGAGACCAATTATGCAAACCAAATTTGAGCAAGCTCTATGTATTTCTTCATTAATGGGTGAAAAGTATATGATGCAAGAGCTTAAACATGAGCACAACAATTGCCAAGTATCAAATTATCCAAGACATTTTATCAATTACCACATGTAGCATTTCGCGTTTCCAACCATATAACAATTAACGAAGCAGTTCAACCTTCGCCATGAACATTATGAGCTAAGAACACATGTGTTCATATGAACCAGCGGAGCGTGTCTCTCTCCCACACAAGCATGATGGATCATATTTTATTCAAACAAAAACAAAAACAAACAGACGCTCCAAGTAAAGTACATAAGATGTGACCGAATAAAAATATAGTTTCAAGAGAAGGAACTCGATAATTTGTCGATGAAGAAGGGGATGCCTTGGGCATCCCCAAGCTTAGACGCTTGAGTCTTCTTGAAATATGCAGGGGTGAACCACCGGGGCATCCCCAAGCTTAGAGCTTTCACTCTTCTTGATCATGGTATATCATCCTCCTCTCTTGACCCTTGAAAACTTCCTCCACACCAAACTCAAAGCAAACTCATTAGAGGGTTAGTGCATAATCAAAAACTCACATGTTCAGAGGTGACACAATCATTCTTAACACTTCGGACATTGCTCAAAGCTACTGGAAGTTAATGGAACAAAGAAATCCATCCAACATAGCAAAAGAAGCAATGCGAAATAAAAGGCAGAATCTGTCAAAACAGAATAGTCCGTAAAGACGAATTTTATTGAGGCACCAGACTTGCTCAAATGAAAATGCTCAAATTGAATGAAAGTTGCGTACATATCTGAGGATCACTCACGTAAA
This sequence comes from Lolium rigidum, assembly GCF_022539505.1. Classification (NCBI taxonomy): domain Eukaryota; kingdom Viridiplantae; phylum Streptophyta; class Magnoliopsida; order Poales; family Poaceae; genus Lolium; species Lolium rigidum. Next base: position 61,120,916 of record NC_061514.1, on the reverse strand, counting down.
TTGGCATAATTTTCTGAGTTACCTACAGAGAATTAGGTCCAGATTCGTGAGAGCAAGAAATCTGTTTCTGCGCAGTAATCCAAATCTAGTATGAACCTTACTATCAAAGACTTTACTTGGCACAACAATGCAATAAAATTAAGATAAGGAGAGGTTGCTACAGTAGTAACAACTTCGAAGACTCAAAATAAAAAAACAAAATTACTGTAGTAAAATAAACACAAAGGTTATCTCCCAAGAAGTTCTTTCTTTATAGCCATTAAGATGGGCTCAGCAGTTTTAATGATGCACTCGCAAGAGACAGTATTTGAAGCAAAAGAGAGCATCAAGAGGCAAATTCAAAACACATTTAAGCCTAACATGCTTCCTATGAAAAGGAATCTTGTAAATAAACAAATTCATGAAGCGTGATGCAACAAGCATAGAAAGATAAAACAAGTGTAACTTCAAAAATTTCAGCATATAGAGAGGTGTTTTAGTAACATGAAAATTTCTACAACCATATTTTCCTCTCTCATAATAATATCCAGTAGCATCATGAGCAAACTCAACAATATAAGTATCACATAAAACATCTTTATTCACATGCATAAAAGTGTCATTACCCTCCACATAAGCATAGTCAATTTTATTGGTAATAGTGGGAGCAAATTCAACAAAGTAGCTATCATTATTATTCTCATCATCAAATATAGGAGGCATATTGTAATCATAATCAAATTTATCCTCCATAACAGACGGTACTAAAAGACTACTATCATTATAATCATCATAAATAGGAGGCAAAGTATCATCAAAGTAAATTTTCTCCTCAATGCTTGGGGGACTAAAAAGATCATGCTCATCAGAACCAGCTTCCCCAAGCTTAGAACTTTCTATATCATTAGAAACAATGGTATTCAAAGTGTTCATACTAATATGTTCCATGGGTTTTTAAATTTTCGCATCAAACCATCCATGTCTTAAATCAGGAAATAGAATAAGAAGCTCATTGTTGTCCATTATGTCAAACTAGTGTAAACAAGAAACAAAAAGATGCAACTGCAGGATCTAAAGGAAATAGCTTCGAGTACTTACAACGGTGCCGGAAAAGTGCTTAGTAGCCGAGATCCGGAGTGTGAGTACCTTTTACCTTTCCTCCCCGGCAACGGCGCCAGAAAAGTGCTTGATGTCTACGGGTGCTTCTATTCTTGTAGACAGTGTTGGGCCTCCAAGAGCAGAGGTTTGTAGAACGAGCAGCAAGTTTCCCTTAAGTGGATCACCCAAGGTTTATCGAACTCGGGGAGGAAGAGGTCAAAGATATCCCTCTCATGCAACCCTGCAACCACAAAGCAAGAAGTCTCTTGTGTCCCCAACACACCTAATAGGTGCACTAGTTCGGCGAAGAGATAGTGAAATACAGGTGGTATGAATAAATATAAGCAGTAGCAACGGCACCAGAAAAGTGCTTTGCCCAGGACCGGCGTGTGGTTGATGGTGGTAATATTGCGGACGATAGAGATGCGAGTAAAACAAGTAAACAAGCAGCGATAGCGAGTATTTAGGAACAAGGCCTAGGGATCATACTTTCACTAGTGGACACTCTCAACATTGATCACATAACAGAATAAATAGATAAATGCTAGACTCTACACTCTCTTGTTGGATGATGAACACCACTAACTGTGTAGGATTACACGAACCCTCAATGCCGGAGTTAACAAGCTCCACAATATTCGATGTTCATGTTTAAATAACCTTAGAGTGCATGACAGATCAACATAACCAAACCAAGTACTAACATAGCATGCACACTCGTCACCTTCACGCTACGAAAGGAGGCATAGATCACATCAATACCATCATAGCAATAGTTAACTTCATAATCTACAAGAGATCACAATCATAGCCTACGCCAAGTACTACACGATGCACACACTGTCACCATTACACCGTGCGGGAGGAATAAACTACTTTAATAACATCACTAGAGTAGCACACAGATAAATTGTGATACAAAACACATTGCAATCATAAAGGGATATAAATAAGCACTTCACTGTGCCATTCATAACAGTGAATAAGTATTCTGTGAAATATAGCCTAAGAGACCCACACGGTGCACACACTGTCACCTTTACACACGTGGGACAAGGAGTCTCCGGAGATCACATAAGTAAAATCCACTTGACTAGCATAATGACATCTAGATTACAAGCATCATCATATGAATCTCAATCATGTAAGGCAGCTCATGAGATTATTGTAATATCCCAGGTATTGGGGTTACAAAAATAGAGGAAACAGATGTGTGCATTGCATTCATGCATAGAAAATCTGGGGAATTTTCGCGCTTTAAAGTAAAACAATACACAGAATCGAAGTTTCACTTGACCTTGGTGGAATTGAAGTAGCTCATCAAGTCAAGCGCTATAAACCTCAATGTGACTTTGTTTAAAACTTTGTTTTGGGTAGAGATGATTTGATCTAAGGGGTTAGATCAGATGGAACTAATAATAAACACAACAACACTTTACTCAATGATCAACTACTTGATCTTACTAAAGATCACAACATGATATTCCTTGCCATAACATATGAACATATATTCAATGGTAAATCTAGTAACAATGAAATGAAGAAACCATTCTTCACTTATCCTTTCCATGTCTTAAACTAATCCTTGATTCTACCATGAACCTCATGGTATTCATTCTATGTCAATCTTGGAAACATAACAAGGAGATTAACTCTAGAAATATATATCCTACTCTATATTCCATATTATTATACATCAAATCAACAGAGGTGAGAGTTCCATAGTATTTATTAGAGAAGCAATAACAAACCTTGAGCTAAACCTTGGATATACATCCAAGTATTTAAATCATCATCTTTAAGAGGAACCCCGGGAACTCATTCAAGATATTTCCTAGAGAGAGGATCCACCTATGTTAACCATAGATAGTGGTGACTATATCATTCTCTCGTGGAGCCTAACCATAGGTTAGTATTAAAGACCTTTCCAAATGAGAGAGACCAATCATACAAATCATAGCTTTACCTATTTAAGAATAAGTGACAACCATTGAACTAAAGCATTAGGAGTTAAACCATATCATTTGGGAGTGGTGAGATAACCAATGACAAATGGAGTAAGATCATATCCATGAATTGATGAAGTAAAGTAGTAACTAATCCAACTAAGCATATAGGTGGAGACTTAAACCTTTGCTATCTAATGAGATCTTGTGAACATACCATAAACCCTAGAATAATCCATTCCTATACAAGAGAGCTCAAGATATGGTGTTACACTCAAGATTAGTTGAGGAAACACTTGGATTTAAGGGAGATACCTATTATATATATCCAAATGGTTATATCATCATTCATGAGAACAACTCTAAGTAATTATCCCAGGGAATCTCCTGGGATATAAAATAATGAGGCAACCATAGTAGTCCCATTCAAGAAGGTAAATTAGAAGTACTATACCCTAGCTGATCAAGACAATGCTTGATCATGGAAGTGAGAAACCTATTTATTGAAAGGTACCTTAGGAAGCCAAACCTTGATCATTATTAATTAAGTGATGATCATAAACCCTAAGAACTTGCGGTATGGAGAATAAACCCTAACAGGATAAGTAGATCTCATTCACCACATGAAATCATAGGGTGGTAACTAGTAGGCAACCCTAGGCTTATATTCCAACCTTAACTTGTGATTCAATTGGTGATCATAAGTAGAATCTTACCATATCTATGTTTCATAAACTAAAGGACCTAAGAAAACCTTAGAGTAAAACTCCATACTTAATATGGTGAGAAACCATCCATCCATATGACCAAAGTTAACTATAAAAAGAACTATAACAACTTTAGTTACTTTAACAATAAATTAAGGATATAATAGAAATCTATTGGTATAAGATAAAAACAATTCTCAAGTCCTTAGTAATTAAAGGAGAACAGAAACTATTAATCAAGTAACCCTATTACTTTGGTTAGGGGAGATTAAACCCTAGCAAACACAATATGGTGTTATCTCAATTCTGCAACCCAGAAGTATATCTCAAACCTAGTTGTGGATCACTTGGGTGATCACAACTAAAAACCTAAGCCACAATTAAATTCCAAACCATGTGCCATTAGGTGAATATGATTATAACCCTAGAATTGCTCACTAGTTAAAGATTATGCCTAAACATGGAACTTAAGGATAACCTAGTGCTAAACTATATGATTAAACCATGGTGGTGATTAACCACTTATCTTTATAACAAGACCCAAATCATGATGAGAGTAATGTCTACTCTTAATATTTCAAGGTCTATTAAAATATAATAGCAGTGCTACCCTTGAAATAGGATTATAATAATACTTACAAGACCTTAACAAATATATGCTCACATAAAATGTTAGACAAGTAATCAAATTATCAAATAAGCAATCAAGCCTCTATAAGTATTCAGGTACATGAAATCATGCCATTAGATCAACTCCTTAGGACACATAAGATAACACCCTGGTAATCCTATTTCAAAATAGGAAATTAAGCAATTAAAATCACAATACATTAATCAATTCTTGCTAGATAAAATAAAGCAACATATATCCTGCTATAAAAAAGATTATTACAAGTATTATAAATACTTGGAATTCCAATAAAAAGAAAAGAGAATTTGTATTTGTTAACATACCTAATTAAAATATTATGTATGTTGAAACTATCAAATTATTAACAATCAAAATAGTAAGTCTCAAGTAGAATTATTACTTAAGAGGTAATTGCCAAGTTAAAAGTATTTGCAAATACCTGCAAGACAGAATGGAGTTCAAATTTGAATTCAACAAAGAAGAATTATAAAACAGAATTGAAAACAGAAATAGAAAAAAGCAAAAAGAGGAAAAATAGAGAGAAGCTCACCTGGCTGAACAGCCCAGCACCGCAGCCCACCATCAGCCCAACACCATCACCACACAACAGTCCAGCCCAGCCCAACTTACCTCTTCGTTGAAATATCAACGAGAGGAGCTCGTCCTCATCTCTTCCTCGTGCATGGACGACAGCACGACGGCGTGCTCGCTCCTCCCTCTCGCTGGCGACCACCCCTGGCTCGACGTGGTGACTAGGCGAGCCCTAGCGCCGTATAAAGGCTCAAGACGAACCCTAGCTCGCTTTCTTCTTCCTCTGCCTCACATTTTCTCAAATTCCGAAACCCTAGTCCCACGGGCTCCGGCCATCGCCGTCGACAGAGACCACCCCGAGCCTCGCCGTGACCACCATCGCGACCGCCGCCCTCGACTTGCTCTCGCCTGTAGGAGGAATCGACCCCGGATGACCCGTAGCGCCGTCGCCGAGCTCGTCTTCTCCGACGACGGGAGCGGGCGATTCCGGCGAACCAGGCCACGCCAAGCCTCGCCGTCACGCGCGTCGTGATCCTGGTGAGCTCCTGAGTCCCCTAGCATGCATGCCTTGCTCGATTGCAGGCCGTAGCGCCCTCGCGTCGCTAGCCCGTGTGCGCCGCCGCAGCACCTCGCCGCCGGGCACGCTCCGGTGACCAATCCGGAGCGGCGCCGCCACCATCTGGTTCACCTCGGTACGCTCTCTCCAACGCGCCCACACATGACCCCGCGGGACCCCGGAAACGCCGGCGCCGTCCACGGCTGGCCGCCGGTGGTGGCCATGGTTGCCACATCGACGCCACCGTGGCAGCCAGCGTGGCACTGGCCCACTTGTCTGTGTCTGTGAGTAGCACAGGCACGGGTAGGTTTAGTAATTCTCGTTTAATTTCAATTTTATTCCAATTCAATAATTTCTGAAACTTTGAAAATGATTATAAAATCCATTATAACTCAGAAAAATATAGTTGATACATTAAAATTCTTAGAAAAGAAAACTCTATCCAATAAAAATATAAAACCAAATTTTTATTTTTAATAAAAATTTAATTATTTTATACTTACTATTTAAGCCTTTAATTCTAATTCTAAATACAATTAAAATTCAGAAATTAAGAAAAACATTAATAAAATAAATAAAACCAGTAAGCAAATAAAGAAAACATGAAAACTAGTTTTCTTTATTTGCTATCTTATTTAATCAATATTAGAGAGATTTAAACCCTAATTAATAATTACCTTAATTATTAACTCATTAAAAATAATATAATGCTAAATTCAATATTATTTTTAAATTCCAAGTTACTAATAACTTCAACTTTAAAATGAAGTGATTAAACAAACAACTACATAGTAGATAGCAAGCCCTAACTCCATATTGAATGATAGTACAACTCTATCATTTCATGTGAAATCCTAAAACCCTAACTCAATTAGGAACCCTAGTTCCATCAGCTCATATGAACCATAACTTGATTCTAAACCTAAACCCTAGGTTAGAACATGTGATCATAATACTTTGATCTCATTCATAGCTCCATAGTAGCAACTAAACAATTACAATGACTTCAGAAAATATTAGAAACTCATCTTTAATATATGAGTATGACATGTGTTCATCCTCATCGACCTAACTAATCAAGTAGAGTCAACCAAGTATAAAACCCTAGATCCTATTACCAAAACCATCATCCTTAGTTATCCATAATTAGCATCACACCAGTGTGATGAACCCTAATAGCAATTACACCTACTATTTTGTATTACATAACATATCCCACTAAACCCTACTAGTGTTGAATACTTATCCACCATCTTATTCAGGAGCCAATTACTCCTGACCTAGTAGAACCAACAAGAAAACCTAGACCACTTCCACCCTAATTGATATACTTCTTATTAATTAAGAAGTATGTTCTTCAAAAGTTATTCTTTTGAAGAAAATAAGGAATCATCATCAACCCTGCTTATAAGGACCTATAAACCCTAGCCAACTATCACTAGCAAGATAAACCAACCCTGACAACAACCATGCATAATGAATTGCTTAAGATGCCTAAGCTTATCTCAACCTTACAAGCCCTAGTTGCTCGATGAATCCAACTATGTTGTGATCCATCTTATACTTACTCCGTAAACTACTTGGAACCAGAATAAATTATAACAAAACACAAACCCAATTGTCATACTTGTTCTTCATTAAAGAACATGTTCTTCAAAAGTTATTCTTTTGAAGAATATAACAAGTAATCATTAACCATGCCATATAGTACTAAAACTGACAACTGTTCTTTACATGTTAACATTATGCCAATTATCATTCTTTGTGCGCTCAATTGATTACTGTACTTTATTAACTACCTGTTCATGATACCAAGTAATCACACCTGAATAAGAACATTGTTTGTGAATCACTCTAAAAGTGCAACACACCCTAAACCAATCATTACCACTCACTAATCCTAAATCATCGTGGTTAGGACACGCTTAGAGCGATTGCATCTCATACTTATGCATTATTGCATCCTTGCCACTCTTTAAACATCGTCCTTACCGGACGATGATGCTATTTCAGAATTTGGGGTTATTGCGTATCGAAGACCTTGTCTGCATAATCTTGCAGCCAAGAAAGGCAAGTTCATCACTTGCTCATGCCATTTGAGTATTTCTATCAAATTACTTGCAAAGTATTATGGTTATCACTATTGCATAAAAACCAAAACCACTACTTTCATAACTATGAATATGACTATGTGGTGGGCAATGGAACCATGGATTGTGTTGATATGGTGGAGGTTCCATTGCACGGGTTTATATCCATCTAGGATTAAACAACAAATGTCGCCAATGATTCTTGTGCCGTAATATCCGTGTTAACCATAAGATCCGGAGTGGGACGGAGTAGTCAAAAGTGTTTCCACCTCTCGTTCATCAACGGATGCGCTTTACCGTAGACACTTGTATCTGTCAGGGCAAGCGGTGGGCTGGGGAAGCCTAAAGTCCCCACGGCATAGTCCGTAGACACTTGTCGCTCGAAGTGCAAGCGGTGGGCTGGGGAGGCCTAAAGTCCCCACGGTATTGCGGTCTATGATGGGTTGCAGCTACCGGCGAAGGAGTTTGGTTCGATCCCAAACTGTTGTCGTGGTCGGGGTCCATCCTTAAGTGGTATAAGAGGACCGACGAGGACCCAGTGGTCGGGGTTTGCAACAAAGGGTGGGTGTTCGAGGTAGCGGAGGAACATGATTGGCTAGACCTTATACCGGGCCTCACACCAAAGGAAGTGTGGACGAGAACTAGACTCGGTTGGCACCAAGGTTAAGATCTCTTATGGGTAAAGCAACACACCTCTGCAGAGTGTAAAGAACCGTGACCTGTCACTCCCTGTTCCGGATATGGAACCGCGAACGCGGCCGGAAAGGAGCTCCATGAAGTTCTAGTAAACCGGTGAAGGCCGACGGACATAGTTCTTCCGAATAAAAGCAACCTTTTGAAGAAATGATTATGAAAACTTGCATTGGTATTAGACTTTCTGGTCTAATGCCGTAGCTAGTGCATTAAACACCTCTTTCCTATAATGAACTTGTTGAGTACGCTCGTACTCATCCCACTCTTAAATCCCCTGCTTAGGTATGGAGGCATCGAAGGAGGATCTACAGTACAACTCAAAGGCCGAGGAGTCAACAACTACTTCAAGAGACAGGACTCTGTCAGTGGAGTCAGATATCTCATCCAACAAGGAGAAAACATAGTTTAGCCATAGAAGGGAACTAGCTTCCTAAACCTAGCTCCTATTTAGCTAGAATCTATTCTTAGCCTCTATAGCTAGTTAAATACTCTACAAATAGAGTTCGTGATAGGATTAGACTACGAGTCGTTCTTCTGGAGTTATCTGCAGTTTTACCTCATTGTAAAGTAGGAGGCTGTGCTAATCTTATGTAATAGAGTCAGTGTTGTAATTCTATAGACATACCTTGGACCCGCATATGTTTCGTTGTACCACTCGAGCGATATAATACTAGTGGAACGGTGTTTCATTGGTGTTATATCAGACTTGCATACTACACCATGCAGTGGTATGCCGGGTCACCTCAGTTGGTATCAGAGCAAATGCTTTGACCCTAGGATTAAAACCCTTAAAAGGAGACCTATAGGATTGGTAGTGTCTATAGGAAGTTGTCCTAGGTAAACCAAATATTCTTATGACTTGAGATGGATATTCACTTGAGAATAATCCTGACACACTCGAGTCAACATTTCTTACCTAGCTTACCAAGATAAAGTAAAGTTAGATAGCCAATCCCAAGTATGTAGAACATCAATAAGTCCTTAACACAATAGATGAGTAGATCACAGTTGGTATACAATACATGGTAGTCCAAAGAGAGGATACAACCATAAGGAAGTTATCCTATTGGAAGATGTGTACCAACACATATTATGATTAAATACAAGTATTCGGACCTGTAATAGGAATAATATCAAGTGATGAAGATAATTATGATATCCTATTAGAAGGTATAAACCAATACAAGTAATGGGTAAGTAAATTATCCAAACTTGTGAAACAACCGATAGTAAGTAATAAAAACAAGTGATATGAGGTAGTATAGACCATGATGAGTCAATCATGGAAAATAAGGAAGAGTGATATGAATAAAACATGCTTACTTACATAGTAGAGTTGTTAATCATATATGATTCATTTGAGAATCAGTATGTGATGGACTAGAATCTCATAATTAGTTAGGAGTAGAATACTAAGAATCCAGTGTTCAATAATAGTGCAAGATTTGTGTTCCCAAAACTATGGGAAGTGTGCCAAACATCTCATGACCATAGTTTTATGGTAGAAACACTGGGAAGTATAGGAACTATATCCTAATAAATATGTATTTAGAGTAACCATGTTATAACTAGTGGTAACATACAAAATAGTCCTCAATAGCACTTATATATGGTATAATACTTTGTTAGTACTTCCAAACAAACTTAGGTTAACCTCAACTATCCTAGACCACTTTGTTTCAAGTTTATCTCATTACAATTGTGCAATTAAGGTAAATGTTGAGACAAATAGTAGAATCCCATATACTCGTGCTAAGTATCACGATATAAACCTATCTTATGTGGTGTTTTATACTACACATCTCAGTCTGAAGTTTAGAGATGTCTTACTCAACTAGTATATTCAGGCTTATGATGGTGTGTACTATAAACACAAAGCTGAATCTTCTTGGATTTTATTGGATCTTCATTGTTTGACTAGATCCATACATGAAGTTAGACTTTGATATGCAAATGCATGTTGCAATATCAAGTTCTTACTTGGTGCTATAGATCTAGAGGGTAATGGTAAACGTGTGAGGAAGTGACGAACTCTGAAGATCTTAAAGACAAGATGAAGGTTCATCAGAAAAAGGAAGTAAAGTTGTGGGAAGCAACCACAAAGCTCTGAAGGAAGTACAATCAGAAACTCATGCTTACCTCAATAGAGGAGTACTTTAGTACGCAAGAAGCATGAAGGTGAGAAAGATAATGATTATGGTGAAGCTGAAGCAGATCCATAGATAATATAGAAGAGTGAATGCATGGGAAATCACTTAGGATACTATATTCATAGTGTCAGCTAGTGGTTTTCTTGCAAAATAAACCCTGAACGAAGGAAGATGACCTATGAACACATAGCAGATATAAGAAAACCATAGTTGACATCAGAAGACCACAATTGATATAGGATCAATACTCGCGAGATAAAGCGAGAAGATATCTCGTTCAATTGATCAGAACCTATAATAAAATCCATTTTTAGATATCAAATAGCCACAGTTGGTATAATAACCACAGCTGGTATCAGTTGGTATTACAAATAGTCCACGATTTAATTAGTTGTAACAAAAGTTTGTGAACAAATAAAAATCTTGTCAGCCAAATAGCTAGATCTATAAACATTTAGTCAAAGGATTCACATTGGATGTCCACAATTGAGTGGATACACCACAAAGATTCTTCGTAAAACCATAGAGGAATATAAATCGTAAACTACACTTAGACCAATATTCTAATCATAAGTCCAATACTTGGAAGTAAAGGAGTTGAAGCCCATAAGAAAACTCTAAGGGGTAGAGTAAAGATTGAGTTTTATGTACAATAACTCAATACTTTGAGCATAATAGAAAAGGAAGGTCTGAACCGAGAGGAAGTTCAATCTTATTTTCATAAGACTATCGAACACTACTTTCGAAGGAAGTAAGACTCGAAGCTGAGGTTCATACCTCGAGGAAGTAAGATATGGACTGTAACTTGAGAAAATGAGTAGTACTTCCTCAGAAGAATTAAAGCTCAAGTAAGTTAAGCATAAAGAAGTTGGACGAAGGAAATACAATAGGCTCAATAAAGCTCAAGAAGGCCAAAGACCGAAGGAGATTGATTATACCAAAACTAAAGTCTATTTGAATGATTCCTTTCATGGAACTTAAATACCCCAAAATAGTTATAGGTATCAACTATAAACCATGATTGGATGGACTAAATGAGTCTAATCCATTCTTAAGGAAATAAACCATCATTACCATTTCCATGTTAAGTACCTACCAAGTACCATTATTGCACTTTTGGTTGTAAGGGAAAAACAAAGACCTATTTTATCAAATAGGAGAATGTTATCCAATTAGTCCTCAATTAAGACTGTCAGGACTAGAAGAAGTCTCAATCATTGAATCTTCAATGAGAAATGAAACAAGCTTATAGAGTTGGAAGAAATCAAAGAATCAAAGTAAGAACCATGGTTCGGAGACAAACCCTAAAGGATTCCAGGAAGAATCTGGACAAGGGATATATTCAATTATATCCAAAAGGATCACCGGGGAGTTCGAGAAAAGTCGGAGTCTGCATAAGTCAGAACCACACTCCGGAAACGTGAGAGAGATCTAACTTCGAGGACGAAGTTTAGTTTAAGGGGTAGAGACTGTAATATCCCAGGTATTGGGGTTACAAAAATAGAGGAAACAGATGTGTGCATTGCATTCATGCATAGAAAATCTGGGAATTTTCGCGCTTTAAAGTAAAACAGATCACGAGAACTGAAGTTTCACTTGACCTTGGTGGAATTGAAGTAGCTCATCAAGTCAAGCGCTATAAACCTCAATGTGACTTTGTTTAAAACTTTGTTTTGGGTAGAGATGATTTGATCTAAGGGGTTAGATCAGATGGAACTAATAATAAACACAACAACACTTTACTCAATGATCAACTACTTGATCTTACTAAAGATCACAACATGATATTCCTTGCCATAACATATGAACATATATTCAATGGTAAATCTAGTAACAATGAAATGAAGAAACCATTCTTCACTTATCCTTTCCATGTCTTAAACTAATCCTTGATTCTACCATGAACCTCATGGTATTCATTCTATGTCAATCTTGGAAACATAACAAGGAGATTAACTCTAGAAATATATATCCTACTCTATATTCCATATTATTATACATCAAATCAACAGAGGTGAGAGTTCCATAGTATTTATTAGAGAAGCAATAACAAACCTTGAGCTAAACCTTGGATATACATCCAAGTATTTAAATCATCATCTTTAAGAGGAACCCTGGGAACTCATTCAAGATATTTCCTAGAGAGAGGATCCACCTATGTTAACCATAGATAGTGGTGACTATATCATTCTCTGTGGAGCCTAACCATAGGTTAGTATTAAAGACCTTTCCAAATGAGAGAGACCAATCATACAAATCATAGCTTTACCTATTTAAGAATAAGTGACAACCATTGAACTAAAGCATTAGGAGTTAAACCATATCATTTGGGAGTGGTGAGATAACCAATGACAAATGGAGTAAGATCATATCCATGAATTGATGAAGTAAAGTAGTAACTAATCCAACTAAGCATATAGGTGGAGACTTAAACCTTTGCTATCTAATGAGATCTTGTGAACATACCATAAACCCTAGAATAATCCATTCCTATACAAGAGAGCTCAAGATATGGTGTTACACTCAAGATTAGTTGAGGAAACACTTGGATTTAAGGGAGATACCTATTATATATATCCAAATGGTTATATCATCATTCATGAGAACAACTCTAAGTAATTATCCCAGGGAATCTCCTGGGATATAAAATAATGAGGCAACCATAGTAGTCCCATTCAAGAAGGTAAATTAGAAGTACTATACCCTAGCTGATCAAGACAATGCTTGATCATGGAAGTGAGAAACCTATTTATTGAAAGGTACCTTAGGAAGCCAAACCTTGATCATTATTAATTAAGTGATGATCATAAACCCTAAGAACTTGCGGTATGGAGAATAAACCCTAACAGGATAAGTAGATCTCATTCACCACATGAAATCATAGGGTGGTAACTAGTAGGCAACCCTAGGCTTATATTCCAACCTTAACTTGTGATTCAATTGGTGATCATAAGTAGAATCTTACCATATCTATGTTTCATAAACTAAAGGACCTAAGAAAACCTTAGAGTAAAACTCCATACTTAATATGGTGAGAAACCATCCATCCATATGACCAAAGTTAACTATAAAAAGAACTATAACAACTTTAGTTACTTTAACAATAAATTAAGGATATAATAGAAATCTATTGGTATAAGATAAAAACAATTCTCAAGTCCTTAGTAATTAAAGGAGAACAGAAACTATTAATCAAGTAACCCTATTACTTTGGTTAGGGGAGATTAAACCCTAGCAAACACAATATGGTGTTATCTCAATTCCGCAACCCGAAGTATATCTCAAACCTAGTTGTGGATCACTTGGGTGATCACAACTAAAAACCTAAGCCACAATTAAATTCCAAACCATGTGCCATTAGGTGAATATGATTATAACCCTAGAATTGCTCACTAGTTAAAGATTATGCCTAAACATGGAACTTAAGGATAACCTAGTGCTAAACTATATGATTAAACCATGGTGGTGATTAACCACTTATCTTTATAACAAGACCCAAATCATGATGAGAGTAATGTCTACTCTTAATATTTCAAGGTCTATTAAAATATAATAGCAAGTGCTACCCTTGAAATAGGATTATAATAATACTTACAAGACCTTAACAAATATATGCTCACATAAAATGTTAGACAAGTAATCAAATTATCAAATAAGCAATCAAGCCTCTATAAGTATTCAGGTACATGAAATCATGCCATTAGATCAACTCCTTAGGACACATAAGATAACACCCTGGTAATCCTATTTCAAAATAGGAAATTAAGCAATTAAAATCACAATACATTAATCAATTCTTGCTAGATAAAATAAAGCAACATATATCCTGCTATAAAAAGATTATTACAAGTATTATAAATACTTGGAATTCCAATAAAAAGAAAAGAGAATTTGTATTTGTTAACATACCTAATTAAAATATTATGTATGTTGAAACTATCAAATTATTAACAATCAAAATAGTAAGTCTCAAGTAGAATTATTACTTAAGAGGTAATTGCCAAGTTAAAAGTATTTGCAAATACCTGCAAGACAGAATGGAGTTCAAATTTGAATTCAACAAAGAAGAATTATAAAACAGAATTGAAAACAGAAATAGAAAAAAGCAAAAAGAGGAAAAATAGAGAGAAGCTCACTCGGTCGAACAGACCCAAAGCACCGCAGCCCACCATCAGCCCAACACCATCACCACACAACAGTCCAGCCCAGCCCAACTTACCTCTTCGTTGAAATATCAACGAGAGGAGCTCGTCCTCATCTCTTCCTCGTGCATGGACGACAGCACGACGGCGTGCTCGCTCCTCCCTCTCGCTGGCGACCACCCCTGGCTCGACGTGGTGACTAGGCGAGCCCTAGCGCCGTATAAAGGCTCAAGACGAACCCTAGCTCGCTTTCTTCTTCCTCTGCCTCACATTTTCTCAAATTCCGAAACCCTAGTCCCACGGGCTCCGGCCATCGCCGTCGACAGAGACCACCCCGAGCCTCGCCGTGACCACCATCGCGACCGCCGCCCTCGACTTGCTCGCCCGTAGGAGGAATCGACCCCGGACGAACCGTAGCACCGTCGTGACCTCGTCTTCTCCGACGACGGGAGCGGGCGAATCCGGCGAACCGGGCCACGCCAAGCCTCGCCGTCACGCGCGTCGTGATCCCGGTGAGCTCCCGAGTCCCCTAGCATGCATGCCTTGCTCGATTGCAGGCCGTAGCGCCCTCGCGTCGCTAGCCCGTGTGCGCCGCCGCAGCACCTCGCCGCCGGCACGCTCCGGTGACCAATCCGGAGCGGCGCCGCCACCATCTGGTTCACCTCGGTACGCTCTCTCCAACGCGCCCACACATGACCCCGCGGGACCCCGGAAACGTCGGCGCCGTCCACGGCTGGCCGCCGGTGGTGGCCATGGTTGCCACATCGACGCCACCGTGGCAGCCAGCGTGGCACTGGCCCACTTGTCTGTGTCTGTGAGTAGCACGTGCACGGGTAGGTTTAGTAATTCTCGTTTAATTTCAATTTTATTCCAATTCAATAATTTCTGAAACTTTGAAAATGATTATAAAATCCATTATAACTCAGAAAAATATAGTTGATACATTAAAATTCTTAGAAAAGAAAACTCTATCCAATAAAAATATAAAACCAAATTTTTATTTTTAATAAAAATTTAATTATTTTATACTTACTATTTAAGCCTTTAATTCTAATTCTAAATACAATTAAAATTCAGAAATTAAGAAAAACATTAATAAAATAAATAAAACCAGTAAGCAAATAAAGAAAACATGAAAACTAGTTTTCTTTATTTGCTATCTTATTTAATCAATATTAGAGAGATTTAAACCCTAATTAATAATTACCTTAATTATTAACTCATTAAAAATAATATAATGCTAAATTCAATATTATTTTTAAATTCCAAGTTACTAATAACTTCAACTTTAAAATGAAGTGATTAAACAAACAACTACATAGTAGATAGCAAGCCCTAACTCCATATTGAATGATAGTACAACTCTATCATTTCATGTGAAATCCTAAAACCCTAACTCAATTAGGAACCCTAGTTCCATCAGTTCATATGAACCATAACTTGATTCTAAACCTAAACCCTAGGTTAGAACATGTGATCATAATACTTTGATCTCATTCATAGCTCCATAGTAGCAACTAAACAATTACAATGACTTCAGAAAATATTAGAAACTCATCTTTAATATATGAGTATGACATGTGTTCATCCTCATCAGACCTAACTAATCAAGTAGAGTCAACCAAGTATAAAACCCTAGATCCTATTACCAAAACCATCATCCTTAGTTATCCATAATTAGCATCACACCAGTGTGATGAACCCTAATAGCAATTACACCTACTATTTTGTATTACATAACATATCCCACTAAACCCTACTAGTGTTGAATACTTATCCACCATCTTATTCGAGAGCCAATTACTCCGACCTAGTAGAACCAACAAGTAAAACCTAGACCACTTCCACCCTAATTGATATACTTCTTATTAATTAAGAAGTATGTTCTTCAAAAGTTATTCTTTTGAAGAAAATAAGGAATCATCATCAACCCTCGCTTATAAGGACCTATAAACCCTAGCCAACTATCACTAGCAAGATAAACCAACCCTGACAACAACCATGCATAATGAATTGCTTAAGATGCCTAAGCTTATCTCAACCTTACAAGCCCTAGTTGCTGATGAATCCAACTATGTTGTGATCCATCTTATACTTACTCCAGAAACTACTTGGAACCAGAATAAATTATAACAAAACACAAACCCAATTGTCATACTTGTTCTTCATTAAAGAACATGTTCTTCAAAAGTTATTCTTTTGAAGAATATAACAAGTAATCATTAACCATGCCATATAGTACTAAAAGCCGACAACTTGTTCTTTACATGTTAACATTATGCCAATTATCATTCTTTGTGCGCTCAATTGATTACTCGTACTTTATTAACTACCTGTTCATGATACCAAGTAATCACACCTGAATAAGAACATTGTTTGTGAATCACTCTAAAAGTGCAACACACCCTAAACCAATCATTACCACTCACTAATCCTAAATCATCGTGGTTAGGACACGCTTAGAGCGATTGCATCTCATACTTATGCATTATTGCATCCTTGCCACTCTTTTAAACATCGTCCTTACCGGACGATGATGCTATTTCAGAATTTGGGGTTATTGCGTATCGAAGACCTTGTCTGCATAATCTTGCAGCCAAGAAAGGCAAGTTCATCACTTGCTCATGCCATTTGAGTATTTCTATCAAATTACTTGCAAAGTATTATGGTTATCACTATTGCATAAAAACCAAAACCACTACTTTCATAACTATGAATATGACTATGTGGTGGGCAATGGAACCATGGATTGTGTTGATATGGTGGAGGTTCCATTGCACGGGTTTATATCCATCTAGGATTAAACAACAAATGTCGCCAAGTGATTCTTGTGCCGTAATATCCGTGTTAACCATAAGATCCGGAGTGGGACGGAGTAGTCAAAAGTGTTTCCACCTCTCGTTCATCAACGGATGCGCTTTACCGTAGACACTTGTATCTCGTCGGGGCAAGCGGTGGGCTGGGAAGCCTAAAGTCCCCACGGCATAGTCCGTAGACACTTGTCGCTCGAAGTGCAAGCGGTGGGCTGGGGAGCCCTAAAGTCCCCACGGTATTGCGGTCTATGATGGGTTGCAGCTACCGGCGAAGGAGTTTGGTTCGATCCCAAAGCCGTTGTCGTGGTCGGGGTCCATCCTTAAGTGGTATAAGAGGACCGACGAGGACCCAGGGTCGGGGTTTGCAACAAAGGGTGGGTGTTCGAGGTAGCGGAGGAACATGATTGGCTAGACCTTATACCGGGCCTCACACCAAAGGAAGTGTGGACGAGAACTAGACTCGGTTGGCACCAAGGTTAAGATCTCTTATGGGTAAAGCAACACACCTCTGCAGAGTGTAAAGAACCGTGACCTTGTCACTCCCTGTTCCGGGATATGGAACTGCGAACGCGGCCGGAAAGGAGCTCCATGAAGTTCTAGTAAACCGGTGAAGGCTGACGGACATAGTTCTTCTGAATAAAAGCAACCTTTTGAAGAAATGATTATGAAAACTTGCATTGGTATTAGACTTTCCGGTCTAATGCCGTAGCTAGTGCATTAAACACCTCTTTCCTATAATGAACTTGTTGAGTACGCTCGTACTCATCCCACTCTTAAATCCCCGCTTAGGTATGGAGGCATCGAAGGAGGATCTACGAGTACAACTCAAAGGCCGAGGAGTCAACAACTACTTCAAGAGACAGGACTCCGTCGGTGGAGTCGATATCTCATCCAACAAGGAGAAAACATAGTTTAGCCATAGAAGGGAACTAGCTTCCTAAACCTAGCTCCTATTTAGCTAGAATCTATTCTTAGCCTCTATAGCTAGTTAAATACTCTACAAATAGAGTTCGTGATAGGATTAGACTACGAGTCGTTCTTCTGGAGTTATCCGCAGTTTTACCTCATTGTAAAGTAGGAGGCTGTGCTAATCTTATGTAATAGAGTCGGTGTTGTAATTCTATAGACATACCTTGGACCCGCATATGTTTACGTTGTACCACTCTGAGCGATATAATACTAGTGGAACGGTGTTTCATTGGTGTTATATCAGACTTGCATACTACACCATGCAGTGGTATGCCGGGTCACCTCAATTATTGTATTGAAGTACATAGGAGAGAGATGAACCACATAGCTACCGGTACAGCCCTTAGCCTCGATGGAGAACTACTCCCTCCTCATGGGAGACAGCAGCGTTGATGAAGATGGCGGTGGTGTCGATGGAGGAGCCTTCCAAGGCACTTCCCCGTCCCGGCAGGCGTGCCGGAACAGAGACTCCTGTCCCCCAGATCTTGGCTTCGCGATGGCGGCGGCTCTAGAAGGTTTCTCGTACCGTGGCTTTTCCGTATCGATGTTTTAGGTCAGGGACCTTTATATAGGCGAAGAGGCAGAGTCGGAGGGCTGACGAGGCGACAACACAACAGGGGGGCGCGGCCCCCCCTCTGGCCGCGCCAGGGTGTTGTGTGGGGCCCCCAGGGCTCCCCTCTGGCGGCTCTTGAGTGTTCTGGAAGCTTCGTCCAATTCTAAGAC